>NW_027263548.1:651845-1099763 GCF_044049455.1 Aspergillus lucknowensis | reverse complement strand
CCGCCCTTCAGTAGCCGCTGTTCGCCAGCGTGACTGTTGGGTCTAGTATCCCCAAACAATACTGCGTTGGGTATGAATGCTTTACCTATGGGGCTATATACTAGGGCTGTGGTCTTTGTACTATATAGGAGCTAGGGGCACTTTACTACTAAAACGCTATTCCAACCTTATAATATACTAATACCAATACTAATAATATGCCATGAACCCGCTGCTGTATTAAACCCTGACTGGACCTATTGCTAAAGACTACTGCTAAACCCCTAATTAAAAATGGACCCTATTATCTAAACCCTGATTCAGAATCCCATTCTTTGCCTGCCATGGGTGATATCCCAAGGCGCGAGATCTTGATCTTAAAATAAAATACCATGGCTAGGCAAGGCTTGATTGCTGCTGGAACCTAACTTGTGCCCTAGGTGATGCAAAGGGCTTGGTAGTGTTTAGTTATAATAATATCAGGTGGTGCCTGTAGTGCTATCCTCTCTTCCTATTAGCCCCTCCCAAGTTGGGGCTTTGTGGGCCGGACTCTCCCAGATTGGGACTTCGCGGGCTTGATAGGAGAGACTTTTCATGATATTCTTCTATTATGGCTACTGGACCTTTATAGCCTGCAAGTAAAAATTTTGGATATATAAGGGCATGATATAATCCTTGTAAGCTGGGATATCCAACTTTTTCTTGGGCCTCTCTTAGGGGTGTCTTTGTTTAAAATAAACCTTTAGTTAGGGGTTGTGGTTATTTAGTGGTGGTACTATTATTGCACCTGGCTTGGTATAAGAACCCGTGGTTAATACCTAGGTATCAACCCTGCCAGGGAATCCTTCCCGCGAGGATTGCAAGGGATTCACGGGAAGGATCCCTCTACAGGGGTTGGGTAGTAGTAGGACTTTGTCTTTTTCTATCCTAATATCTATTGCTGTTTACACTGGACTAGGAGGGGTTGGTAGCACAGTCTAACCTATCTAAGGATAGTTCCACGATAGAGATTATCAGCCCTTGGATGTAACATATAATTGCTTTCTATAAGAGGTGTTCTCTAGAATCTAACTAGGATTAGATGCAAGCTATAGGTTTTTCTCTTGCCTGTAATAGGGACTAGATCCCTTGACTAGCAGGAGGTTTTACCTTTTATTACTATACTAGTATACCCGTGATAGTAGAGAAGGGAACCTTGCTAGAGATATTAAAGTTAAAGCATGATAGAAAAAAGACCCTAATACAAGGCCTAGGTGGCTGGCATAAAGACTAAATACTAGTTGTTGATATCAAGTCCCTTGCCAGGGTAGATGGATTGATTGATTTATAGTAGAATACCCTAATTCTAAACCTTTCTCCCTTTTTAATGCTTTCTAGAGTCCTGGAGACCAAGTTCCATGTAGAGGGTAGAGGGGGGCCCTTTTCTTGTCTTACAAATCTGTTATATTTAAATACTAGTTACCCACACGTTACCCTATAAAACTAAGCCCATACTAGTTATTACAGGGAGCCTACTGCTGCCAGGTTCAGGTTAACATGCCACGTGCTCTTGGGGTCATGTGGGATTAAAGATTATTCTAATAGGGTAGCACAACATTTTAATATTAGGTTAAATCTTATAGAATTATATATTTTTTAATAGTCTATTTTGGTATAAGGGCCCTTTAGGGGCAACTCGCGTATAATAGTAAATCTGGTCCAATAAAATACCTGATTAGGTAATCCAATAGGTTGGTTCCAGGGCTGTTATTAGTAACCCCTGGGGGCATGGTACTAAGCCAAGACTAGAGGAAGACCTTGGGGGGAGCATGTGGCATGCCTGCAAATAGGGTAGGGAATATCTAGATAATCAAGGATAATAACTTCTAAGCCTAGTAAGCGGTTAAGATAGGCCTGCACGTGGGTGATTGGTGGTTATGAGCCAATCTTGCTAACAGCCAAGATTGAGCAAGATTGGAGATAGGAGAGGGAAGCTTGCACAAGAGCTAATATTCCTAACTTAGTGTTTAAACAGGCCTAGCTTAAGTGGGTCTCTCTATATTTAGGAGGGAAATCTCTTCTACCATGCTTTATATGTTATAATTTGTGGGTATGGCTCTAGCAGCATGGCAAGGCAATAACTTATAAGTAAAATTATAGGAGGGTGCCAGGGTGCCAAGCAATCCCAAATACAAGGGTAGCATGAGCTATTTCCTAGGGCCCTATTTTTAGGCTATCTGCCCTGGACCTATGGGGCTTCTCAACCCAATCATAATAAAGGGCTTACTTCTAATCTTGATAAGTCAAGCAGGGAGTTGCATTCTTTATAGGTAGCTACTACCTTTTTGCAAAGCTGGACCTGGCCTGCTATATCTATCCCCTCCCCCCTGGCCCCCTGACTTGAACAGCCCCTAGACTCCCCTAATTCTCTTGTTTGGTTTCCTGGTATTAACAACTATCTAGACTAGACCAGGTATGGAGGTTAAAATTATCCCTAGAAGAGCTTGATTGCAAGAGTAAATAGGAGACTCCTAGTTCTTAAAAGAAGGAAGAGTAAAGGCCTTCTAGGATCTCTTGAGTCTCTTGATATCCTATAGTATACATGCATGCATGGACATGAAGACAAAAATATATATCTTTTATATCTAACTACTTTATAGTAGTTAACCAGCTCTATAGCTACTATAGCTCTTGATAACTGCTAATCTTATCCTAATAGATCTGGCAGACTACAATAATAATAACATACTACTTGTAATTAATAAGCCCAATAAGGTCCTCCTCTATTGCCTGTGTGGTATTAGGGTTGGCACTACATGGAAACCACTAACCTGACACCTCTAGGAGAGCTATAAGGACTACCTAGCTTGCAATGCCAAGTTCACAAGGCTGCGTGAACATCACCCATGCCTTTGCCAGACAATGGCTGACTTCCCCTACCCCCTATGTGATGTCCTGGTGGAGTATCTACCAGTCGTGACTAGCTGGGCGTGTGGTTTAGGGTATTGCAGGTTCGTGACCATATTAATAGATTAGATATAAAAGCACGCGCATAAGAAGCACCTGTATCTAATAGATATCCCAAGAAGAAGAGCCAGGTTGTAGTAGTAGACACTAGCAGCAACTAGCAAGTACTGGGTAATTAATCTGCTAGTCCCGGTGCCTGATCTTAGTGGCGCAGTCAGTAGAGCAGGTTATCAAGTAGATACTCTCTCCTGGGAAGAGAATCGGGCAGTATTTTATAAAGAATAACCCAAGAAACAAGACCTGGAAGGTGCCTGGATCCATGGTAATAATAATCTAATTACTCTCATGGACTTGTTATTATATAATATGGAGTTGCTATTCCTGCCTTCAAGCCCTACTATATAGCAGGATTGGATGCTAGCAGCAACCCCGTGCCCTGGTACCAGCCATGGTAGTAACTATCCTCCTAGTAAAGCACGCGCGGTAGCAGCAGCAATTATATCTTGGGTACAGATATTACTACTCCTAGGCTCCCAAGACCTACTACAACAGACTCTAGCCATGGCAGTCACGGGCAACTTGCTATATGCAGCTAGCATGACAACACGCGTGATAATACTTCTCCAACTCTAGATACTACAGGCGACCGCGCTAGTATTATCAAGCCTGTATATCTAATCAAGTATCTTCTGTAGCTAGTATTATAATATCCTCCTGGAAAGTAAGGTAATATTATAGTCTAGCCTACTAGCATGGCAGACCATGCTAGCAATAATAACCACAACCATAACTATAACCATGGAGGGAGAGGGGGGTGTGCAGTGCCTGTCAGGGCAGCTCCTAGGACCACCTCTAATCCTGAATATAAAAAGGGAGAGATACTAGCTTATAGTCTGGATAAAGTATATAGAGTAGCTCCCCTTTCTAGACAGGGCCTTGCTCCCAGGCCTCTATACTACCATCTAGCTGCTAGGAACCCTGCAGCTGCTCTATTCACTGCTGCCCTACTAGAAGGGGCTAGAGTAGGAGAGTCACCTGGAGTACTAGGAGGCATATCACGCTAATAATAAGGCTCTGGGTATTATCACTAAGGCCTTCAAGCAGCTAGTAATGCGGGTGTTAGATATACTATAAAAGATATACTAGCAGACTTGCAAGGTATTTGGGAGCAAGTACCACAGGACCAAGACTTACTAGCTACTACTACTGCTCTAGCCTGTAATAATCCAGTAATATCTACAGGTATAATACTACTTCCTTCTCTATCTCTTCTATAGCGCCCTACTTAATACATTAGAGCGGGAGCTAGTAATATAACTAGCCCTGGGTTACCCTGAGAAGATACTGATCGTGCTTATCTAGAGCTACCTCACCATGGGCCATGTCACGGACAGGCGCTGGCGGGTAATAACACCACCACCACTAAAGCACGCGGGCCGTGCTAGGGAAGTCTATCTAGTACAGGAGACCTTCCCAGGTATTTAGGGCGGGATTAATAAGGATAGGACCCTGCGTGCCGCGGTATCATTACTAGCAACCCTGCCATAGTAGTAGTGGCCAACAATAGCTAGTAGAGCCAGGGAAGCCAGGTACACCTAGTCACTACCACCAAGTATAACATCCTTAGCAGGACTAATGGTGGTAGTACCACCAGCTATTCTAAAAAGTTGCTCTAGTAGTAGTAGCAGCCAGGGTAATAGCTATAGCCATGGGCGAAAGCACCAGGAGCCTGGCTCCACCAGGGGAGGAACAGGCTTGGGGGCTGATAGTCCATAACCAGGGAAAACCTGGCGCGTGAAACCATACTATAGGGCATGTAGGTGGTAGAGAGTACCCTAGGGCTTCCTGTTAGAGCATGGCAAAGGTAGTAGGGAAGAAAGGAAATAGGATAGAAGAGAAGATAGCCAAGTTTGTGATAGCAAGAAGGAGGTAGTAGTAGAAGAGGGGGAGGAGGATAGGGGATGTAGTGAGTTTAATATAACTAATAATAATAATATAGATAATGGTTTAACCTACTCTAATAGTGCCAAGAGTGTGTAGGATTCAGGGGCAAGCACTAGTAGTAATAAGAGCGGGAGCAGTGCTCTAGGCTTGGAGGTTTCAGGCTTGTTAGAGGGGGAGGATTAGTTAGAGGAGGGGGATTGGTTAGAGGAGGAGAAAGAGGAGGACCTCCTTAATAGCATTAATCTTGACAAGGATAGGAGTAGCAACATGGTGGACCTGCTACCATAGTTAATGGGCTTAGGGCTTATAGGGATACAGCTACTACTAGCATCGCGGCAGTCGCGTAATATAGACTGGACCGCGATACACTACCTTGGCGACCTATCATCCTAGTAGCAGGAGTGGCTAGTAGAGGCACTACTGCTAGTAAGTATTAAGGCGCTGGCTACCTGGGGGATCTAGCGGACCAGGGACAATTTCAAGAGCTTGCTAATCTGCTACACCGCGCTGCTAGGGATCCAGCCACGCGGCTAGGCGCTAGCAGAGCCATATAACTATACCTTGCAGCTTGCCGTGCTATAGTAGGTAGCACAGCTGCTAATACTTAAGTACGTGCTCCCATGCAAGGACTACTAGTACATCCCCAAGATGTACTACCACAACTATTTCCTGGACCAGGTAGGGCGGGCAACTATTATCCTCGCGGCGTGGGGTATATAGGAGAACCACCTGTTGCTATTTACCAAGATAGGTTGCATCCTTAACCAGGGGATAAAGATAAGTGGCAAAAGGATGTGGCTAGCAAACTATTACTAGTCAAAAGACGCGCAGACCATCCACCTGCTTAAACTAGACGTGTCCCTTAGCATGGGCCAGCTCTAGTATTAGGTGCAGGGAGTATAGTAGGAGGTCCAGCAGCTCTTCCAGGACTAGATTATGCTTGGCCTTTGCACAGGGGTGCAGGCAGGCAACCTTACTAACCAACTACGGGCATGGAGTATTAGCTTCTTATTTATCCAGGTCCTACAGGAGCAGTATCCCGAGCTTAAGATTAGGATAATCTAGCTAATACTGCAAGTATGCATGAGGCTAGACAGCCATAAGGCAAGGGCGCTGCTGCATGGCCAGTAGTAGTAGGATCGGGCTAAGGCAAGGCTCTACCTAAAGCAGGTAGACTAGTTCCTGGAGCTGCTAGTGCTGGCAGTATAGTTAACATGGGGGATGCCCACGCGCGAGCCAGAGCTGCTAGCAATTTGGTAGCAAGATACTATAACATAGGCCTGGAACCTTTATATTACCAAGGAGCGCGTGATAATAATAATAGAGGACTTAAAGACCAAGAATTGGACCAAGTCCATCAAGCAAAATGTCTACTTCCTCCCGGGAACCCTGGGTAATATTATAGTGTGGTATCTAGTATATATCCACCTACTCACACGGGTGCTGCAGCAGGTAGTCATGCAGCACCTGGCAGTAGTAACATGGAGAACAGACCCCTGGGACATGTCTAGGTTGGAGGACTACCTGTTCTAGCGGCCAGGGTGCCCACAGAAGGTATTCTAGCAGCGCGTGACATGCCAGCTGGCCAGCTCGAGCCAGGCATTACTTGGGGTGATGCTTGGGACACTAAACTACCAACACCTCGCGGTTGCAATCGCGAAGCAGTACCTGCGTGTCATGGTCAAGGCCTTTTTGGAGAGAATCCAGGCGCTAGGCAACCTGGGCAAGAGTATCTTCACGTGGCAGGCAAGCTATAAGACCACTATCCACAAGCAGATCTACGCAATCGACCAGGCTAGTCTGGCTGGCCTGACCCTGGTATAAATGGAGGTCTTTTACCACGCGTTGCAAGCATGGCAGGAGTTCATCCTAACACAGGAGGAGAAGAAGGAGGAGGAGGAGGAGGAGGAGAAGGAGGAGGAGGAAGAGGGAGGGAAGGAGAGGCTAATAGGTATGGTCTAGCGACCGCGAGGTGTGCCAGGGAGGTTCAATGGCGAAGGCGAGGGCGTGGTAGTGGTAGAGGGGGTAGACAAGGAGGGAGAGGAGGATAAGGAGGCAAAGGAGGTAAAGGAGGCGCGGGAACAGATAGTGCTATGGTTAAAGCTCAAATACTACCCTGAGTAGAGGCTGCTCGTGTGCTATAGCTGCTGGATTATAGTTAGGGCCAAGGAGCAAATCACTCACGTGCAGAGGCACTGGCTGGGTGTGCCACTAACAAAGAGCCAGGTGCAGGAACTCCAGGGGCTGGAGATTGACTAGGTATCCCAGGCCCATCAAGCCCTGGTTGCTGCAGGACCGCGGCAGCCTTTCCCTGAGCTAATAGATCTAGTCCAGGGGTATGGCTGCACGCGGGCAGGCTGCCTGGTTGTGGCATGGTTGCTCAGGAAGTTCCAGGACCACACGCGCGAGAAGCATGGGCTGCATGGGTACTAGTTGCAGGATAGCATTTAATGCAATATCTAGACGCAGGCGCTGGGATTAAATTAGGGATAGGCTAGGGATCAGGCAAAGAACTATCTAAACTATCTGTTCCAGGTTATCAACAGTAATAGGTTGGGAGGGAAAAGGCATGACTAACAAGAGTTTTATGGAATATTAGTAAGATTTAGATATTAGGCTATTATAATAATCAAGGGATGACTAGGTTTTTAGTAGTATTATCTTCCTAAACACAAAGGACTTTAAAGACTAGTATAGTGCAACCAAGAATCGTGGATGGGAGGCTAGATGGGTGTTAGGAGGTTGCAAATCTAGGACAGGGTTGGGGATAGGAGATAGAACAGGGACGCGATACAACGCAATAGGAGATTATAATAATCTAAGGGTGGTAGACAGGCAATAGAGTTACTCCACAATAATAACTCTAGAGGGGAATAGTCACTCTACAGGGGGAACAGTGACTCTGGAGTCATGGTGCTTCTAGGGGACAGTAACTCCAGGACAGTGACTCCAGAGTCCCGGGGACTCCAGCCTGGTGACTCTGCGGGGGGCACGGTGACTCTGCGGACGCCCACCCCCCCGGGACCTCCCGTGGTGGCAGGAAGTCCTTTGTGTTTAGGCTGTCGTGCCACGCCTGGATCCGGCTGACGCGCAGCTATTAAAGCTGAGGCCGGTACTCAACCTGAGCTCGACGTATGTGACCAAGGCCGCGGCAGATCTTCCCAAGGCTGGTAATATTGGGCCCTGGAAGTCGCGAGACCACTATTGGAAGGATGTTAAGCTTGCAAAATATGGTAGTTTGGAGGATAGCCTAGAATTTCTTCGTTGAATTGTATGGTCGTCGGAGTGTTGTGTGGCGCATCTTGATTTCAAGTGCATTTTTAATACCAGACCTCATTCCAGCTTTGGTTTCTGTATATACATATCGTGTTCTACTCTGTTATTATCTGTAGCGTTCTCTACGGCGGTAGTATATGAAGAGCCGATTCTTTCTGTCATAGAGGCGCCATGCGCAACTTTTACTAGAGCTGCCATGAAAATGTACGTGGTTGGGCAACTAACTATTGAAAAGTACCAGGAATAGCTTTATAGAAAAATGGCCGGCTGGCGTGTTAGGGTTAAGATACAGGCTGACAATTGTTCCGAAGGGCTCAACTAGGCAGTCCACAACTGTCGGTTAAAACAGGATAGTTTGGTGTCATACTTGTGGAAGTGATACATAATTTGAAATAGTACATGATGCAGGTTGTAACCACTGTAGAGTAGAATCCACCTCAATTAGCACCTTCGGCAGCCCCACGGTGCCAGTCAGTGACAGTTTTCAGGCTGCGAGCCGCCAGGCCACCGACTCCGCGCTGGATCCACAAGGGAAGCGCACGGAGGAACGACATTGGGAGTTGGTAACTGGGTAGAATTATCTAGCCGCTCTTCTGGGTGAGGATCTGCTTGATGACCGCGTCGGCGACTTCGACGGGGGTAAGGATAGGCTGGGTAAATTTATCTCCCGCAGAAGTCAATGTATTTATCATCGGCGTACGCACCCAGCTCGGGTGGATGATGCTGGTTCGTACGCTCGGTGCGTTGTACCACATGCTGAGCTCCTGGCTCAATCCCTCATGGAACGCAAGGGCGCTTGCTTTCGAGCAGGAGTAGTCGACCATCTCGCCTAGGCTCACGAAGCTAGCCATGCTCGCAATGGTGACAATGTGCCCGTGGTTCTGCGTGACCATCGCAGGCAGGAATTCCTGGACGAGTAGGAAGTGGGAGATTGTGTTGATCTCAAATGTCTGACGGATGCGGGCTTCAGATTTCCCGAGTATGGTGCCCTCGTTTCCAACCCCAGCATTGTTCAGAAGAACTGTCGGGTCTCCATGCGTGGTACGGATCTTCTTTGCCACGGCGCGAATACTCTCGGAGGATGTCACGTCTGCTCGGTAGAAGGCAATGTTTTCACCTGGGAGCTGTTAGGTTCATGAGCAGATTAGCTAGGGAAGATGGATGCATCACTCACCAAGAGTAAAAACTGGCTCTTGGATATCCAAAACAACCACCCGAACTCCCTTTCTCGCCAGGCCAACAGCAATCTGCTTCCCGATGCCGCTGCACCCGCCGGTAATGAGAACGAGCTCGTTTTTGTTGTCCCATTCCCTGCTGCGCGACCAATTATTGAGGCTGTAATTGGTCAAAGCGCGGTTCACCCTCCGGAATAATATCAGAGCTACCAGGGCGACAACTGCTTTTTGGGATAAGGGAAATTGCCAGAGAAACTCCAACGCGTGTGGACGGATGCGGCTGGACAAGGCATCGCTCCATTGGCAGAGTACGGCTCGATACTCAGTATACGACATTGCAAATATACCAGAGAGTGTGGATACAAAGTGAGGAGGTGAAATAGAGTGGCGGGTTCTGAAGCAATTCTGCTAGGGGCCCTAGCAAGCTTCAGTGATGGGAGGGGGTTCGCGATATTATGCTTTGCTTCCACGAGGTAATCGGAGCGCCGAGTCCATTTGGCGGGTTTGAGGCTGCCAAGGGAGGTAACTTGTCATGACCTGCATGTTCCCCGCCAAAGAAAGCCCTCATAGTGTCCAGTTGTCGCCTTCCATGACACCTGCGGGGTGGCATAAGGGGAACCGAGCGATATCCCAGGGGTAATGTGGCGCACGGGTGGATGACTGGCGGATTGTCCAATATCAGTTCATCCGTCCTGCCATGATGCCGAGGGCCATCGTAGACCCTCGCAAGAAAGGCTCGATGTGGACAAGGTGCCAGTGCCACCGTGCAAGAGGTATTTGAACAGAGGTAGGAAAACACCCTGGGAAGTAGACACTCTAGGAAAACATCGTTATCAAGCACAGCACAATGGCTAGTTACCCCCCAAATCTAAAAGACTCTATGAAGTCCACCTGGCGAGTTGACCGCAGTCAGTGGACAATCTACCATCGAATGCTCGATTCGGGCGGCCTCCACCATATCGATCTGGACCGTGAAATTCCAAAGTTCCCGAAAAGTGCAAAGGTGCCTTACCTATCGGATTGGCAGCTCAATCGGTTTATTATCTTCTACACCGTCGTTCCTCTTTCCCTCCATGAGCTCTATGTGCGCCTCACAGGGAGCAACTTTGGCCCTGTTGTTGCCTTCTTCTTCTACTATCAAGCCAACAAGACGATGATGACTCAGGCATTGCACTCGATGAAAGAGCTGGGTCACACTATCGGCTTCCTCGACGGCGATAAACACGATCGGGATGGGGTGCCGGACGTGGGGGTGAAGAAGACGTTTCTGGTTCTTACAATTGGGGGCCTTGCTCGCATGTTCGCCCTGGTCTACCTTTCCTACAATATCGACACATCGCCTGCGATGTTGGACTGGAGATGGATAATTCCCATCGTTGGCCTGTACGCGATAATCCTGGATTTCTGGTTTTATTGGTACCACCGAGCCATGCACGACGTCCATGGTCTCTGGAAGTACCATCGCACCCACCATTTGACCAAGCACCCCAACATGTTGCTGGCTGGATACGCGGATATCGAGCAGGATATCATGGACACCTTGGGAATACCCTTGATCACCTTCTTCTCGATGCGGCTCATGGGTGTCCCGATCGACTTTTACACGTGGTTCGCCTGCCAGCAGACCATAAATTTCTCCGAAGTATCCGGCCACTCTGGCGTGCGCATGTATGCGTCAGCTCCAGGACCATTCACATGGATCTTGCGGATCTTCGACGCAGAGCTTGTGGTGGAAGACCATGACCTGCACCACCGGATAGGGTACAGAAAGAGCCACAACTACGGGAAACAAACGCGTCTGTGGGATCGAGTCTTTGGGACTTCCCTTCCTCGTATTGAGAGTGCCCCCGGCAACATCGACTACAACCAGAAAATCAAGTTGGCATTGTACTGAGGTTTGCCCCTTAGCCAACGCCGCGAGATACATCTTAACGGGGACACACTATGGCCTTGGCTCCAGGAACGCTGTTGATAAAATTGCTATGCGACTCCCTGATGCCAGCTTGACGACTTGTATACGCATTTAACGTTATAAATTTCCACACACGCTCGAACTACTCCGCTTAGTGTTACTGTCAAATTATTATGCTCGATCCTGGCTCTTTGATATATTTCTTGTTGCACTTCTCGCTCATAGACCCTACTCTATAGTACTAATAGGCGCAACCAAATTCATCCGCGAACCTATGAGAAGTAAACGGTGACATGCTATCACCTTGGTCAAGAATAAGCTGAACACTATATGCAACTGGGCTTGCAGTTCAGTGTAAGTGTTGCCTACATACAAACACGTCACAAGCAGACATTTAGTAGTTTCACCAGGTTCGTTCCTGCTTTCTTTCTTTATTGAGGAGCAAGTCCTTTATAAAGTTGGCATTCTCCTGAAGAGGCCTCCCAAACCCGCACATGTCGATTTCACCCATTCTAATGGCACGCTCCATGTAGTGTCGATCCCGCCAACCACCTGTTGTCCCAATAATTGCGCGCGTCTAGAGATCGAGTTAGGGTAATCAGACTACCCGTGACCTCAGGATGGGGGGTCAACTTACCGAGATTTTCTTGAACTCCTTTGCCCATCGAAGAAAGACTCTATACAACCGTTAACTATCCGAGATCCCACACTGTACACAAAAACTGGGTAGAGCTCACCCTTCACCGGGCGGTCCGGATGGAAAGTCAGCGTAAGTGGACAAAGGTTCGCCGCGCCAGGCAGGGGATGCATATGTTCCGCCAGTGATGTCGAAAAAGTCTACGCCGGCATCCTCGAGCCATTTAAACACAATGCATTCGTCCTCAAACGTCTGGCCTCCTTCGATAACTGGCGTGGATTCTTAGTTAACGCTTTTCAGTCTGCATCACACCCAAGGAAGGCATACAGTCGTGGCAGTTGAACTTGACGCCAATCACGAAGCGGTCCGTCGACACTTCTTTCTGTATGGCGTGCACGGTTTCCAGGAGAAATCGGGCGCGGTTCTCAAGGCTTCCACCGTACTAGGTATGTGGAAGGAGAGAATCATCTCAGTGATAGTGCGAGAGACGCTTCATATATTAGGAAGACCTACCTCATCTGTCCTTCTGTTCACTGTGGGCGAAAGGAACTGGGTAAATATGTACCCGTGGGACGCATGTATCTATGGTTGGGAGTCAGCCAGAAATATCCTTACCCTCTACAGACAGGACATTGTTGGCCTCCATACCACGGCGCCATCGGCACCTGCGTCAGCTAATGTTTTTGCTGCCCATGCAAAGCGTTTGACCAGGTCCTGTATTCCCTCCCGTGAAAGAGGTGTTGGCTTTCCGTATGTCATACCGAGGCACGGCGATAGTTGCACATCTGACGATGACAATGGCGTCGAATTCAGGTGTTCAGGTATCTGTCTCCCAGGAAAAGTGATTTGAGGAAGACAGATCCCGCCCTTGGACTTTGCGGCTTCGATTGCCGGGGCGAGTGCTTGCACGGGCTCCCATACCTGGCTTGCGTCGAGAATAACGTTTTTGGGCCCTTGCAGGTAGTCCCTATGGACAGGGATATTTCCGAAGCAAATCAGTCCCACGTCACCATCTGCCAGAGCTATGTTCCATCCAACCCCATGCCACGGTCAGAACGTTTGCGGCGTACACACGACACCGCTAAACTCTCACCTTTATGAAAATTGGCGTACTCCGGTAAAGGCTTGCCGTTGGCTTCGATATTGTCGCTATCGAAAGTTCCGAGATATTCACTCAACGCTGAGCGATAGAGACGGTTTGGGATTATTTTCCCGGAAAGCTTCAGGGTTATGGGTTGACCGAGGACCTAGAACCCAGACGCTTCTCAGTGTATTCCTAACAGTAGCTCATTTGTGACATTGTTATCTTACCTGCAACACTTGGGACGAGTTCATCGCCAAATTGTGTGAAGTATCACGACCGCCAAATAGGTGTATCTTATTGTTTCTGTTCAAAGCAAATATCTCTCAATCGTCGGGAGAGTAGATCTTTGGGCACGGATATTGTGGCTATCAAAGCATAGAACCGAAAATCTGAATTCGAAGGCCTGAACGCCGGGATGGCCTGCCGTCCATTCGTCCTAGAAGGAGGGTAAAATAAATCACGTCAGCTCAATGCCTCTTGAGGTTGTCAGTTGGGTGGCGTCGAAAGTCCCTGAATCTCCACCTCCCTGAACTTCGGGGTGCTTGAGCTTCCGTAGAAAATATGTAATTCAACATGGGGACCCTCCGGATAGACTCACGTCCCGATGTCCCGCTGGGGGCTCCACCTAATCCAGGCTCAGGACAGAAGCACAATCTTCTCCTGAGCGGGCCTCGCTTCACACCAGCCAGGACGAATGTCTGTCCTTCGATACCCTTGCTCCAGTCAACCCCCTTTCAAATTGAGGAATTCGCGACCATCTGGTGGTTCTACGTTCTATTCCGTTTCAATCCTGACCAACCCTCTTCACCCGACGTACCATACCGACTGTCTCGACATCCTCCGCTCTGGCTCCTACAAAGATCAGACTCGACACCATGGTGCCTACTCAAAAAACCGTCTTGATTACGGGCTGCACACAATCAAGCATCGGTTACATGCTGGCAAAGGAATTTGCTTCTCTCAATTACAAGGTGTACGCGACTGCTAGAAAAATATCCAATATGGCCGACCTAGGTGCAACGAAGAACATTACCCTGCTCGCACTGGACGTCTCATCGCCTGAATCAATCACGGCAGTCAGAGACCAAATCGCATCTGAAACAAACGGCACGCTAGACATCCTCTACCATAATGCAGGATATCGCACCATGGCGATGGCAACCGAGACTTCTCTCGAGGACAGCCGCAAGATATTCGACGCGAACTTACTGGGCATTATTGAGATGAATCGCCAATTCGCGGACATAGTTATCGCGTCGAAAGGATCAATTGTATTTACGAGCAGTCTGGCTGCATTCATGCCGCATCCGTCCCAATCCGTGTACTGTGCCAGCAAGGCGGCTCTCCATATTTATGCAGGAGCATTGCGCATTGAGATGAAACCCTTCGGAGTGAAGGTTGTCCTGGTCAACACCGGCGTTATTAAGACGGCCATGGCCAGTCAGAGGATGGAGCTTTCGTCAGGTAAGTACCACCCCGATCCGCGTCCTGCGGCTGAGCACGCTGGCTCACCAAATCTGTTCTTCTCCCCACAAATAGGCTCCAGGTACAAATACCTTGAGTCAAAGATTAATCAAGCTTGGGACGTGCTGGACAAGGGGCAAACGACTCCCGAGGAGTACGCGAGGTACGTGGTCGGTAAAGTCACAAGGAGCAATGCTCAAGTCATTTGGGCCGGCTCGCACAGCTGGGTTGTCTGGTTCGCTGAGCACTTGAATCTTGGTTGGGTTTACGATATACATTTGAGCCGGTTATATGGTTTGAATGCAGCAGCTCCGACGAAAACAAAGTGAGCAAGGCGCTTGAAAACCTGCTTCCGTTCTATTCGATTCACAACTCTGCCCCCATACTTGTGTCGAAGAGGCAATGGTTTGATTCGTGAGTATAAGAGGGTCGACGCTCCTCTTTGATCCCGACTTGACTTGAGTGACACCAGCTGCCGTCTACCTTAAATCTTGTAATTAGTACTGTCTATTTATCTCGACTAGCAAATCCTTGCCCTTTGTCCGCAAACACTGCATCTTTTGTCGCTGCCAGGTTTTCCCACAGAGGGCCTCGATACGAGGAAGTACCTGGACAACCTTGAAGCTGGATCCCGGATAGGGTGGTTCCACGATCCCGAGGCTCAAGTTTAGTTTGAGCCCAGGTGGAACCTTGGAACAAGGTCCACATTCCAGTGACCCGGAAGATCGACCATCACCACCGCTTGAGTCGGGCAGACTTTTGCGCCGAACGGGCCAATATCTGTTCAGGTGGAGTCCGAATCGGATAGATGGTCCTTCCGCGCCTTGTAAATACCCAAGGCACACATGCCACGCTTCGGCTACGTACCAAGCATGTGAGAACTTTGACGACAATTGGCCATCGATGAGTATAAAAAAGATTTGCTGCAAAACTCCCACCCCCGTATCCGGCCTCCATACTTGGTACCCCATGCACCTCTTCTGCGGAGTCAATGTTGGTTTCCCAAGGCCCGCAACAACATGGACTCGACAATTGCCAAACCCCTGACGCTAAAATGCGGCCTGCAGCTGAAAAACCGCCTAGTGAAGGCTGCAATGGCGGAATGCATGGCAGATAGCAGCTCTCTGCCTACGACGTTGCATAACAATCTTTACAAGCAATGGGGAGATGGAGGCTGGGGTATGATTCTTACCGGTATGTCCTCCTGCATCATTATCCAACGATACGGAACAAGTCTCCAATAAAGCAATTTCTCCTTCGACAGGGAACGTCCAGGTCGACAGAATGTACCTCGGAGACGCCCGGGACCCCGCGCTCGATCCGCTCAAGGAAGCTGAATTTGTCGACGCATGGACGACTTTAGCACAAGGTTGTGCGATTACAGACTCCCCCCTTATTATGCAATTAAACCACCCCGGCCGGCAATCGCCCCTCGGTGCTGGGACCCGCGGTTTCTGTCAAGCGAATATTGCCCCCAGCGCTCTTCCACTCAACCTCGGATCCAGCTTGACTGCCAAGTTTGCCAGCTCGTTTGTGTTTGGCACGCCGCGTGAAATGACCTTGGCAGATATCGATACTGTTACCAAACAATTCGTGCACTGCAGTCGGCTGGCACATAAAGCAGGATTACAGGGTATCGAGATCCACGCTGCACATGGATATCTCCTTGCCCAATTTCTCAGCCCAAAGACGAATCACCGGACAGATCGTTATGGGAATTCAGCAGAGGGGCGTGCTAGGATTGTTACCGAGATTATCCAGGGAATCCGCAATGACCATGAGATCCCAGAGACATTCTGTATCGGAATCAAACTCAATTCTGTCGACCACCAGTCTCGCGAGATCCTTGGGAGCTGTGTCGAACAGCTGAAGCTGATTGTCGCGGCCGGCGTGGACTTTGTTGAAATCAGTGGTGGGACATACGAGGATCCACAGGTATACAAGCACCAAGTAGCCTCCATGAAGCTCTTCAACCAAGGATGCTAATAGTACCATAGATGATGCAAGCCGCCGCACAGCCCCAGAGGGAAAAGTCAGCGAGTACGAAGGCGCGTGAAGCCTTCTTCCTCGAATTTGCGAGCGCCATCCGCCACGAGATCCCGGATATTCCGCTGCTGGTTACTTGAGGGTTCCGGACAAGATCAGGGCTCATGGGCGCTATCCGGGACAATGCCTGCGACCTGGTAGGGCTTGGACGACCAGCGGTACTCCAGCCGGCCCTACCAAATAGAGTCGTCCTAAACAAGGAAGTCTCCGACGAAGAGGCGCATTTCGCGACAACGCCAGTCACCCCATCTTGGTTTATCAAGCACTCCGGGATAAAGTCTGCTGGCTCGGGCGCTGAATCGGTAAGTTAACTAGTTACCTCACCCATCGCGGATTCCCACTGACACGCTCTTGTTGCATAGAAATGGTACAGTAAACGTATGCAGCAAATAGGGTCCCGAGCATCAACGGCGGTTGCTGCATGATTTCACTCAAATGTAATACCACTGTACTAGTACTCGGAATGCTTTACTTTACTGCATGAAGTTGTTGTATTTTAGGCCCATGACGAGTCAAGAGACACTTGCGTAGACTCCACCCACACCAAATAGTCAAGAAACCATACTACACACGCTCTCCTTGATCGGATGTGAAACTGAGCGAGGTAGACGCAGGGAAAGCTGACCACACAACAACCGTCGAGGAAGTCAGAGAGAAGGTCAACAACACCCGCGAACACCATCACGAATCAGAATTGCGGAAAACTAAAACCGTCGCAGCGAAACGACACCCTAGCGATGACCAGACTACTATCCAAAGGTTTTCTACTCTATCACGCCAATCGCCCACTTTTCAACTGCTGAAGTCCTCAGGAAAGCGAAAATATTGAATACAGCTTAGTGCCATGGCTCTGAGCCTGACAAGACCGAATGCTGGGCGTGCCGCGTCTTTTCTATAGATGCTGTGTGTACAGATGCGGACTTACCGAGAGGAAGAGAAATCAGTCAAAAGTGGTGGTATTGGCTTCAAGGCTCGTACCCGAATCATCAGGTTAGAGCCATGTTCGGACCACCAGAAGTAGACATCCCTTCCACGACGGTCTGGAGCGATGTTGGATCTCGTTTGTCGAATTAGTAATGTGGAGGCATAACTGCCTACAGATTATGATGCATTGTGTTCGTGATTGACATGTTTCCTGGCCGAGTCTCTATCGAGCTGAGAAATGTCTGTCAGCAGGTTAACCTTGAAACGGGAGATGGCTTATACCTTATAAACAAACCAAATATAGCCAAATATAATAATAGAATAGATAATTAGCACTATAGAGCCCTTCTTCCAATATAGAGTATCCATGGT
The DNA here is from genome assembly GCF_044049455.1 of Aspergillus lucknowensis. Lineage (NCBI taxonomy): Eukaryota > Fungi > Ascomycota > Eurotiomycetes > Eurotiales > Aspergillaceae > Aspergillus > Aspergillus lucknowensis. Next base: position 1,082,004 of record NW_027263548.1, on the reverse strand, counting down.
AGAGTAAAATAAAATACCCTAGAATATCCACAGGACCATAAAGCCAATATTTATTGCAAAAAGGGTTATACTATTGTCACGGTCGGTGCCTGAACCAACAGGCATCAACGACGACCCCTCTCTGACCCCGCTCAGATGGCTGCCTGACGGCGGCCCGACAGCCAATTATATAAGGATCCTGACTCTTACATGTATCCTAGTTCCCTAAGCAATTTATTCTATTCCTCTTGCTATAGAATCCTCTGTATAAACCTAAACAAGTCTCTTTACGAAGACTAGGTAGCTTAATGCTTGTTAGCACCCAGTATTATAATAGCTAAATACTTTTACTAAATCCTAATACCTTATAGTTTAAATTGCTTTCCCTAGTAACCTTTAAGATACCTAGAATAAGAAGAACTAAAACCTTGCTATTAGTAGAGTGCCTAGCTACTATAATCCTAATTTTATAAGATATTACTACTATTCAAGACTCCCAGCCTGCTAGAATAGAGATACTTAACTAATAGCAGGTAGAGGAGACTAAGGAGGAATATAAGATATTAGATATTTAAACTAATAAAAATCTGCTATTAGCCCAAAGCAACCTTGTAAACATAGACCTTGCTATAGGAGCTATATAGCAGCTAGCTAATACCCTTATACTAGTAATATAAAGGACTGCTATAAGCAAGAAGGATATAAGCCCTAAGCTATTAAATCCTGTAGTCTTTCAAGGCAAAAGTATACAAGAATATTAAAACTTTATTACTAATATAGAGCTATACTTTAAGATACAGGCAACCTACTATACAACTAATAGCAATAAAATTGCTTATACTACTAGCTATCTAAGCAAAAGGGTTAAGCAGGCCTGGAGGGTAAAGAAGCAAGATAATAAGGAAAGGCCTATATAGAAAGGATTTAGCTACTTCCTATATTCCTATATCAAGCTATAGGCTGACTACTAGCAGCAGGCAGCCTACCAGCTCCTTAACAAGTAATAAAATGGACAAGAGGGTCAAGACTAGGGATTCTAATACCTCAAGATTTGGTAATACCTTAATAATCCTGCCTTTTGTGTATAGCTCTATATCAAAATACTAGATAATAATATTTAAAAGGAGTTTATACATGTGCTGCAAGTACTATATATAATATCTAATATTATTAAGCAAACTACTTGCTATTAAAGCATATTATCCTAAGAAAAGAGTTAAAGCAAGTAATAGGAGTTCATGCTCTAGCAGATCTCTAGCAAGCTAATACTATTCTTAGGCTAGCTAATACTATTATTAGGCTAGCAAGATAATCCCAAGCACAAACAGGAAGATAAAAAGCTTGAAGCCTAGCCTCCTAGGAACTAGTCTTCTACTAGCCTGTTACTAATAAAGTATTATTACTAAAATAATAGCATATAGTTAGCATGGGATAAAAAGAGAGAGACCTAGACTAGGAAAGGGTAATACTTTAAGTATAATAAAAGGGGGTACCTAATCTATAACTATTTCTTGCATACTAAAAACACAGTACTAGGTAAGGAGACCTCTTGAGAATAATAAAGGTTAGTAGTCTTGGAAATTCTAGTCTTATACTAGCCTAGCAAGACTAAAGCCTTTCTAATTATAGGGACTATAATATTATAAGTATAGGATAAGTAGCTTATAGTTAAGGTATTACTAGATACTAGGGCTAATAATAACTTTATTTTCTACTAATACCTATGCTAGTAGGGAATTAAGTTAGATTTATAGAAAATAGATCTACTAATCTATATATATTATACTAATAGCATGCCTATAGCTTGCTATAGCAAGCTTGAAATAATATTCTATATTACTAACTAGGATAATAAGACAAGAGAATATAATATTAAGTATTATATTACTAATCTCCTAGATTCTAAATACCAAGTCATCTTAAAATAAAAATAGATAAAACATGCAGACCCTAATATTATATTATTAGTAGGCACCTGGTGGTATTGCCAGGAAACCCCCAAGCTTACTATCAAGAATCCTAGATAATTTATAAAGTTGATAAGGATAACCCTTATTATAATAATAATGTTCTAACCTGAAGGTAATAGGGGGCTATAAGTACTACCCTTATAATATAAGAAATAGGCACAGGTTTTCTTAAAAAAAGAAGCTATAAAACTCTCTAGTAAACAAGCCTTGCATGTAATTCCCCTTATTAAAAATTATATACTACTATATAGAGCCCTATATAGCCTATCCTAGCACAAGCTAAAGATATTATATAAATATCTTGATAAGATACTTGAACAAGGCTAGATAAGGCATTTAACTAGTACTACTAGAGTACTAGTACTTTTTATTTATAAGGCTAATAGGTCTCTCTATTTATATATAGACTACCAAGGCCTAAATACTATTACCATCAAGAATTAATACCTGCTATCCTGTATTAATAAGCTAATAGATTAGCTAGTAAGGATAAAGTATCTTACCAAGCTTGACCTGTAGGATACTTATTATTAGATTTATATCTAGCAAGGTAATAAGTAGAAGATAGTATTCTAAACATGCTATAAGTATTATAAATATACTATTATACTTTTCAGGCTATATAATACCCCTACAACTTTTCAAGCTTATATTAATAAAATAATATATAGGATCCTAGATAAGTACTATATAGTCTATTTAGATAATATCTTTATCTACTCCTAAACTAAAGAAAAGCACAAGTAGTATGTTAGCAAGGTACTAGCATGCCTCTAGTAGGCTAACTTCTATATTAAACTTTTAAAATATAGCTTCTATTAGATAGAGATATATTTTCTAGGATTTATTATAGGATAAGATAGTATCTATATTAACCCTAACTACATGTAGACTATTAGCAAATAGCTAGAGCTATAGTCTTACTATAATATTTAGGTGTTCCTAGGGTTTACTTGATTAAACTTGAAGACGGCAAATGAGCCGCCCAAAACGGCCACAATTGACGCTGTTTTTGGCCGTCGATCTGCCAACCCCTCCGCCACTCACTCGGGCCCTTGCATCCACGCACCACTGGCTCTCGCCAGTAGATCTCATTCGCCCGCAGCGAACCTCAGCGACTATATCCAGAGTCACCTATCTACACCCCCAATTTCACATTTTACCAAGTGCGCTGCGGTTTCACAGCAGCGCCCAAAATGGCTCCCTCTCGAGGTTCCTAGCATAAATGGCGGCCTTCAGCGTCCTAAAAGCCCGAGGTTCCTTCTCCCAGTCCAGGGATTCTCCTTGTACATACCACGATCCTACTTAAGATCTGGGCCTACCACCTGAAGCTAGGCTTTTTGTTAAGGTAATACCAAATTACTATCTCAAGAGAAAATCTTAGAGGTCCCTTTTTCCTGGTTCATGATATCTTTATATCATGGCTTGCTATCCATGAAAGGTAGACTACTAGTTATCCAGCAATAGTAAAGACTCTAATAAAGAAAGTACCAAAGATAGTTAATACAATACTAACCTAACTAAGCCTGAGGAAGAGGAAGACTAACTATAAGATACTAATAATGTAGCCCTTCTCTTTATAGATAATAAGTATCTACTAGAGTACTATATCTAATAACTAGAGAATTTTGACAAGACAATTTATACCCAAGAAGACTATAGCAAAGGCACTACTGCTCTTCTTGACCAGGTAAAGGAGAAATAGTCCTAGTAAGCTATAGTCTCCAAGCCTTGTTTCCCTGCGAGCTAATTTCCTTACTTCAGAACCACTAGATTCTACGCTTTTATTAGAAAGGATCCCCAAGAGGAGTTTACCTGTCTATCTATTGCAATTATATACAATTTCCTAGACTAGGTTCTTAACCTCTAACATAGAAAGAATAGATAGTATCTTCCAGGTATTAAGTACAAGAGCTTGCTAGACACTTTCTAGAAAGTATTTTGCCTGGTATATAAAAAGGAAACTTCCAACAAGATTAGAAAACAAATGAATTGCCAAATGCGTCAAGTATAAGTGACCCTTTCTTCGCCACATGCCTTGACGCTGACATCCGCTTTATCATTGCGTATGGCTAACCTATGCGGAACTGGCTAGGTGATACAACAGTTAGCCAGGAAGCACAAGCTGTCCCTTAATAGACGCGATAAGCCTCCTCTAGATGTGACAGATTTGGCAAAAGTTGTCAAAACCACCATCAGTATAACCAAGAAGAAATTTAGGCATGGTTGTTATTATATTAAGTTGGGGCTGTTCTTGCAGCTTGCTAGCCTTATAACAAACTATTTTCAGGCTATTTTAAGTCTTAAATATTAGTATATTCAAGTTATCTTGCTCCATGACCCCCAGGGCAGGCCTTATTAGATTATAATTGAATTTACCTTTGAATTTACTAAGGAGTGGCTAGGTGCTAAGGAAGTATAAGCCTTTAAAGGTTGTTATATATCTTTTACTTGGTTTAACCTGAGCACAGGAACACATATATCCTTCCCAAGATTATTTATAATCCTTCCCTTATCCTTAGTCTGCACGTGTTCTTATTAGGACTACTTTTTATAGACCATGCTTTTAACTAAGTAGATAGCAAGAAGGTGCTAGTTTCCGCAGGCTAGCTCCCTAGACTATAGATCTAGGAGGAGTATAATAAATTGCTACTATAGCTTGACTTAGTACTAGATAATATCCCAGTATTTTAAATATTAGAATCAACCCTACAAGGAATTAGTATATCCCCTAACAAGCCTCTCCCATACTTAATACTCTTGCTATAGATTAAGATAATTAGTACTATTATAGGCTTCTAGCAAGTTACCTATCCCTATAGCTTATGCTACAGGGCTAGTATAGTATTAGATAGTAGCAGTATATTTCCCTTACCAGGGCTATACTAGTAAATAACTAGATTACTAACTATCTCCTAGGCTTTATTAGTGATTTACTGCATAACCTTATTATATATTATGTTAATACTTGTACCTTTCTATACTACTACTTTAGTAGGAGGATTAATAAAAATCTCCCTGTAATCATTCACAGTCTTAATCTAGAGAATAATCTAATACATGCTACTTACTAGATAAGCTAGACTATTAATCCAAGTTAGCCCTGGAGACTCATGACCATGCAATTAGAATCTATTAATTAATAACTAGAAATAGTTGATCTGGTTTGTTGGCATGATAAGCTTAGTTAATAGATAGGATGTCTATTATTAAAACATAAAGAAATACAGGAATATATAATGCATAAGAAATTAACTCAAGAGATTATAGGTACCAGGTAGTATATACAAGATGCCCTACTTTCTTAGATCCAAGCTAAATATAATTAAGAGCAATTAATACAAGAGATCTAATACTAGCTGTCTAGAGTAAAGCTAGCTAAAGCAGAGAAACCCTTAAAGTATTCCAAGAAGGTCCCTGCTCTATAGAAACAACTAATAAAGAGTCTTCTAACCTTGCCTTGACTAATACTCAAGAAGAAGATAGCTAGGCAGATAGAAGCAATTAATACTATAGCTACTTACTCTCTCTTTAAAGAAGGTAATATATACCATCTTTTATAAGATAAATATTCTCCTAGGGACTGGGTTGCCATGGTACTAGTCTATTAAGATAGAAGTATACAGGATGCCAAGATAATAGAAATTAATTCTCTTGTAGACAATCCACTGCAAGCAGCAATTCAAGCCGTGATGATGGACAGGAGTTCTATATGGGAGGATAAGGGATCCAGGAAGGCTGAGAGACCCTTATTCTGTTTCATCTGTCTGGGCCAACTGGACTTGGATATTAGGAAGCAGATGTACAAATTCTCGAGCCCTAGAGATGTGACCAAACATATCAAACAAAAACACCTTCAACATATCTCAGAACTATCTGATATCAGGTGTAATATTTGCGACGAGCGGTTTTCTTGCAAAATGCACCTGCAACAACACGCCATTGACGTGCATGCCACAGTAACCTGATGACAGTGGCAGTCGTATCTTCTCTTGGATCGGGGGTGCTTTTTCATGTTGATGTTAAGCCCAATATGCCCTTTGTTCTGGGTTTTTCTTTTTATTTTGACCATGCGGACCGTTGCGTGTGGCAATGGAGCTGGTTTCCATGTATAGTATTTGGTTCTTTTTTTCAAACAATATTTTCTCATGCACATACACAATCGCAGAAAGACTGGTATCCAGGGTCAGACCCATCTCCTTTATCCTTGATTCCATCCCCTAAGGCTTGCCCTTAGCGCATGGAGACTTTGCAGATATTCAATCTGTGATCAGCGAGGACTGAGTGTCGCGGGGCATCCGCCTTGCTGTTGCCTGTGAGTGACTGCTGCGGTATGTGGGGAACCACAGTGGCCCACTTTTTCGATACAACGAGCCAATAAAAGCCCGTTTATGACTTCGGCATGGCGTTGGAGAGAAAGTTGCAGCACGAAGCGCCTCAGCCAGCCAAGAATACTATGAGTCAGATGAGAGTGTGACTAACAAAAGCCTAGCACTGCAGTGACTCCCGCAGACTCCCACAGTCTTGTTCCTACGGTGGAAAATCGCCGAAGACCGTGTGCTTCCAGTGCAAGAAGGAATAATCTGACCACTAGAGGGTTATGCGACACTACGGCAGTATATTGTCACTTCTTTATTCTCATTTTTCGAACATTACTGGAAAGAGAGAACAAAAATACTTTGAGTGTCAGAGAGAACATGCTCCAAGTCTTCAAGCCACAAAGATCGAAATGAAACCGTCTTTGCTTGGGACCGGGAGACCCCTTACCGCGAGTTTACTGGCCCTTTTAGCCTTTTTTTTCAAGGAAAGGCTTTCCCAATTCTCATATAAAGCTATATCCACGACTAAAATTCTTGCTATGCGATTTTGGACAGCCTGTATCTTAGTAAGAGCCTTAGCAGGTGGTATTATAGCATCAGGTAACTCAGCATAAGGGGATTTGTTAAGAGACACAGGGGCGCTAGGCCAACCTTCAACAGGAGGCTCTTTGACAGCACATTCTTTGATAGAAGGCTCTTCCACAGCATCTTCTTTGACAGGAGGTTGTTCCATAGGAGACTCTTCAACAGCATATTCTTTAATAGCATATTCTTCAACAAAAGGCTCTTTGACAGCAACTTCTTCGATAGAAGGTTGTTCCACAGGAGACTCTTTAACAGCATATTCTTCGACAGCATCTTCTTCGACAGGAGGTTGTTCCATAGGAGACTCTTCAACAGCATATTCTTCGACAGCATATTCTTCGACAGCATATTCTTTGACAGCATCTTCTTCGACAGCATCTTCTTCGACAGCATCTTCTTTGACAGGAGGTTGTTCTATAGGAGACTCTTTGACAGCATATTCTTCGATAGAAGGCTCTTCGACGGCATCTTCTGCGACGGGAGGTTGTTCCATAGGAGACTCTTTCACAGCATCTTCTTCAACAGGAAGCTGGTTTTGGACATTTCCTATATTCTCTAAGCACTTGTTTAGCAAAAACAATTCAGCTTTACCACTGTGCTCCTTGTTGGCGGCGGGACTTACTATCCTTAAAGAAATTCTCCCAATACAGTAAGTGAATGGTAAGTATTTCAAGCATTATTTTTATTATAGTATTATTAAAATAATAGTCCTGACCAAGAGTATTATAAATTTTGTCCAAAACAATACCTGGTTATTTAGGGTCTAGTACTTGCTATAAGTTTCTCTTAATATAACTTGGAAGCCATGTTTTACTATTAGGAAGGCTTAACAATACATCCCTTGTTATCTAAAATATGTAGAGCATAGATACCTTTTTATCTAATTACTTGATCTTTTGTTTAGCAAGGACTTCAAGATTAGGAAGGCTATAGATTCTAGATACCTGGTAGATAAGAACACTTCTCTTATATTCTCTCGCAATATCAGATATGCTCTTGTTAAGAGGCAAGTTAAGGGTCTTATAGTTGCCTGTATATAAAAAACGCATAAAAGTATGACCAACATCTTCATGAATACTAGATAATATAATAGTTGAATATATAAGAAACTGCTACTAAAATTTTGGGTATTTCCAAAGGAAATGTTCTGGAAGGCCATATTGCCTATTCCCAATAGAAGGTGATAACTAGGGATTCGTAGGGCCAATAAACAGGTTAAAATGAAATTTACACCAATATCTAAAAAGGACTCACGATGATAACGGTTGATGATAGTCAATCCTTGGAGATACCTGGACAGGCAGCGGGTGCTTGGATACGTCTTGCAACGGGTACTTGGATTTCTTTTTTACTACCATTTTTCAGTGATACTAAGAGAAAAGCAAGACGAAATATTGGCAAAATATAAGAAAAAAAAGGCCCTAATACCTTTTATATAGTTGTCAGAAAGCAAGAAGCAGGGAACTGCAAGTATAAGTTATTCTGCAAGGCATCTAGGACACGTCATTAGTATATATAGGAGGGCATTTTGTCTGTTACTAGTGCTTTGGCTCTCAAGCTAGCTCTTGCATTCTAATTTCGCTTGCAGGCGACCTGCATCCTTACTATAACAGTCTTATCTAAGGTTGTCAGGATTGTAAAGTTGATACTCGGTATTTGTAGAATATCTTTTGTCTGTTTCAGCTCCCTGCAAAACTTCCTGACGCCCATACCCTTATTCTTGAGCGAGTTGACGCAGAGGTTGTGTTGGAACAAAAGTTTTGAATACTAAAATGTCCTCAGGTAATGGGTGTCTTTGTGTGAAAGCAGCTTAATTCCAAATCTACAGCATCTTGGTCATCGTACTCGTCCTTCCGTAAGTGGCACATGGGACCTCAACTGCCCGCAAATTATCCCTTGTTGTGTGATAACTCCCCAATCGCCTCTCTTGGTCGCTCGAGGACAGGGCCGCGGTTCTACCCCTCCTCACCTTCGGACCTAGAGTCGCCCATTCGGCCCAGAGACCGAGTCTGGAACTCCAGTGCTATATACTGTCCACTTGCGGCCAACACATTTCGTTCCTGACACCAGAACGCACACCATAATGCATGGAATCCCATTTGGCGAGGGGTCTGAACTCCCAACAAGTCTTTTTAGGCCAATTTGATGGCTGCCCTCGTACCTGCAGGGCTTGGTCGGCATCCTATTTGAACTATCCAACCTGTTTCCCAGTATGGTAGCGTCCAGTAATCAGTTGACTTTTGTACGTCGAATGTAAAGCCATGGAGAACGGTTGGAAGCAGTTTAGGGGAAAGTTCGTAGGTTTCAGGAAAAGCGTCGCCCTTGAGAAGCCGCGTGTCATGAAATCCAAACGCGACGATGGTTTGCCTGTTGGTTGTCAGGAAATCACCAGACGCACCCGAAATGTCCTTCTACCCTACACGCTGGCAAAGCGTTTTCCAAACCCTAGCCTGAAATGACGCTAAGCCAAATGTAGCTAGCGGTTACAAATATGGGTATTTATGCGAAAAAGAACGTTCTGTATAAAACCTGGAGATGCAACCAAAATCTTGGTACTCCTAACGTCACGCTCCCACGTGACCATTAAACACCACTTTTTCAAAATAAATATAGTTAGATTTTGTCGGAGATCGCCGTGTTCGTGATAATAGTTACATAGCCACAAAAATATGAAAGTCTTGACGCATCAGATCTAACAAGTTATTATACTATAAGCAATAGAACAATATGACTGAGCAGGCGCTTACCAACAGTAAGTTCAGCATTGAAGCATAGCCTTTGCGATCACTTAATCAACAGATCCAAACTGGTCAATATTATGATATGTTTAAACCTAAGTAGGTAATTATAGAATATTCTTAGATTCCAAATATCAAATACAGTCGATGATGATGATGATAAATTCATTTACCCTGACCCCTCGCAAAGCGATATGCAGGCTACATCAATTATAAATATATATCTGATTGCGTACATTTAGAACGAACTTAAAGCCTCGTGACGGCCTATCAGGGCCGCCTAATTGCTGCCCCCATTGTTAGACTGCCCTTCTGGCGCGCCGTTTTAGAATTACCAAGATGTCTATGCAGAGTTTTCCTTACCTTTGTCTCTTCATAGGATCGCTGAAATGATTTCACAGGGCAATAATAAAACTAGATATCCTGCTCCTTTAGCTACCAAATTTTAGTTTATATAGATATTGGTTGGTGGTTAAGAATCAATTCAAGTTCTAAAAGCGCGACCGAAATCAAGGTGGTGACCGGTTCGGTCGGGTGATCGACTCGGTCGGGAAGCATGTTATCGTTGACGTAGCCAAGAGCCCAAAAGTGGTCAGGTAGCCGTGTAGAGTCCCGTCGTGAGGTAGAAAATTGATATTGATGCCTGAGGCAGTGTATAGTCATTGACGCCCAATGCTGACTTCGAACCATGGTCTTGGTCTGAGTACAATATTCAAAGCCATCACCTCACTTCCCCGTGATGATCTGTGGGCGGAACTGCTACCCTAAAATGAGGATATATGCTATGGTTCTGGGGCAATGGTCCCTGTGCGTAATTTCGCGGTTGGCTAGCTGCAACTCTGGATCATATTCATTAATACATATCCTCTCGAGCGCAAGCATTTATGGAATGCCAACTTGCCATTTGCGGTGAATAAATGGAAGACAAGGGTACTGTATTACAATACCCAAGGATGAAAGTACCGTATTATTATCATATATGATCAGGCAACCCAGTTAAAGAAGATCTCGTGAGTTGGTCGACTGAACCGACAAAATTAGATTAAGTCCAGGCTGGTCGACTACTGGCGATGTAAAAAGAACAATATAAAAGAGCCGATGGAAACCAGTTAGTTGTCATCGCGCTTCCATTACTTACTCCCATTCCTGCACGTTCAAGGAAATAATCTCAGACGCAGCAGGCGTACCGTTTCCATAATTTATGCTAGCCTTGATTTGAGATCTTTACATGAGATCTTTACATATGTCGACCAAACGGATACCAGCAGGTGCTTGGACACAGCTTGAGTGGGTGGTAGGCCTTCCTCTCATACAGTATGCCCATATTTCATCTATTAGCCCAAGATCAAATTTGACACAGAAAGGTTGCATGTACGGCTGCCAGAAAGTGCCCGACGAGTCAAATACAGGAAGTATATGTTCGGGATCAATGTTTGGAGTGGGGACCTTCTTCAATATGATACCTTCACGTTTGTTGGATATGGTTCTGTGGATGTATATTGTATTGAAGACACTGCAATTACGTTCTGGGCTACGATTTCACTGCGCGACAACAGTGAACGGCCACCTCTACCCATTAACCCCAATGACAGGACCTGACCCAACTGTTTTGTGAATGGCGATAGGCGCAGCCATGACTGTGGGGGAAGACAGATGTCATACATGATCTGTCTCCTAAGTTTATGGTATATATAAAAAGTTGGAATCTTCTTAATATGTTTTATATCATTGTTACTGTAGTAATGCAATAGTTTGGCCTCACGTGTCATTTTGTGTGCGATCTATGGTAGAAGCAGCCTAGCCGAGGGAGCGCCTGTCAACCAATACTGTAAAGCCGAAAACTCAGTCTGGACCAGAGCACATTTGTCGTGCTGATTAGTCGTGGTACACGGATAGCACCTATACCCCATCTACTACAGAAGGCTTTCTGTCCGACCAAATCATTATCCAATAACGAGAGTGACATTATTTAGACTTTAGATCATGCTTTCCAGGATGATGTAGTCGGCCGTATTCGGCGCCTAATCCCATCACGCCACTTTTTTTAGAAGGTTCTCGACTTTTGGTAGGTTTATGGATAAGCAGAGATCAGGCGATCTCCCTTTAACCTTAAATAGAGTTTTACCCAGCTAATTCCATCTAACTTAGGTAAATAGTTTATAGACTATTATTTCAATTTAAGTATCCTGTTTCGGGACGAATGGCTGTTAGATGTAGATTAATCTTGCCACTTCACACCCGTTGGCTGGGATAGACAGGGTCAGGTTCTAATTATATGGTACTCGCTGGTGGTTCAAATAAATCAGCCATTTCAGAACTATGTACTTGATGTCAACAGAAAATCAATGATTATTTAATGATATAGCAGACATATGCACAAGTCAGGTATAGCCCAGCATAAAAAGACCTCTAGGCCTGCAGGAGCTCTCATACTTTGCTTGACAGGACAGTATCATCACTTGTTCCTGTTCTTATCAAGTTTATCTTATCCAGTAATCATTACTACACCCTCTACAGACTGGTGCGGTACAATTACAACCCCACCCACAATCAGTAACGAGCAAGCATCCGGCAGGGCTGATCCCAACCCCGAGAATCTGGGACAGCTGGATCTAACATCTGTAAGCGGCGAGGTCGGATCGGTGGCAGTTGACAGTCAGCCTTTATTCGCAGCGATGTCCTAGCAAGCAACAAGATGTCGGCTACGAAGGATGTACGAAAGAGGAAGAAGCTGTATTTCAACTGATTCAGCAACGAATCACTAGGGATCAAGAAGACCAGCAATTCCTGGGGTTGATGTGTACAGCGATGCCAAGAGGGACATTCGGGATTTGGCCCAAGGGCCTAATCTGGTCGAATCCCGAGCGGCGGTCACGCGGCCCCCTGTCGGAGCTGCCTGAGGCACCCACTGTGACAACATCCATCAATCCTGACAAGTTAGTGGATGAAAATCTTCCAGCTCAGGTTTCTGCCGCGCTTGCCCAGAAGGACGGCTTATCCATAAGATGATCACATAACGCCTTGAGCAGTAGAGGGGTGATGCTGGTGGCCCGCCAGCGCGGACAAGGTGAGGTCTGGCGGTGCCGTACAACCGTAACTTCCTGCGGAGCTCGGTAACAGTCCTCTTGCTACATTTGGTGATCTGAGTGATCTGTGAATTACTTAGACGTTGGCTATGTATAATATAGACAGCTATCCTGTGCTGTCGAGAGTCCAGGTGTCGCGCCATCTCGTTTGTTGGCTAAAAGGTGAAAAGCACACGTTGGCCTCTGGCATTTCAGTAATGGCAGAAAACTGGCAGAAGAGCTAGGCGGAGTGTATTTTCACGGTAGAGATGGGCCGGAAATATAGGCTAACCGCTTCTGGTTAACTAGGGCTCCGAAACCAGGGTTTGAAAACAGGCTCCGTCTGTCCAAAACAAAGAAGGACATTTCGGGTCGCACTGCGTTGTGAATGGAATAGTTACGTGTCCTAGAATCAACTGTCGAAGCTTGACAGTGGTCCGAGATAGTAACTCTAGGGGAGAGCTACTCCCGGTGACGCGCAAAGTCGTACACTGCTCGAGCAAGCGTTCCAATGCATCAGATAGAGCGGGGAATTTTGGCATTTCCCAAGGAGAGTAGTATGGAAGATGCAGGGAGGACAACTCTATTGTTACCAAAGAAGCCCTGGACTCTGATCTCCTTTGGAGAGCCTTTGTAATAGTCTGCAGGTGATGTATATTGGACACTTCTTTTGCAGTCATGTCAAGTGAAAGGTACAAGTCGACCCATTGGGGCTCATCAATCGATTGATAGAAATCCAGCTCTATTTCTGTGAGTCGAGGTAAAGCGCCCAGAACAGATGACAAGACATTTATGTCTTTACGGCTCTCCAGAATTTCTTGTTGATTCTCGCAAATGGTTCGTAACGTTTCAAAAATAGCCATATATGGAGGGCAGTTATCCGCGGGGTAACCGCAATCATATAGCTCCTTCGCTTCCTCCACGTAGCTTTCTGGCGTTAGCATCTCCGACTTGAAGATTTCAAAGTTTAGAATATCTAGTTGATTCTTAGTCTACCTTATAATAAATACGCTCGAGCCACTTACCAGGTTTGATTAGCTCTGGAATGGTATAGATCAAGAACCTAACATGCAGGCGTACTGGCGATCCTTCGAGCTGTTGGAGCCCATTAAGCCCTGCTTCTGAGAAATCGAACCTCACCCGGTGAAATAGGAAAGGTAGGCAAACCTCTCGCAGCTTCCTATTCACCAGCGAAAGATCCTTTATTTCCCAGGAAGGAAGCCTTGCTAATATTAGATGTAAGACCTCCGTAGGCAGGGCCTGAAGGCCTGAGATCCGTCCGTTCATTACCGGTACGCCGCGAGCACTCATGTTGGAAGCGATTAATGAGTCAAGGTTGCAAGTTAAATAGTCCACTTCGGGCCATCGCTATGCTTACTAAGCAATGTGGTTGCCTACTGTCTTGGGGATGTGCTCCTCTTCAGTTTACACTGCATGAAATCCAGCAATTAGATGGGCTTTCCTCTGGTGTTGCGGGTACTTGCGCGACTGCGGCGCTAAGTCCTAGGAACTTCCGCAGCCAACCACAGATCCAAATTTATTGGCCCTTTTTCCAGGTGTGGGGCAGCCGCTGCGGCAAAAGCTTGGATAGTTTCTCGATTACGAAGAACGGCACTGTTGTGTCCAAGTCAAGTTGTCAGCCCGAAACCTCATTTTCTGTTGGTTCTGGGAGACTTCGTGATAATAGTTCTAGAGATTCTTAAATATCCCTAGAGCGTCAGAAGACGCAGCTGATGGCTGACGCCGCTCTGAGGCAGGAGGGGTCGAAGGAAGGTTGATGTTTCGGTCAGGAGGGGTGTTTTTGTGTATACTTGAATCGCAAGATCCCTGCGTAGGCCTTTCGGGTACAGGCACAGGTTTGGCCATCTTGACCTGTTTGACAGCCAGGTCAGTCATGCATCCGTCCGGCGGAGCGCATCTGTGAGCGGACCCGGAAAAAGAGCATGCCCGCAGCCATGGCGTTAGCCCGTGTCTTATGATGGAATAGAGCATGGGAGGACCGTTCCAGAAGGTATGCATCTCCATGAGCAGTTTCACATGACATATCCAGCCTCATTTGCCTCTTGCTTCCATGTGGACCCTCACATAGCTAATTTCCTCACAAGAGGAATCTCTCAAGATCCTTACCATCTCAAGAGAGCACTTCTGAGTCGTGCTTTCTAAGTTTGTTTAGTTTATATAATAGTATAACTATGAATTTATTCCTATAAGTATCTACTTGTAAGCTAATATACAAGATAGTCTATATATTCTAAATAAGCATATAGGAAAAGCCTTTTTAGTAGTAAACTGCCCTGAGAGGGTGCCCTTAGGATTATATAGTTCATGTTTGCAAGAACCTCTTGGGTTAAGTTATATATTCCTAAACTAGACCTAGAACACCCCTTATAGTTCCTCTAATATCTTAGAATAAGAATGGTATTTATCCTCTATTTCCTCTGCCTGACAGACTAAGGTATTTTATGCCCGCCAAGCAACACTCCAAGGCATGATTTTTTTGTGGTTATGTTGCTTACTCTTATTCTAGGCAGTCATGCTTGTTACTATTAGAGCTAGATCCCCTGCTGTTTGGGCAGGACCAGCTAATGCAGTACCAGTATTTGCTTTTACCTGCTTTCTAGGATAGTCCTGCCCGCGTGCTAGGGAATCTAGTTCATGGTTATAGGTTTAGGAGACTTTTCTAGCTAACAATAGAAGCTGTCTAGCCTTAATAAATCTCCCCTTAGCTATAAGTTTTTTCTCTTTATACTTAGAAATTACAAAGATCTTATTAGTACCATTAATAATTGCTATATAGTAGTATTAGAAGGGGCTCAGGCTTTATAAATTCTAATTATAAAGTAAGTAATTTTTCTATATATACTTCCTTGCCGCATGTTCTACAGGTAATAGATTAGAGAGATCAACCTGGAAATAGTCTAAGTACTTCTATTACCCTCATTCAAAAGTCTAGAAGGAAATCTTTACCTATACAGGCAGTAATAGCAGGCATGACTTAGCCTTAGTAGTTAGAGCTAGATGCTTATTAGGTTCTGGAATAACAGTAAGTACCAAATCTAAGCCTGTATGTATCACCTCCGCAATCCTATATAGCAAATTTCACGTTTCTATTTCTAGAGTAGGTTGGTTTGGGTTAAGAATACCAAGTTCTCCCTAAAGTTATTTATATTCTAACTCCTTCTCTAACCTTTCCTACTCCTCCTAAGCCCTTATTAATTAGTTTAGGTATACATCTAAAGCCTGTTACTATCTATCTTGGTCACCTTATAGAGATCTAGCCTCTCTAGGTTCTAGATATAGTGGCTAATTAATCTATAGTTGCTTATAAATCCTACTATCTAGATTTAAGACCTCTATTATTGCTATGTCCCTTAAGTTACTCTTTACTAGGACTACTTCCATCAAGATCCTTATATATTAGCTATTAGTATCTTTGCCTTTATTTAATAGTTCCTAACAGGTTATTGCAATATTTATAGTAAGAAGTTCTAGAGATAAAAGTCCCTGGTTAGATATATCCTAGTCCAAGTGCTCTATACTTACCTATTTATACTCCATAAGCTCTAGGTCACCCTTGTTTGTTAGATACAGCTAATAATAAATCTTCTACTTCTATTATTGTTTTAGAAGCTGTTACTTCCTTTCTATTCTAAATACCTGCTGGTGCTATAGGGTTTGCCAGGCCTAGTCCTGTTAGACCTGTATTTTTTAGTATTTATTTTATCCTGGCTTACTTGGCTTAGCAGCATATACCATAGATCTTTAATTAATAGATAGTCTATTCTTTTTAATAAATAATAGGGACCAAGAGATATCCTTGCTAGTTTCTCTAGCCTAATAGTGGCTCAAAGGCCTAGGTCGCGCTGGTTTGCCAAAAAAGGAAAAATAGATATAATAATAGATAAAAAAGGTAGTAATTATATTAGCAATCTTAAAGTTATCTATATATAAATAGTCCAGGAAGAGCAAAGAATTATCTTATTTATAGGATCTAATTTAAGGCATCCTACACCAAGCCCAAGGTTTTACAGTATTGTCTGCAAAAAGGTCTTAATAAACTTCTAGTTAATCTAGAACAGCAGTAGCAAAATAATTAATAATCTAACTAACTAGAGTATTGAACTGCTGGGTATTATACTAGAAATAATAAGGTTTCCTAGCTTTTAAGAGAGCCTTTCTTGTAATCTAATGATCTGGTAAGCTATTAATTATTACCTTGATTTCTAGGGATTTAAATCCAAGCTATAGAGCAAGTTTAGCTATCTTATAGACTACTTTTTTATTAGCTCTAGTATAAGTAGGCTTTGCTAACAGGTTATTATCTTTTTTAGGATCTAGGGATATTAGAGAATAATAGTATATTATATATAACTATACCTATAGATATGCCTTGTCTAAACTCTTAGTACTTATTACATACTCATGCTAGAAAGTAGTCTCCAAAGTCTAAATAAAACTCTCCTGTTCTAAAGGCAGAGTAAATATTAAGCTTATAGTTTTTTATATAGATTTAGTAAATAGACTAAAGAGCTATTTTATATAATAGGAGCAACTTTCTAGATACTTGAAATCTTTAAAAAATATATATAAAGATAGAACTAGTCTATTAAAGCTTTCTATTCAGCCCTATATAGCCCTTCTTTCTTTATTACTAAATTCAGCAAATGCCTGGCCACCCAGGATTAGCCCTCGGGTGGCCTTGGTATTAGTTTAGGATCTACCAGGTGCCAGCAACTACAGGGAGTCAACCATATCTTTATCAATCTTCTTGATTAAAACAGGGTCTAAGGCAACTAAAGAGGACCAAAAGTCTTTAATATAATCTAGATAAGTAAGCATCTCCTATAAAATAGCAAGCAAAACAACTAGCATAATAAGAAAAAATTAAATCAAGATATCAACTTACTTTAACAGTACTAGTAGCAATTAACTAGTAAAGCATGCTAATTTGCATTCTATTTAGCTATAGGCCAGGGATTAGCAGTAGCTAATCAAAGGCCTGCCAAAAATAATAGTTTTATCTATTATCTAGTTAATCCAGGCAGTCCTAGTTGCTAGCTAACAGCTAGGCAAATCACTATTTCCAAAAAGCTTTATTACCCTTATACTATTGGATCTTATAATAAATTTTTCTATTAATTAGTTTCTTTTAGTTAGTATATTCCTCTAGGAGAAAGGTCCTTAGTTCTTTACTAATATCTATACAAATAGTTAGCTATATAAATAGTATAAAGATATATCTGAGATAATATACCATCTAGGTAAAGATTTATAGTCCACCAATAGTCTACTAGGGGAAGCACCTTGGCTCCTGCCTGCATGTAGTATTAGCTATATAGCATCTAAAGCTGCCTAGCCCCAAACCTAAGGTTAGGAAGTTAGGAGGGATTATTAATTAGCAGCAATCTTTATAATATATTTATATTTTGTAGTATAATAGCAAGATCTTACCAAGAGATAATTATAGGGACATGATTATTAACATCCAGGTAGTAACAATTGTTCTTATAAAAGATTTCATGAAGCCAAGTTAAGTTCTTGGGATCTAGATCCTAGGGCAACAAGGGTTTAAACTAAATCTAAGCAATACTGACCTTAGCTGTTCCTAGATATTTCAGGCACCACTCTATTGCTAGCTGGACTTCTTTCTTAATAAATAGTGCCTGCTTTATTATAGGAATAGGGTTGGAGACAAATATTAATAGCAAGAGAAGAAAATTAGTACCCTACTACAAGATATAAAAAGTAAATATACTTTTTATAGTAGTACTCTTCTATAGCTATAGGCTACTATAGGAGGGGTACTATAGCAACCTAATCCCAGACCAAGTTAAAACTATTAAAACTATCTTCCTCTCTTGGTTGCATAGGCTATCTTTTAGAATTACTATATTTACTATTTAAAATTAATTTCTTAAATTCTATTATATAGCTAGTTACTTAAATTATACTAGACAAGATTCTCCTTATTAAGTAGCTTTCTACTAATCCTTAGGTAGTAGTATTATCACTATCTTAGCCTAAGTCTAGATATAATAAGGAGCCCCCTTCTTCGCGCCTGGCTAAAAAAAATGCCTCCTTATTACCCTCCAAGTACAGCCAAAAGACTATTTATAGCAAACCACGAGCCCTAGCTATTCTAAAGATTAGCAAGAGAGGTAATACCATGGGATTAGATCTTATTATATGGAAGGAGTCTTTATAGGATATATTCAAGAAAATCTTTAAGTATAATCTAGCTAGCATGGTTACTATATATACCAGGCATTCTAGTCCTCGTGCTACCTAGGTAGTATACTAGTATCCTAGCAATCATGTAGATAGAATCATGGAGATCATCTATTTAATATACTATAAAAATATGGTCTTAGTTATAGAATATTTCTATATATTAGATTTTCTATATACTCTTGGCAAGTACTAGCCTCTTATTTTAGATTATATTATTATATGCAAAGCCTTCCTAGACTAATAGTAGCTAGCTGCTATCATATCTCAGGTATATCTTTTACTTCCTTATAGATATATAAGGCTACTTATTAGTTCCAGTTTCTTAATAGATTATCTTATCTTAGTACCTAGAATCTCTAATATATATTCCTAAATTATTCAAGTATCCTACTTAACCTTAATAGGAAAATCTAGATTAGTATATTATTACTTAAGTCTTACTTAGAAAGGTTCTAACTAGAGTTTTTAAGCCTGAATTAATTACTGTTCTATCTAACTACCAGGGAAAGTTTAATCAAGTAACTTGGCTCCTGTTAGATAGATAATAATAGAACTAATATAGAAATATATTAAGAATAATAAAATAATCAGGATTAATAAACCCAATTACTAGTAGACTAGCTTGGCTGCTATTAAATTTCTGTCTATAATAACTTCTGCCAGCTCTTTAAAGGAGTTAAAAGAGGTTAGTACTTCTTCCTTGCCTTGGTTCTAGAACTTATATATCTTGTAGCAGTATCTCTTGATAAAAATATATTAGACTACTAGCAATTTAATTAGTCTTACATGGTTTACCCTAATCTCTATTTACACCTTCTACTTGTATATACCTCTATTAGATAGATAGAATAAGATATAGATATTACTATCAATTTTATAGGCTTGCTATTGTATAATAAAGTTAATAGACTAACTTATTTAGATTTATAAGAATACTATAGCACTATGCAATATAGATAGAAATATTAATCTAGTAAATTCTATAAATATAAAATCCCTTATTTCAAATAATTAGATTTTAGTTAAAAAAGCAAGAAACTCTTCCATCTTCTACTCTATAGAGTATTTTGTATTATCTACTATCCAGCAACTTCTAGCCTACAGCCATGCCAAGGCTTCTTGATCCTCTTCGCGAGCAAGAGCCAGCTTATCTAGCCTAATAAGGGTATCACATAGCCAGGCTTGCCAAGGAATATCAGTAATCTCCTAAATTATAATAGTTTTTACTACAAGCTCTAGCAAGTAGAACATGCAAACAATACCTGGCCAAGTATTCCATGACAGAGTAGAGAAAGCATTAAGATAATAGTTAATAAATTTCCTACTACACCTGGATATCTAAATTAATTGGCTCTAGGAAGCCATTAGAGAATACACATGGTTTTTACTAGATTGTCTGGAACAAACCAGCTACCCACACCTAGTGCCACTCCAACCACCTACCACCAATTACCTTGCTTGGCATAAAAGGTGGTAATTTTATTCCAATAGCTTTGTAGACTGATTAATATGCGTGGATCATCTTTATATACAGCAAGGATTTTGTTATGACCCACGCCAAGGCGGTGAAAATATTATGCCAGGCACAACATTACCAAGGCAGAAATATTATTGGATGATAATATTTCCCTCACACTCATTTTACCAGCACTTACTTTTACAGCCACAACAAAATTATTGCAGTAATAATTTTACAAAGCTTTGGTGTTACTATCCCGCATTAACACTAGTGCTAGACAGGTGATGACTAACCTATTTACCCTATTATATAGCAAAGGTTACCAAGATTAATACCCATAAATTAGGGCAGGGAAATATATAACTATATACTTTAGTATATACTCCTAAAGGTATATTCTAGAGTATACAAGACTGTATAATATGATTAGGTATACTTTAGGATATACTTTAAAAGGTATACTAAAAGGTAGGAAATAAAGGAATACTTAAAGATGCTTATTACTACTATATCTAGCTTTTCTATTTTTATGATTAATACTACTATTATTCTAGAGTAACTAGTTTAAAAAATCTTTACAAAATAACTTGTCTAGTACTTACTCTATAGGTTATAATATATATACTATAGGCTAGCCCTATCTTTTTATCTTGACTTTAACTAGACTATAACAAGTCCTTATACTTGTTAGACATGATCATGCTAGGTAAGACAAGTTAATCTAAATCCTCTGGAAGTCCTGTGTGAGAGCCCAGGGTTAGGAGTGCATGAGAGGGGTTATTATTTTGATAACAAATTGATTACTAGTTAGTACAAGTTATATCTTAGATTAACTTAAAGCTACTAATATAATATCTTAATACTAGTACTAAGTTACCATGCCCTTTAAGGGTAAAACCCTATAAGAGACTATTGCTAGAATGCAAGCATAACTTAACAAATAAACTAGAGTTATTAATTAGGTTACTAGTGACCTGAACTAGTAAAGTAATATAATTAAGGATAATAAGACTTCTAAGAAGTATTAAGAAATGCTAGAACAGCTCTAGGATTATATTCTTATGCTTGAGACTAAACTTAGAGCCAAGGCCTTGAAGGTCAAGGCGCCTGAACCTTTTAATAGTACTTGGACCAAGCTATGCTTCTTCCTCATGCAAATATAGACCTTTATTAATATTAATCAGGACAAGCTAGTCAGCAAGACTAATAAGGTTATATTTATATCTACCTATCTCAAGGGAAAAGCGTACAAGTGGTTCGAACCTTTTATGAGGGAATAGCAAGAAGCTAGAGAAGATAGAGACAAGCTAGCCAGTAATATTAAGCAGCTATTTACAAGCTATAACCACTTTAAGAAGCAGCTCACTCGTGTTTTTAGAAATATTAATAAAACCTATAATGCTAAAAGGCAGATTAGGAAGATATGCTAATCTAGAAGGGATATAAGCATACTTATCTTGGAGTTCTAATAAATCATGTTATACCTAACATGGGAAGACAATGCTTTTATATACTACTTCAAGAGAGCTCTAGATTATAATATCTAGGAGAAAATAGTATTTTTATCTAGGCCTAATATCCTAGTAGAGATATATAATCTAGTGTCTAGGATAGGGAACCAGCTTAAAGAGCTAAGGGAATAACAAGGCTAATAGAATTACAGGGGATACTATTCTAGAAGGAATTAGGGTGGATATAATAGCTATTATGCTAATAACAACTAACAACTCCAGACTAGACTCTAGGGAAATAGTAATCCATATAGACCTTGACCTATGGACTTGGATGTAATAATTTTAAAGGTAGAATAAGATTATTGCTAGAAGGAGAATCTGTGCTTTTCCTATAGCAAGCTAGGTTATAAGATAATAGACTACAAGAAGTAGAAATAGCATGGCTAGAGACCCCAAAAAGGAGCTAGATAATATTAACTAAGAGCCACACAGGAAGTTGTAATATTAAACGTGACTAGGGAGTGGGACAATAGCACCAGCAAGGCACCTACTATAACTAATGATTCCCTGGAAGAAGCTAAAAGGGCCTTTGCTCAGGACAAGCATGCTATAATTAATAATAATACCCAGGATGCTGCCAGAAGAAGGCAAAGCGCACCTCTAGTGGCTTGGAATAAGCTTGGACAAAACACTAGAAAATAGGATCTAAACCTTATACCAAACCCACCAGGGGCAATAGCCATGTTGCTTGGGGATACAAGAATAAATATTAAAAGGTATATTAAGTAAATTGCTAATATTACTAGCAAGGTATATAAGGAAGAGAAGATGCTTAAGGTAATTACCAAAATTCTTGCAAATATTAAGAAAACAATTAAGTAGCTAGATAGAATCCTCTAAAAAGAATTATTATACTAGCCAAAATATTAGCTTAGCACTATAATTTCGCGAATTAATAAAAAAGAAGCTGAGAGGATAGGTAGGTCCTACTATAACAAAGCCACTAATGACAAGCTAGTTCAAGAAGGAGAGCACAGCGACTTTCCTGCAATCATATAGAAAGTTAACCTGCTTGATAAATAATACAGAATATAGCTAGAAGGCCTTGAATCTAGCAAGGAGGGACCTAGCAGTGGGTTTATAACCCTAGAAGAAAAAGCCCTATAAGAAGATAATACTAAAAAATATGAACTATGCTAGTATTAGCTATGGGCTACTAGACTACGCAAAAATAAATAGTATTAAAGATAATAACTTAAGTCTTTAAAGACTAGTAAAGACAAGCTTGCCTATTAGATAGATAATATTATTATAGCTATGTAGAAAGACCCTTAGAAACTTATTAAAGGCCTAAGAGATTTCTTTAACTAATACCTATATCAGGACCTAACATGTTGGGAGAAGACCAAGGATTACTAGCAAAAGCATATTAAGACCTGTAAAAGGTACCTAGAAACCTGTACTATCTATAGATAAAATAATAGTAACTACTACTTATAACTATGCAAACTATCTAATAAGTAGTCCTAGGAATCTAGAAGGTATCTACCATGCTAGCAGGATTAGTATAAATATATTAATGCTAATACATGGCATTCCAGGCATAATAATATACCATGGCTAACATGCTACAACTTATACTATATATACCATAAAGATATTAAGTAAATCGCATGCTACTAGCCAAAGCAATCAAGAATAATTAACTAGAACTACTTATACCTATACCAAAAAAAGTAATACTCATGTAAATTATACTAGTAATACCTAGAATATAGGATATACTATTAGATAACTTACTATAAGGATTACTATATTATATACTACCAAGCCAAGCTTGGAAACTACTTTCTATACCCAAGGCAAGGGGAACAGGCACTAAAATAGGAAGAATAGTACCTTGTAGCTACCAAGACTTAGGTAAAAAAGTACTTTACCTAACTTGCTAAAGTACAAGAGAAGCAGGCCTATACCTTGATTAACTTAGAAGCTACTAGAAACTATATTAACCCAAGTTTTACAGAAAAACTAGAGATTAGGAATATTTAAAAGGAAATATTAATATCTATAGCAGGACTAAACAGGGAAAACCTGGGAAATACCTTATTAATAGTTGAGTCAGGACCTCTGCCCATTATAATAAAGGAAAGGATTTTTAAACTAAGTTTTGATATTATACCCTTGGGCAAGTATAATATAGTATTAGGAATCCCATGGCTCAAGAATCTTAACCTAGACATTAACTAGATTAAAAGGGAGATCTAGTAGAGAAATAATAAATAGCCTAAGGAGTAAAAGGGATTAGAAGGGGCTAGTATTCTATAGCATGTTTATATAGTAAAGCATAAGGCCAAGCAATCTACAGGGGGATTAAAGACTAGTAACCAATTTACAGGTACTAAGAGTCTAGTAGAATGAATTATTATAGCAATATTAAGACTATTAGGGAGGATATAGCTAATAAACTTACCTAGTTGGGCTACTAGCAATATTATAAATAGCAAAATTATTATAAATAGCAAAGGAGTAAGATTTCAAGGGATACTAGCTACAAGTAACCAGGTCTATAAGAAACTAACTATCCTGGATAAGTATAGTTGATTCCAGGATATATTCTAACAACCTAATAAACCAGAGTTACTACCTTATAGGCCTTATAATCACACTATACCTATTAAAGAAGATATTAAACTAAACTATAAATAGATTCTACTATTAAATAATTAAGAATCCCAAGTATTAAAGGAATATATTAACAACTAACTTAAGAAAGGAAATATCTAACTTTTATACTTACTAATAGGACATAAAGTCCTATTTATACTAAAAAAAGATAGAAGTAACTAACCATGCATTAACTTCTAACTATTTAATAATATAACTATCAAGGACTAGTACCTGCTACCCTTAATTTAGGAGATCTAAGATAAAATCTAAAGGGCAGTATGGTTTACAAAGTTTAATATTACTAACACCTACTACCACATTAGAATCGCGAAAGGAGAAGAATAGAAAATAGTATTTTAAACAAAATTTGGTTTCTACAAATATCTGGTAATGCTATTTAGGCTTATTAATACACTACTAATATTTTAGAGGTTTATTAATAAAGTACTAAAACTAGAAGACAAGGAAAACAATAAAGAAAAGAAAGAGGAAGAGGAAGACGCACCTTAACTAATAAATAAATTTGTGCTTGTATATCTTGATAATATACTAGTCTTTTTAAAGGATAGGAAATAATATATAAAGCATATTAAATAAGTTCTTAAGAGGATAAGGAAAGCCAAACTACAATACAAGCTTAAGAAATATAAATTCTATGTTTAGGAAACTAAGTTTCTAGGCTATTAGATTACTGTAAATAGGTTGAAACCTAAAGCTTTTAAAGTAATAGCTATTAGGGAATAGCTTGTATTAAAGAACTTAAAGAAACTATAGCAATTTCTAGGGCTCTTAAACTACTACTAAAAGTATATTAACCAATATATATTCTATATGGTACTACTATTTAAGTTATTATAAAAAGAATAAGTATATAAATAGACTAATAAGTAGTAGAAAACCTTTAAAGCTATAAAAGAAGCTATTACTATAGTACTAATTATGCTATAATACAATCCCAAGCTACCTATAATACTAGAAACTAACATGTTAGACTATGCTATTAGAGCAAGAATGACTTAGTCAGGACCTGATGGCAAACCAAGACTAGTAGGATTCTAGTCAAGGAAACTAACAGGACTAGAGATGAATTATAATATCTATGACAAAGAACTGCTAGCTATTATAGTAGTATTTAAATATTAAAGAGTCTACTTATAGGGAGTAAGATATACTATAACTATAAAATCTAACTACAAAAATCTTACCTACTTTACAATAACTAAAGAATTAACAAGAAGGCAGGTAAGATAGGTAGAGCTACTCTTATAATATAATTACAGGATTAAATACTACAAGGGTATAAAGAATAGCCAAGCTAATACCCTTAGCAGGAGACTAGACTACAAGGACAAGACTAGGAAATCTTGACTAGCAATCTTGAAAAGAAATAAAGATAGGATACTTGGAAATAATCTAATAATCCTAGTAGCTACTATATAATTATTAGGAACTATAATTAACACTATTAAGAAAGCTATGAAGGAGGACAAGCTAATATAACAAGTCCTTGTATTAATACTAGAAGTGCTAGAGAAAGACAGGATCCTCTAGATTAAAGGACTTATCTATATTCTATTAATGCTTGTCCCACAAGTTATTAGGGAACATCATAATACACTAGTACATGGATATTTTGGTATAGACCAAATATGCAAATATATTAAATACAACTACTATTTCTAGAATATAAGAAAGAGGGTTAAAAGCTATATTAACAACTATAAAGTATGTTTATAGGACAAACTAAAGTAGTATATATTATATAGAAAACTATAAAACCTAGAAGTTCTATAATAACTATAGGAATAGATTATAGTTAACTTTGTTGGACTATTGCTAGAAGTATAACAAGAAAAGGAAAAATATAATTATCTTGTAATAATCTTGGACCAACTAACAAAGTATATCTACTTAGAACTAATATAAACAACTATAATAGCAAAAGAGATAGCAACTACCTTTGTTAATATAGTTATTATAAACTATAGAATACTAAAATATATTATATTAGACTAAGATAAGTTATTTATATCCAAATTTTGGAAATTAGTAACTAATATTATAGGAATTAAACTATACATGACTACTATATATAGACTACAATCAAATAGATAAACTAAAAGGGTTAACTAAATAATTAAGTAATATTTGTAATACTACATAAACTATATATAGGATAATTAGGAGGAATAACTATCTATAGCCTAGTTTGCTTATAATAACTCAATCTATAGTATAACAAGAATAACACCTTTTAAAGTAAATTATAAATATTACCTAAACTTATATAGTAAACCAATCCAAAAAGAACTAGTTATAAAAGAAGCTAATTACTTTATATAGAAACTTAAAGGAATCTAAACATAACTTACCTGGGACCTTGAGTTTGTTAACCTTAAAATAAAGCTTTACTATAATAAAGGGTACTAAGAGGTACTAGACTTTAAAAAGGGAGGGAAAGTATTCCTACTCTATAGGAATATTAAAACTAAGTAACCAAGCCAGAAACTCGACTATATACAAATTAGACTATTTGAAATTAACAAGAAATTAGGACTAGTTAACTATTAATTAAAGCTACCCAAATTTATGAAGAAGATATACCTAGTATTCCATGTATTACTATTAGAACCAGTACCTAAGAACGCTAAAATTGCTAATAATATTAAAATTAAAGAAGAGGAACAGGAGTATAAAGTTAAAAAAATCCTAGACTACTAGAAGGTTAGCAGACAATTATAATACCTTATATAGTAGAAAGGATATAATACCTTAGAAAATACTTGGGAGCCTATCAAGAACTTAACAGGCTATAACCAGAAGGTCCAGAAATACTACTAGCAGCATCTAATACAGAGAAATTAATATTCTACTAGAAGGAGGATGGAGAACCAATCATCTAAGTTAGACTAGGATTATCTAATATAATAGCAAGTTGAGTAATAGCCTTATGCTTGTTGGCAAGGCGCTTTAGCTCTTGGAGATCCTTAGCAGCTAAAGGATCTTTCTTATCTAGATATTCCAACATAGCAGTATTATAAACAAATATTTTGTCCCCATGTTCCTTAAAAAAAGCATCTTGTTTCTAAAAATAGACTAGTTTAGCAAAAATCTTAGTAGAGGCCTTTTTGGCCTCCATAATCTCCTAATAGAGACAGTCCTGCTTGTTATTCAGGGCCTTCTACTCTTACTTGCTATAAAACTGTTTTTTATATTTCCAACTATAGCAAGTGCATAATGCATAGTTTCAACTTTTTAAATCTATTATGCAAGGAATATTTTAAGAGTAATAGTACTTGCAAGGATTATTAATAGTAATACTATCCTAAACAATTTTCTAGTACTGAAGGAGGCAGTTAGCAACTCGACAATCAGGCATAATAAACTATCGCGAAGGGATTTAAAGAAAACAGAAACCCACCTTAGGGTAATAGGGGAATTCGCGCTACTTATACTTTCGCGGATAAAAGCTAAAAGAGGGGGAGATAGTATTATAACCCATGCCAAGATAGTAAAAATATTATACCAGGCACAATATTACCAAGATGGAAATATTATTGGATAATAATATTTCCCTCATGCTTATTTTACTAGTACTTACTTTTATGGCTACAACAAAATTATCACAGTAATAATTTTATAGAGCTTTAGTATTACCACCCCACATTAATACTAGTGCTAGATAGGTGATAACCAACCTATTTACCCTGTTGTATAGCAAAAGTTACCAAGGTTAATGCCTATGAACTAGGGTAGGGAAACACGTGACTATATACCTTAGTATATACTCCTAAAGGTATATCCTAGAATATACAAGACCACGCGATATAATTGGGTATACCTTAGGATATACTTTAAAAGGTATACTAAAAAGTAGAAAATAGAGGAATACTTAAGAATACTTATTACTATTATATCTAGCTTTCCTATCTTTATAATTAATACTACTATTATTCTAGAGTAACTAGTTTAAAGGATCTTTACAAAACAACTTGTCTAGTACTTATTTTATAGGCTATAGTATATATACTATAGGCTAGCCCTACTCTTTCACCTTGACTTTAACTAGACCATAACAAGTCCTTATACTTGTTAGACATGATCATGCCAGGTAAGACAAGTCAATCTGAATCCTCTGGAAGTCCCGTGTGAGAGCCCGGGGTTAGGAGCGCACGAGAGGGGTCGTCGCTTCGATAACAGATTTCATCAAGAATAATACTTACATCCTGCCTACTACTAGAGCAAGTACTGTATTTTTCCAGGTGCTTGCAAAGTTCATAGTAATTAAGGCTAAAAATAATAAGTACAAAACAAGCAGCAATAAAATAAATAAACTTGTTAGTATTAAGTACTTAAAGATAATTTACTACTCCTTATATACCTTTCTATACCCAAGAAAATCCAAGCCTAAATAGGCTGTTCCCTAGATTAGCAAAGTAGTAATCTAAAGTTGGGTATAGACTTCTAATAAGATTATAGGTATAGAAGCTATTATATACCTTAAGAATATCTTAGATCTGATTATTGCTAAGCAACTTTTTTTTTTATTAATAATACATGTCTATAATAATTAGTCTATAATAAGACTAAAATTATTTATAATTAGAGTGGTTAGCTATTAGCTTAAGTAGTTATTAGCTAGCCCTAGTAAGACTATATAGCAGGGTAGACTACTAGTATTATAGAATATAAGTGGCTTATTTTCTAGAAGAGAGTTAACATAAGATTTAGAAGGAGAAGAACTACTATTAAATTTAGGTAGTATATCTACTATATCCATGGCCTAGAAGGAATTAGAGTTAATATCTATCTCTTGGGCTATATTATTTTCTAAAGTATTTTTTATATCTACTAGCTACTTGGCAGCTATTTATAAAGGGAATTTTATAGAACATGCTATTTAGAGATTACTTGTTAGTAGCATAGAAGCTATGGGGAAGTAGAAAGGTATAGCTTTAAGGTTAGAATAACCTAATACTAGACCCATGTTAAAATAAAATTGATAATCAAGAGGTGAATAGAGAAGTATTTACTAGAGAAATCATGTCTAAAATACTCTTTTTCTACTATAAAGTTTCTTATATACTCAAGAGCTATAAGCCTTCTAAAAAAATTAGCTACCCAAAACCTTTCTAGAGTTCTTAACTCCTAAAAGTCTATGCTAAACTCTTTAGCTAACTAGTATATTATAAGAATTATCTAAGTATACAAGAATCCAAACTTTAGCAAATTTATCTAGTAAAAAGTATTCTAATCTAAAAGATTTCTATTCTTACTAGGACTAGGCTTCTAGGATACTATAAGTTACTATAAAAAACTAAGGAAAGTAAATAAACTACTAGCCTAAACAAGATCTAATACTTGTTTATATAACCTGTCTAGGGCATTAACAGGTTGCTTACTTTCTTATTCTAGAAATAATACTATTAAATAGCCTTTCCTGCTTCTACTTACTATAACAGGTTATTCCTTTAAAAAATATATAATCATCCAATCCAACATGATTTCTTACTAAAACTATGTAGTAACTAAGCTAGATTTAGCATCAAGGTAAACAAGGTAATATAGATTATTCTTACCTTAAAATATATAGTATAATCCAAACTTAAAACAGTTTTCTAGTTAGGGTTCTTCCTATAAAATAAATAAGCAGATAAAAAAAGAGTCTATAGCAATACTTTACCTAAAAACTAATTATAAGAAAGCCTATTATAGAACCTGCCTATAATAACAATTAAAATCAATAATAATAGAATAGAAAATTGTAGGGAGAAAGGACTGCTAAGACTGATAGGTAGTAAAGAAAAGAGAAAGGCAGGGGAAACCCAAGAGGACTGGTTGAAGAAAGTTGGAAAAAGCATCATGGAAAGAGAGAGAAGTTTAGCCTTTATAAGGAATAGGAAGCCAAAATTAATATTAGAAAGAGAGATAGTATATAGTTAAAATAGATAAGAAGGCTCAAGAAAATAAGTGTCTACTACAAGCGCAAAGGGTAATAGCCATAGTTTTAAGCAAATATAAAATCAAGGCCCTGGGCCAGAATTTAAATAATTTATATTAGCCTTGCCTGCTGCCAGTTATTAATTTCTAGAGATTAATTTAGCACAAAAATACAGGCCTTATTTTATTATTACTTGTTACTATTTTATAACATGCCTATTACTTCTCTAAGGTTTAATAATTAGTCCCTGGAACCAGGGTTAGTATTTTTCTATTTAATTACATGTAATATTAAATGTGACAAAACAAAACTATTAATCGTGACTATTCAGGCCTATATTCTTCCTAGTTTACCAGGACTCTTAGGCAGTTTTAGGCTAAAACTCCAACTTAGAAAGCTCTACCCCCTGGTAATAGCATCCTTAAACTATCTCCTAGATATTGTCTTGAATTTTGTTTGCTGCCAAGACTAGACTAGAAGGTTAGTATATAATCCTCCACATGAGCCAGTGGAGCTTACCCATTACTAGTGTCTAATCTTGCTTGTCTTAGATATAAGGAAGCCTCTCAATTTAGTCGCCCAATGCCTCTATTAAGACAATTTCTTGATAATCCAGCACACCCTAGTATAAATAGACTTGGTTATATTAGCCAAATAGTAATTTTCTCTGCCCAAGTCTATTCCTAACATAAATAGAGATATATAGTATCTAGAACTATAGTTATAATTAGTTTCAAGTAGAGCTTCCTAATACCAATATTTAGTATATACATAACCTTTGTCCATGATATTATCCTTTAAGAGGTTATTTAGCAGGCTTAGAGCTGTAGATATCTTGCTAATTGACTCCACCTGCCATACTAGATATAGGTAGTAAACCTGGGAGGTACAAGTGTTATAACCATAGATTATTTTCTTAAGATATAGGATTGTGGTAGCAATCCCAAATCTACTAGCAACTACTAATATATTTTTGTACCAACCAACATCTTTACTTGTTCTATAAGGACTAGTAAACAAAACCAAGAAAGAAACCAAGCCTTCTATAGCTACAGGTATATAGCAAAAAAGGTTAGCAGATAAGCCATAGCATAGCTATAAGAAAAGCTTAATAGTATCCTGTCTACCTCTAGACTATAATATAATTATAAAAGGGTGTATCTGCATCTATAATAATAGACTAACTGATAGCATCTAGATGTTGATATACTATCCAGCCTCTAGTTTCACTAGCCAAGGTAAGATAATACAAACATGGGCAGCTATTATAACAGTACCTTCCTCCTTAGATTCTCTCATGCTAAATAATATAACAGCCCTAGGAGAGCCTTAACCTGCAAATAGCCTATTTCAATATAGAAATATTATTAGCTCTAAGAATAATATTAGCCTAAATATCCCAAAAGCAATCAAGAGATAGATTTTTGAGGAACAGCCCTAGGATTAAAGATGTTACTAGATGCCATAGATAAAGAGCACCACCAGGATCTAATATCCTTGAAGAAATATTTCATATAACTATTAATAAAACCAGGGAATAGAGAGTAGAGCAAGGACACCTAGTAAGATAGCACCCTGTTGGATATTAGCTAAAGTAGACTAGTACCAAGTAACAAGGCATATAATTATAGTAAAAAGGTTTTGCATTTTATAGAGTAGAAAGATAAACTCTTGAGCTTAAGTTGCTATAATAATATAAAATAATAGTAAAGAAATAGCTATCTAGCTAGTAGCATAGTGGATCTTGCAACAAGTTCACCATATGATTTCTAGAAAATTAGCTAGATAGCTAAGGTGGATAGTTAATAAAGGGAAAATTAGGTTAACCAAGGCTAGTTCCCCTACTTGGCAACTAGTACTAGTCCAGGATTTCATCCTGAAGAAGACAAGAAAGATATTAATTGTAGTATAGGATATATAAAAGAATATACTAGCTTGTGTCCAAGGGCCCAAGAGCTAATATCAACAAATAATAAATAGGAGGGTTAAATATCAAGAAAGTAGAGTAGAGAAGAAGATTAACTAGTTGGTAAGTATAGAGAGGGTCTAGATCAGGAAGAGGCTAGCAAGAATACTGCCAGTAGTAATAGCATAGATAGCTAGTGTATTCATGCCTGGTTAGAAGAAGAGTTATAGTTAGCAAAACAAAGGGAATAAAGAAAAATAGATAAAGGTAAGACTGCATGGAAAGCAGGGCTTTATTATAGCCACAAGTGATAGCCTTGCTGTGGTACAGGTGCCTAAAAAAGAGTGCAGGCTATAAAAGAAATAACCCTATATCCTACTATTCTGCAGTATACCTTAAGACCTAGGACAATAATATATAATATATGTTGATATCTTAAAACCTTAGATCTCTAGATTACAGTACACCCTCCTAGCTTAAACTCCACGAGGTATCTAAATCTTTGTACTGCCTAAGAAATCTAGACCTTTTTATTATGGTAAAAATTGCAAACCCAAGAAGAATCCACCACTGCCTGTCTAATAAGAAAAAGGCAAAATATTAATAATATAAATAACAAGGAGAGACATTGTTCTGTAAAGCGTTTGAATTCTATCAAGAATATGACATGAATATCTTACTAATAGTTTAGCTAAGAAATAATGGCCAGATTTTTATATTTAACTTAGATAACTGATAGCATTCTTCCCTACAAGATTTGGTAAGTATTATCCTTAAAGCATTCTTGCTATACTAATAGTGTTTAGGTAATTTACTATCCTATACTATTAAGGGTAACTTGGCAAGAACTGGCAGCAAAATATAAAGTATAAAGCTTGAAGTGCTTATGCCCTGGGATCAGGCCCTAGGCAAGGGTGGCAAGGTTTTTGTTTAATAGGGCAATCTATGTGATTGTGGGACAATCAAGTAAGCTTTATTATAAATCAATGCTGGTATAGAGGAGCACTTCATGCAGTATTGGTTAGGATGATAGTTAGGGAGCTTGATGAGGGAGTAGTTAGGCATGTTTAGTGCTACAGTATTTTTGCCTTGAGAATTTAGTCTTATAACCTCTCCCTGTTTATGCTGCAGCAGCAGGTCCCACTCCCTTCAAGCCTAAAACACAGGGCCAATAATTTCAATTTACTTCCACAGCAAGCACAACTGCGGTACTAATCCATGAGTCAGCTTCCGCAGCCCAACCAGAGGTTCACGGGGACGTCCTCAACAAATGATTTTAATGATAGGGAGAAAAACTTGAGGGTTGAGCATGGTGGCTGAACGTGAGTTAAACCCTCAAATTTCGGGAATACTCGATCTGAACATGCATATCAGTCACACTTCTGTTCTCTTCTGTCCATTGTTTCCGGGCCGAGGGCGTGCGCGAGCGCGCGTCTTGCAGTGTCTCTCGATGCCAAGACTTGAAACCAGACAGATGTGGTTTAGCGCATCACTGGACATACGCTAGTATTAAATAGGTTAATGGTCGCGAGATTGATTGGAACAATTCGTCAGATTTAGACCAAGGACGGTTTTCAGTGACTGAACATCTGAAACACGTGACTACTACCATTTCCAAGCAGCAACCGCAAGAGGACGCCGCAGGAGTGACCTCTGAAGAACCCAAATCTCATCAACAGTGAGACCCCTGCCTCTATTTTCGTGGATGCCAGGTCAACACCGCAACCAGCCCACAACCTTTGGGGAGTTTATTCGTGCCTGCCACACCCTTCTCTTGAGACCCTTGAAAGTTGAATTGCTGTCTTGATCTATACAAGGGACTATACTACTACTAGCTGGGAAATACTGTCTAACAAGGCTCTGCTTATGGGAGGACTATATAGCTAGATAACAAGCAATTTATAGCATGATTTATGGCTACCTATATCTAACAAGGCAAGATATGCTATGGTTATTTTTATCTCTGGCTATACTGGAGGATATTAGCTAACAATTTGGCTACCAACTACTAAGTAGTGAGCAAGATTTGGAAAGTTATAAATAGTTTATAGACCATGTTTATAATATGATTACAAAATATGCAAGATCCCAGAAGCTTGTCAAGAATTCAGGCTGGGGAATAGAGTATGGTTTGATAACCATACAAATACCCTTGACGAAGGCGATCCCTCCAAGGAAGAGCCTTCCATCCCAGCCCAATCCCGACCAGACCAATTCTGTATCCATCGGGTCGACGACGACGACACCACAGCCCTCCTCACTACTGTCGAGTATTATCACCAACAGGCTTACCCAGGTCCTCCTCTATATCCCTTATAATGATCCAAGTGCGCTCCTTTATCTTTGCAAATCCAACATGGATATAAGGGCCATAGTATAGAATATCCATGAGATTAACTTGAATATCTTGCAAGAAGCAGATTAATAATAGCTAGGTCTTCTTTCTTAGCTACACAGCTAAGAGCTGTTACCCTGCTCTTATCTTGTTGGTTAATATCTGTCTCTAGCATGTCAAGAAGCTCTTTAACTATAGTTATATAGCCTTCCTTTGCTGCTATATATAGTATAGTTAACTTAGAACAATCCTATGTATTAATATTAATATCCTAATGGCCAAGCAGTATTTTTACTACCTCTAGATGTCTATACCAAGCTACTATATGTAATAGAGTCTGGTAATAGTTGTTTCTAATATTTATATTAAATTTATAGTCGAGCAACAGCTGGACAATTCCAGAATCTCCTCTTGTAGTGGCAAGAAGTAGCGACTTGGCCTGACCCTAACTTTGTTTAGAATTAACTAACTGTTCCAAAATGGCCTTGGCCATAGCCTCATGCTTTTTAGCTACTATCCTGCCTAGAGGTATCTATCCAATAATATTTGCCAGGTTTGTATTAGCTTCTTTTTATAGCAATATTCTTGCTATTTAAAGTTAACCTTGAATTATAGTATAATAGAATAGTATTTGTCCTATAGGATCCTGATACTTGATCTTAATAATCTCTTTGGATAGCAGAATCTTTACAATCTTCTTATACTTGTAATCTATAGCCTATAATAATAATGCCTAGCCTTGCTTGTTTCTTGTGTTTATATTAGCTTAATCCATGGCTATTAGGTACTTAGTAATCTGTTTATATTTATGGTATATAGCCATGGCTAGGGGTGTATGTCCAGATACTATCTCTTAATAGTTAATCTTAGTGTCTTCTCTAGCAAGAAGCTGATTAATAATATACAAGTGTCCCTGGGAGGCTGCATACTATAATATAGTCTGTCCTGTGTTGCTATAGAAGTTAATGGAAGCCCTTGTGCTAAGAAGGATTTTAACAATAGATTCTAATCTATGAGTAGCTGCAGATATAAGTGGGGTTATATCCTTATAGACTATATTAATAGCTTCCAGGCATAGATAGAGAATAGCACGAGCTAACTTTGTTTCTTCTTTCTTGGCTAACTAATATAATATAGAGCTGTTTTAGTGCCTGATATTAAATCTATAGAGAATTGGAAGAATAATTTGATAAATCTATTGGTTAGTCTTTACTAGTACAAGAATATCCCTAGCCAGGTTAAGATTTTCCATTATGTAGAGGACTAACTCTATTAGTAGATAGAGATAATTTATCTGCTTATTATTAGTATTTGTTTTAATAGATTGTCTTTGCTAGGCAAGGGGCAGTAAAAATATACATACTTTAACCTGGGGCTGCTTGTAGTATAATCAAGGTTAGGATAAAGTAATATATGCTGTCCAAGTCCTATTAGGAGCTTTTTTTTGGAATAGCTATTAAGACAAAGCAGGTCCTACCCTATTTTAACCCCCTCTCTATCTTGATGCCTGGCCGCCTCCCTACTAGAACCATGATAACAAAATTAAAATATTTTGGCTGCTCTATTCTTGCTATATTATAGTGTATTAAAAGACTCTATATTAAGGGCCTGTATAATAGAAAGGACAGACTTGTGGCAATCCCTCGCGCTATATTCTTGCTACTTATCTAGCGCCTTCGCCTAAGGGGACTAATCCTACCCAGATCTTGGAGTTATTTGCCATTGGGTAAGCCGTTGCCAAAGTCCCCTAATAAAGTTGAAGCTAATATCTAGTTAAGGACAAACTTTGGGTAAGTACAAGCAAGTAAGTATCTATATAGTATAATTTCAGGCCACTAATATCTGTGAAGCATTAATCAATTAGGGGGTGGCCTGAAGTCTAGTATATATAAATAGGTAAGCTACTTCCCTTTCGAAGTTCTGGATGTCACCTGCTATCTTAAAATTTTTACAGAACCTAGCATGTTTCTTGACTATATATTATGTGCTAAACAAGCATTATAAGTAAATAAATTGCACCTTTCTATAGCCTATTAATTAGTATAGCAGGAGACTATGGTCCCCCTGCCTAGGTTCATCCTGCATAACCCAGCAAGATTAATAATCAAGACCTTTGTTGGAAGATCCCTGGACTCTTACAGCACCATATTAATCCATTTATTGCTTGATGGATTTACCAATTTTGTTTAGAACAAACTTTCTAATAAAGACCTTCTTATGCTGTTACTTGTCTATTAGCACTTTAATATATCTGCCCAGGAACCCTCTCTAGAAACTTGCCATTGCTTCCTATAGTTATTTAATGATTTAGATAAATTCAAGGCAATATATGATATTCTTTGTAGTCTTTATAATAATAAAGTAAGAGAGCAGGTAACCAAGGTTGTTTTTATAGTAGAGCTTCGGGGGCTGGTATCTTATATTAAGTTACTTTTTTGGTATTATTTCCAATATCTATTCAAGCATGCTTCCTAGAGAGTAGTATATGCTAAGTATTTGTTTGCTGAATAATAATAGGTTAGTTATAAAGGCTAGTAATATTGAATGTAATATAGTATAATTTAATTATTGAATCTAGCTAGTCCACAAGCTGTTTAGATCTATCATGGACAAGCATTAAATACTCCTGAATCTAAAAACTTCTAGAACAATTTGTTAGTATTATAGGTTTAAGCCCAAGAGACAAACAAAAAACCCCTATATCCTATTTTAGTTACACTATTTTTAGCCTTTTAATTAATACATGTAGAGTTTCCTGGCCATTAGCTAAGCTAGCTATACAACTATTGGCCTGAAGTATGCAATAGATGTATAGTATTCTTCCTAGTCTATAATTACTAAGCAAACAAGTATATTTAACTTCAAAAAGTTTATTAGTCTATCATGGCATCTAGTATAGTCGCAGGTAGATACTTATAGGTTATAGATTATCTAGATTAGCTGCTGACTAGAGATATAAATTAACTTCCTTTGGTATCTTTTCTATAGTTCTTAGCTATAAAGAAAATGTTAAAATAATAAGAGTTGTTTGGGATTTTTTTAGCGGGTATAAGGGCCCTGAGAGATACTTAATAGCAGAATAAGAATATCAAGAAGTCTGATTTTCTCTTAGTCAGACCCTGATGAGTGTTATCTCCCTTCTCATGGAAGTAGTTATTTAACTTATTAGAATATGGAAACTCTTAAAGATAGATAGGGCAAACTAGCCAGAGCCTGGAATAATTCTTAATAATCTGTTTCAGGATATTGCACTATCTCTGCAGGCTTGATGTTGACATATTATCCTAGGAGAGCTTGATAGCAAGTTAGGAAGCAGGAAGAAGATAAACTATTTTCTAGAAGTATAATAGACTAGGTCTACCTTCTTATATTCTTAAGGTGCTTCTAAAGATTAGTACCTTTGCTATCTTCCTGCTTCTTTTATAGAATGTGCTCTAGGTATGGCTCAGGTCTTTAGCTAATCTTTCCATATATATTCTAGCTATTAAAATAAACCTAAGAGGAGCTAATATATTATCCTGTGCATGTAGCAAGTATCCTAACCCTGCCTAGGAATTAATCTTAAACTTGACTATCCATGTTTTTGTTAAGGCAGGTGCTTCTTCTCTTCTTCCTAGTCCTCCAAGATGCGCCTTCCCCATGCTAATTATTCTAACTCTATCTTAGGAACTATATAGTACTTAAATTTTATATATTCTATAATCTAGTTCTCCTGTAAATAGTATTCTTCTTCTCTTTTCATGTCCCTAACAGGCTAAGAAAGTAATAAAGCTATCTCTGTTTCTCCTGACATGCAGATCTGGTGCTACTTTCATGTTAGTACAAGAAGGATGCGTGGAGATTGGACGCTTACCTGCAGACTTTTAAACTCTCTAATTAATATTAAACAGGGCTGGGATTAATTACATAAAAATAGTAGTAGGCATGAACTAGAGGGTGATTCCTCTAGAATAGTAGGAATAAAGTATTTAAAGAACTTGGAAGCTTGCAATAGAACATGTATTAGGAATTTAAGCATTTTAATTAATATAAAATATAGTCCATGAAAATATCAACAAGAATTATAGGTAGAACTATTACTTTATAGTATTATTTATAGATTTGATTTGCTACTAAATAGATAGCTCTATGGGATCTATTTCTAGATACCCTTAACTATAAGTATTTAATATTTACTATAGTTAATGTGAGTATTTCATGCTTGATTCTTTTATATATAAACAAGCTAATTAAATTCTTTTATGCTTGGGTTTATAGCTATTAAACAAGCTAATTAGCCTATATTGTTTAGAGAGATGCTTGGGTGGGTCTAAAGGGTAGGGTACATATTAATATAAAAATAGCCCCTGTACAGGCTGGTTAAAAACTCCTTAAAAATAGGGAAAATACTTCTATATTTAAGAATATGTTATAGATTCCTAGTCTACTATCTATTTATATATGAACTAAATAGGGCTATATTGCCTGATAGGATCCACCTAGCTTAGCACTTATTAGGCCTTACCCCACTCTTGTTTAATATTACTTATAAAATAGAAAATTTGCCTAATACTAATAACTGGTAACATATTTTCTATTCCCTTGTTTTTTCCTCCCAGGTATATTTGTTAACCAACTTTTTTAGGTCATGAATAGGTATATTAAGATAATTAGTTTACTAGACAACTTTAATCCCTAGTTGCTAGATCTAGAAGAATTAGAAAAGATCTTGATTTCTTTTAAGTACTAACTGCTTAGAACTAAAGCTGCAAAAATGTTACTACTTATAAAGGAATTTCCTTTCTCTTGTAGTACACTTTCATGCTTGTTAAATTTACTTAATTTAGTCTTTAAGCCTGAGAAAAGATATAAACTAAAACTAGCAGCTCTTAGGGAATTAGATTCTATATCCCTAATTATTTGTAGTTTTTATCTTACCTAGAAAGCTGTAGATATCATGTAGAAGAAGCTTTTTAATATATTACTTAAATAAGTTGTAATTACTTTTCAGGCTATTTTTAAAACTATTATAAAAAGTAAGGAAATAAACAGGGTGGTTTTAATTTTATTAGTTAATAAAGATTTCTTAAATAGCAAGTTCTCTGCCTGTTTTTATTATGAAAATATTGATAAAACTATAGACTATAGTAGCCTGAGATAAATTATTTATAATATAATAAAGCCAAGCCTTTAATATTCTCTTAATAAAAGTCTATTATAGTGCTATTCTAAGATTATAAGGCAGGAATTAATATAGATAGTGTTTTCTTGTTTACTTACTAAATCTATTCATAGTTATGTCACGGCTTTCCTACTATTAGAAGAATCTATAGATAGACTAATTAAGATAATAATTATATTTAACTAGACCATCTTGCAAATGTTGTTTGGTTATATAAAGACTAGTATAATAGCTACTGGTAGGTAGCTTGGCTATTATAACTAACTATATACTAATTTAAGAAAGAACTATTTTTAGTAGGCTGCGTGGTTAAGAATTAGATTATAGTAGTATTTAGTAATAATATCTTTAAAGCAATCACAAGTAGTCAGATATGGAGTTAGGAAACTGGGGAGATTAAAACAAGATATTTAAAGGTAGATATGTTTCTAGCATAACTTATAGTAATTAGTCTAATAGTTAGCTAGATATTATATTACTATTTTATAAATTCAACTTATAGGTCATGAATATTTAGTTAATCCCTCCTTTACCCTAATATATATGTCTAGAGGTAGCTCTATTTATCTACTATCCTTGGTTTAAAATAAGGTTAAGCTATCTCTATCTTAAAATAATATCTCCTTACAAGAGTTGCACGCAAAAAATTATTTAATAGGTAATACCTTGATTTAATAGGCCACTCTCTTATTAGACTCTTGAAATATAATAATAGTAAAGTTTTGCTAATAGCTTTCCTGCTTGAGTTAAATCTAATTCTATTATACTTTATAATATATGTTATACTAAATCTAGCTTTGTTATAGCTATAATCTATGCTATTAGATAGGACTACTAGTACTAAGAAAACTCTAGGCTTGAGGTTTATCTATGATCTTCCTGCCTAAAATATTTAAAGATTCTAGGAAGTTACCCTAAGGCTCTTTAGTTTAAGCAACTAATATTTTTTGTGTTTTCATGTCCATGACTAGCAAAAGTGGAGGTATTAATTATATATACAGGGAAAGAATATACATGTTCTATCTAAAAGATTAAAAAATAAGAAAAATAATGCTGTAAAGAGAAAGCAAACAAATTTTAATATGTTAATATTATAGCCCTAAGTAGTAGAAATAGTGGTAGGGTAGGCTATATAACTACCTAATACTGCCTAAAATGGGGCACTTATGCTTGACCTTTATTATCAAACTTATCAAGTACTGTTTGCTAAAGCTATTCTAATTCTAGAAAGTTTGAGTTTTTTTACTAGATATCTAGCTATTAAAACATGAAGCTTGTTGTTTCTTTAAAAAGTTGATTCTGTATTTTGGGGCATGATAAGATAACCTATATCTACTAAATAGACCTGTTTTACTATTACTAGTTTCAAGCTATTTAGGAATTAGGTTTTAGTAAAAAACTTCTTAAAAACAGGGAAAATATCTCTAAGTAGCTAATATGTTATAAATTCCCAGCCTACCATTTACTTTATCCAAGACTTAGTGTGGTATACAGGTCTGATAGCATCTAGACTATTTGGCTTATTAGGTAGGTTTAGCCCTGTGCTTGTTAAATATTCCTTATAAAATAGGTATTTTGTCTCTGGTTCTTGGTCTATAGCAAATAATCCCTGGCTTCTAGAGCCAATTAGTGATTGTTACTGTGGTTGCCTAATACTTGGTATTATAGAGGAGAATTTGCTGCCCTCCATGATAAATTGATAATTATTGGTTCCCCTTACTAGCAACCCAAACTCCTATCCTTGGTTGGCAACAATAGTTGATTATTTTACTTTGAATGGTGCACTA
This sequence comes from Aspergillus lucknowensis, assembly GCF_044049455.1. NCBI lineage: Eukaryota > Fungi > Ascomycota > Eurotiomycetes > Eurotiales > Aspergillaceae > Aspergillus > Aspergillus lucknowensis. The sequence continues at coordinate 1,040,407 of NW_027263548.1, read as the reverse complement.
GCTATCTCTTGGTAGGAATTAGATGCTTTGACCTCTAAGAATGTCATTAATAAATTTATACCTTGCTTTTTTTTTTTTTTTAGTGGCTAGCATGGCTCTCTTCCCCTTCTTTATGTATTGGCTGGGAACTATTATATGTACCAGCTCTCAAAGATGGTTATATAAATTCATATAAAGATATCCTTTCTATAGTGCAACAACAAATCTTTTCTAAATTTCTTATAATAATTACCTTTTACACCTACATCATCATTATCATGGCTGATAACAAAAAAACCACTTGCTAGGAAGTGACAAGGGCCCTTGCAAATGCTGGATCAGCTTTTATAGGGATAATGGTTAATACAGCTAATTCTTCTTGGAAAAGATGCAAGGAAGCCTGAAAGCAGTATAATATAGAAGAAGTGGCCAGACATGCCTAGAGGGAAGAAGAAGAGAAATTAGCCAATACCATGGTTTGTATAAACTTGGATAATATTAATAATAATAATTATTCTAATATATTACAGGCAAATAAATAATAATAAGTAATAAAGGAGGACCAAGCATTATTGATCAAGTAAAGGAACTATTCTGCTGGGTTATATTATTTACTTTCTTTTTTCTAGTCAGGTTAGAAGGCCCAACAAGTATATGCTTAATAGTTAAAGGGATATTATAGATATTATCATTCCTGTCCTTATAGAACTACAAGATCTAGTAGATAGTCTAACTTTATATCTCAGGTCTTTACTCTATATTTCCATAGAATTTTATATATTTACTATTTTGGTTAGTTATCTTAGTATTTGCTTATTAAGTGCCTGGGTAGTTTTATGGGTTTATTCTATAATAAAGTTAGCCACGCGGTTTAATGTATTGATGATTAAGCAATGTCTTTGGCCAACTTATAAAAGTAACTATGTTTCCTTGCCAATACTGGGCTATTGTATGGTCTAACTAATACCTCTTGTGTATACTTAACCAACCTTTTCTGGACTTGTGCCATGTATCCTCATGCAGGCTTTCTCCATCTTTACCAGGAATTAGAGTCTAAATAGGTTGATAAAGTAAATAAAGCCTGGCTTAATAGTTACCTTTACTCTTAGGTATTAACTTTCTACCCTTGCAAGCTCCCATGCTATATAAAAGGGAGCTTCTTGAATAGATCATATAATCTATATTAGAGATTTATTTTTAATAATAGAGTATTATTAGTATTGTGCCTGCTATAAGCCTCAAGCATAAGCCTAGAATATGCTAATAAGAAGATTATAATAGAGATAGAAGCTCTTTATTTAATTTAGAAGAGGATATCTATACCTGTTCTAGTAGTCAAGGCCTGGGAGTACTTAAAAGATAATCTACTTGGGCTAGGCCCTTTTCTACTTATAAACTTTATTTATGGTATAAGTCTTAATAACATGTTTACTAATAATTAATCCAGACTACTAAAAGAGAACCTTTGTAATAATAATATAGAATATATCTATAAATAAATAGCCAGGTTTATATTAGAGCTTTTCCAAGTTAACTTTAATAAAATTAGTAATATTCTAATACTATAAACTAGATTTCCTGTACTAATATATCCTTTAATATAGAAAGCTCATGGTATTCTCTATAAAGGGGGAGTTAATATATTTGGTATGTTTATAAAGGCTATATAAATATCTAGTAGACTAATTAGTTACAGGTAATTAGAACTAAGGATTTACCTTAGTTACCAAGTATTTTTATTATTTTCTATGTTAAGATTACCAGCAGCTCAAAGACTAGCTAAATTCAGCTCTTGGATAGTATAGTACCTGTAAAGCACATACATCTCTAGAGGTCTTAAAGTCCTTATTACTATATCTTATTAAGCCAAGTCATGATAATAGCCCTTTTAAACTAATCTATAATGATTTTGGTCTCAGAAACCTGATTATAAGGAGTCATAATAATCTTACTATTATTAGGGTGGTAGATCTTAAGTGGGTATATACAGGTCCAGTATAATTATTTGCTTTAGAACTATAATAACTCCTAGGTAATTAGCTAATAAATAAAGCATGGGATTATTATAATAGATATCCTTCTTATATTACTAACAGGTATATAAGATACCTTGAAATATTTATAATAATACTTAAAGAAGAGGAGGTAAACATGCCAGGAAACAAAAAGAAAGAGCTCTTAATACTTATAGAATAGTCTAAAACTACTAGAGCTATATAGTTCCATATAATACTATCTACAGGCTTTTTAACTATTTATTATTTCCATATAGTTAGTTATAAAGGCTTTATAGCTTATAGTAGTGGCTAGATATCTTAAAAGGCTTTAAAAACTAAAAAAAGGTTAAAATATTTGTACAAGGCAAGGTGCTTGATTTAATCTGATATAACATGGAAGTTAACTAAATTAAGAAGCTCAAATATTTAGTAAAGTATGGGAAGCTAAGGAATAAGGATTTTGCTACTTAGGCTTGGTTGATTCTAGCATACAGGCCTGGTGGTATAAATACCTGAGAGAAAAGGATTAGATTTAAGGGTTGGTTAGTATATATCTATAACTAATGTAATGGTCTTAGTGATTCCAATTGCTAGTTGCTAGCAGCTTATGAGAGAAGTAATATAAGGGAAGGCAGAAAGGGCTAATCTCAAGGAAGAAAATACTTGGAATTTAAATATAGAGAAGGTATGATAATTTTGCAGGTAAAGTAAAACCCTAATAAATCTAGATACTCTTTTAATTAGTATTATATTTCCTAGCTTGAATACGCTTCTATATATAGTACCAATATAAGTAAGAACACGAGATAATTATACTATCTGTCAATTTCCTATCTAAAGGAAATTTTAGTATAGAAACATAATATCAAAGTCTATAGTAGACAGGATGTGAAACCCCTAGAAGGCAGTTACCCGTAATAGGTAGAAAGGGGCTCTTTACAGCTCTCTATGGCTTCAGAAAAATACTTTCACCAAGTATCTGCCAGGTGACATTTAATAACAGGGAGTCTGACAAACAATATTGCCATGGGGTTTTCCATCTGCCTCTTCCCTATTTATAATAAAGATGAATGGGAACAGCTCTCCAGACTATAAGGTGCTTTTCTTTAAGGCAGAGGAAGAAAGGAAACAGGTAGAGGAAGAAAGGAAATGTGTAGAGGAACACCAAAGGCAGGAAGCCTAGTTGAGAAGACAGGTAGAAGAACAGGAGAGATAGTAGAGGGAATGCAACCAACCAATAACTTTCCTAGAGTTCATCTAATATTGCTATAATCTTCTATGGTAGCCACTCCAAGTGCAAATACTATCTTGCTCCATGATAGGCAAAATTCCTGCTTCTATTAAAAAATACTGCCCTATATAACTGCTTCTATGGACTGATTATAAGGCTAAATAGCAGGAAGTTTATAAATCTATCTATTATTATCTATAACTAATAGAAGAGGATATATGAGAGTTATTTATATTACTTATTATATTAGAAGACCATGGCCAATAATTTGCATGCTAACTAATTAGTAATAAACAAGACCTTAAGACTTATAAATAACTTACTGTTAAAGACTATGTGTATAATATTATTGCTAAGTTGTATAAAATATTAGATACTTACAAGGAGTTCTAGTTAGGTAATAAAGTATAGTTTGATAATCATGCTAATGCTCTAGACAAAGATAATAAAGTTAATACTAGCTAGCCATCTACTATAAAGCCTTTAAAGCTAGATTAATTTTGCATCTATTAAATGGATAGTAATAGGAGTATCTTGCTTACCATGGTTAAATATAAACCCCCCTACAAGCTCTCTATTGTGAGTCTATGACAGGGACTGTGACTAATGAATTTTTGGTAAGAAATTGTCTAACCTAATTATGTTCTAACTAAAGAGCTAGAGAAATCAAGGTATAATACTACGCGGCTAGTTAGATTAGCCATTATCCAAGAGTTTCATGTTATAATTCAAGAGGGTCTAGAATATTTATATCTAATAAATAGCCTGATAGATATGTAGCTCTAGGTGCCCTATAATAACCTAACTACCTTTTATTATGACCTAGGTAACTCTAGTATGTATAGAAATGCAGGCATTAGCAGACCTAGGACTCCTATAACTTGAATTAAGAGGATACTATATCTCTATCTAATAAGTTTTTGCACCTTTCTTTATGATTAGGCGTAGTAGAATACTACCAAAGACAACCTACTAAGATAGCATACAAGTTTTGATAGTAATCAATCCTAGATTATAATAATAGACTTATAGTAGAACCCAAGTATAAATAATGCTAGCTCTAAATTTGCAAGTCTAGAGTAGATAACCTCTAAGTACCTAATATTATTATCTCCTATTACTACTAGGCCTTGAGTAACCACATAAGCAGCTGCAAGCTACGTGCTATTATCTAATCTATCTTACTATAAGAGTTTTTTAGATTCCAAGGCTAACCCTACCACTTCTGCAGGATAGAAGCGGGGTTTTAGCTAGGTTATATTATCCCCTCCAACCTAATAGTCTGCACCACGAGCAGATCACCATGGAAACCAAAGCGGGCAATCTTGCACTTATAATACTCTATATTATATATAAAGATACCTTCTCAGGCTATAGCAAGGCAGCATACTTGACCCTAAGTACCCTAACATGGACCTACATATGCTTGGCAGAAAAGAGGACTATCATCTATTTAGTGCAGCTGACCTGGTAAAGAAGCTCAAGGTGCAGCTTGATTAGGATCTAGATTATAACTGCACTCCTATTAGGTCTTATAGGTTATCTAGTGCACTATTCAAAATTATATATGCTACCTTTGGATATACTATTATTAGGAAGGGGACAACATTAAGACTCTAGGGGGAAGTCTCGTGCAAAGCCAAGGTCTACTAGATCCTCTAGCATGCCTAAGAATTAGCTATTCCCATCTTTCTTGGAGTAATCAACTTGGCCCAAATCTACTTCCTCCATAGCATGGGAAGGATCTGTTATATACTTCTCATAGGCTGGAATAGCAAGAGCATGGGCTATTCTACTTTAAACAAGACCATCTAGCACGCAATTTCTTGATTAATAAAGGAGATCTAGTATTTTAGTATTATCTACTAGAATCTTTACCTAAAAAATATCTTGTAGAATACTAAGCTCTAGCAAGCTCTAATTATAGATTTTCATCTATGCACCTTGGACTATTAACTACTGCATAAACAGTTACGTGCTCTTAAACAGTTATAGTATGGTCCTAAAGAGTATTACTCTAAATAGGTGTGTATAGTATAAGTAAAGGCTACCTAAGCAAGTTTTAGTACAAGAGACTATTCAAAAATAGTTGGTTTCTTTCTTTTATACTACTTTTACCAAGTTATATTAATATCTCTTTAAGAGTACTGCTACTCTATGGGAAGGAGACTTAACCACTTTATAGGCTGACATGATTTATGCCACATAGAACTAGCCAAATTTAATTATAGTAGACTCTTTAGAAAATAACAAAGGGATATATACTTTACCTCCTCTTAAATATCTAGATATAGTTATTTGTAATACTATCTAGATAAATATATAATAAAGAGAAGCTGATAAATGCAAAGTATTCTTGGTATAAATATATTAGGTTAGGTATCTAATGCTAAATATAAAGCTGCAAAAGAAATGGATAATAAGATAAAGGCCAAAATGCTTGAAGCTGTTAAAACACGTGGCAATATTACTAGGGTTTAAAACCATTTTCTATTCAATAACTTCAACAAGAACTCCTGAGATAGGTTCCATGCAATATATGCCAAGTATATATTTAAACAGGCTTGTAGATATTATATTGGTTCACAACAATCTTGTAATATCCAACCAACAGCATCCCTGATCTCTCTTTAACCTTACCAAAAGTTCCTTTTCCTTGCATAACCATGGCATCCCTTTCCTAGAATTCTCCTGGTGCGCCCTACGATTATTCCGAGCTTTGGGGTAAGCCTTATGAGTCTGATGGCGGGCTAACTGTACGTTAACCCCCTTAAGCGCGGATGCTTTCGAAGAAGTGTAGGTGGCACGTTCAGTGCATGATGACGGGTCAGGGCTCAACCCAGACGGGGAGCGAGACAGCGGACGATCAACGATATGCATGCCGCGGGCCGCGAGGTTGAATACGGAAGACGCCGCGACCGACAATCTCTGTGCCTCGCCAGGACCAGTGAGAATGCCAACTCCGGACGGGGCCTGAAATGCACCTACGCAAACCTCGGCGTGTCTGGGCGAAACCAATGTGTTCCGAGCGGCCTCTTTCTGGCGTAGGTTCCGCCGACGTCTTTTCGCGATCGCTCTTCTCCCTCAGCGTCAGATTCTCTTGCTGGTAGAAGATATTTCTTAGTGGAAACGCCTATTTGCGGATCTTCTTCACTGTCGTCATACGCACTAGCTTGGAGGCGGCGGTGTGACGGCTGCGGAAGGGACCCCTTGTGCATTCCCGCCATCGACCTGGCCGATCGACGAACCGGGACCCCTACAGCAATAGAGGTGACCAATCAGCCTGGCTAGACTCTGTATTGACTCGAGGGCGAAGTACAGCTGGGTGACAAGGTTGATCTCAAATTTTTTTTTCCCTTTTGTTCTGGTTGCTGGCTTGGAATAGGGAGGATAGAGGCACTGTTATCTTCACACTCGGTGCTAGTGTCCCTGCTTGAGGCGATGCTGGCAGTTGGAATTCCGGGCCGCCACACTTTCAGTCTCCGTTCCTGCGTCCTGATTTCTCGAAAGTTGATGTCCAAGAGTGTGGATGGCCAGTTACTATGCGCTTGCACATACGTTAGCCAAGTGATTGGGTATCGATCGAAACATCGATGGAGTGCTTGCTGTAATCGATTCAGATGATAATACGGTATTTTTGTTCGCGTGAAGAGCTAATCTCCTTTCTTGTTGAGGGTCGTGTACCAGAATACCTGTATCGCGCCTGGACTTCTTCCTGGATGCTGCTCCAAGAAGAGCCGTGTGGTGTCTGACCAGGGTCGATTCTCGGCTTTCCTCAGCTTCCACAGGAGGTCCTTTTCTTCCGTGGACCATGCTGTACCTTTTCGCGAGCGTCCTCGCACCTCCCTAGAAACACCCGGACTTTGTTCAATCCCATGCGGGGAACTTAAGCACCTGGTTGCCTGTACCTCTCTTTCTTCACTTACTATTGGTGAAGAGTCGGACATGCAACGAGGTAGAGCATTTTCGAATAGCCAGGAAAGGAATCGCAAACGGTCGTCGACGCCTAGAGACATAAAGTGAGAGCGAAGGGTGGTGAAGGCATCCTCCCTGGGTGGCGACGGGGAGCGAACTCGATGCCGCTTGCTGCCTTTGCGACCTCGGCCGTCTGATTGTGGTGTCTTCCGCTTAGCACTCTCGGGCTGTCCACGGACGTGGTCGTTCACCTGGGCACCATTCGGGCAGGATGGGCCGGTACCGGGCGAGGAAGTGTGCACTCTTTGGCGGTCATGGGTGGGTAGGTGGTCACTTGTCTGCGCACCACCGTCCTCACCACCATCCCTTTCGCTGGGATCCCCATAATGGTTAGGTGGGCTGTGGAGAATGGCTGGAGGGTCGGGATACTGGCAGGTTGTCTCCGCGCTGATGAGGCTTGCGGCTTGGGGAACAGGCAACTGGGGGTCGATATTTTCCCAAGACCCGTTGGCAAGGATTACTGGGTCGATGGGAATGTCGTCCTGTGCATCTGGAAGCCCGAAGAACTCCTCTAGACTGTCGTTGTCCGAGCTAGATATACTCGGAGGCGATAGACTATCTTCCGCATCATCCCCCCGAAAGGCGGGCGGTTCAGTTGGGATACCAGCGTTGTCTTGAGGATCGCAGCAGGGAATTGGGTCCGGAGCTGGAATATGAGGTCCCAAATCGCGTGGAGATGCAGCACCATACTCGGGTTTCTCTGAAAATGTATTCGGCTCTGAATCAGGTAAAGATACTTCCCGCGTTTGAATTTGGCAGTTTGATGGCGTACACGGCTGGGTGCTCGCACTGACGTGTACGCAAACTTCGGCGGGCGGGCGAGCAGGGAGGTGATGCTTCGGAGGTGTCAAGGTGCTTGAAGGGAAACCATAAGAGGGTTTCCGGTGAGGGGGCTTTTGGGATCTTGGGGAGCATTTGTTGGGCGTTTTGTGTGGTGGGAATGGTTTCCTGGGAGGGAGAGCCCATGGCTTGAAGCGGTTTACGGGAAATGTGGAGAGCATATTGCGGGAATCTGGGAAACAGGATTTTGGGGGTATATGGCAACGGACGGGATATTGGAAAGAGGGAAGGAAAGTTCGGGTTGCGAGAGAATCAAGGAGAGATCCAACCGCTCCAGGCTCGGTCGCCCCTCTTATACTTGCTCTTGGACAGTCAAAGTCCACCGTTCCGCTTTTCTTATCAGCCAGCAGGAGCGACAAGGCGATTTCCTCTCACCCTCAGCATCTCGATCCAGTCTGATCCGCTGACGCGTCCATCGTCTGTCTGCGAGCCCCGTCCGGAAGCCAGGATCCAGTGCCCTAGGCCAATCGCATCCATCCATCCATTGCAACTCCCGGCCTCGCAAGTCAACACACGGAAATGAAAAGGGATGCGGCAATTTTGCCATTGGCCGGTAAAACAGGGCGAGGATACATGAATCGATCCTGGTGGGGTTCGAAAGACGGCAGTAGATGGGAGAGGCGCAGCCCAGTTTACCCAAGCGGTACCGTACGTTGCAAGACAAGTCTGACACCGGGACAACCAAGGAACTGCCCCCTCCGTCTCAAATCCTGGGAGCCCAGCGGAAGCAGTGAACCAAAGAACCTCAGATGGGACCACAGTAAGGTGGTTGAGGATCAAGAGCCGTTGAGGGACGGATCAAATGGGGGTGGCATGGTCAGAAGCATCGGCCGAAGACTTGAAAAAATCTGTCGCTCAACAGGCGGATGCCGCGCGAAAGGCCCCGAATCTACGACCGTCAGCAGCAGGGCAGAATCAAGAACCAAGCGGGTAGGCCACAAACCAATCAAACGACGGTTACAAGGCCTCAAAGTCTCCAATCGTCCTAATCGCCCATCGGCGACGCCGTCGCTGAAGGGGGGCGAAGGGAGGAGGATGGGACGGCGCCATGCTGGAAAAGGGCAATCGTTGGGTAAGGCGGCATCTTGGAAAAAGGGGACAGTGCATGCAACTAGGCAAGGCGGGACAGGAGAGAGGGGAAAAGGAAAAAATGGAATGCGAAAAGGACGAGAGAGTGCGTGGTTGTTCGAAGGAGCGAGGCCGGGCTTATATAGATGCAGCGGGTGAGTCAAGGCGGCAGGTGCAAACCCGTAAAAGCGGCGAGGGCCAGCGCTATCCCCAAAGTGGTGTGCGCTATACCGCAGGGGGCAGTGGTGTGCCCCGCGGCGGCAGGCGGTGGCGGGCGGCAGAGCGGCGGTGCAATGGGAGCCGTCTCCCGCGCCCCGCTTGCCGTCCGTTCTTTTACTAGATACTTTAAGCACTTTATCTATTAATATGTGAAGATTACAAAGCCCCTATTAGATATATTAAAAGGGATGGAGCAAGGCTAGAAGAAAGGTTCTATTTCTATCTACCTAGTAGGGAGCACGCAGGATGCTTTCAAGCAGCTAAAAGCTGCGTTCTAAGGGCCTCTAATCTTGCAATATTTTGATCCAAATAGACTAATCCTAGTGATTATAAATGCCTCTAGTTTTATAATAGCAGGAATTCTTTTATAGCTTGTTAACAGGCTAGAGAGCTTGTAATAGTAGACTAACTAGCAACTAGTAGCTTTCTATTTAAGGAAGCTATTAGAAGTTAAAGGATAATATCCTATCTATGATCAGGAGTTGCTTGCTATTATTAAATATTTTAAGATATAGAGGTACTATCTAGAAGGTATATTACAGGCTATCTATATGCAGTACAATTATGTAAACCTAAAGTACTTTTATTTAAAAAAAGTTATAAAGCTAGATATGTATTAGGCTAGATAGGCAAAGCTCCTAGTAGCATATAATTTTAAAATAGAATATTAGCTAGGGTGCCTTAACCCTGCTAATATGCTATTATATAGAAGAGACTATAAGCCTGCCTATATAAAGTAGACTACTAGGCTTTTATCTATACTTTAAAGTAAGCTAGAAGGTTGTAGAAATAGTCAGGGTAATATTACTCTACTAGTATTAGGGGATGCCCTAACTAAGAGAAATAGAGGTCTAGAACTTTTAGCTCTTTAAATACTAGCCAGGAAAGTAACTAGTATGGAAACCCCTTATAGAACAATCTTATAACCTCTTTAAGATATAATTTTTCAAGCCTAGCATGGGGATGCCTATGCTAGCCAAATCCTTGGTAGCTTGCTATTAGAAAAAGAAAAAAAGAAGAGTAGAAAAACTATTAATCTTAAAAATACAAGTAGTAACAAATTAGATAGATAGTATATTAATAGTAGTATACTATATTATAGTAAGGCTATTTATATACCCCTAGGTACTATACTAAGGTAAGAGATTCTAAAAGTATACTATAATAACCTATATACTAGATATTTAGCTAGGAAAAGACTTTAGATCTAGTTAGGTAGAAGTTCTATTAAAATAGCCTGTGGACTAATATCAAGGTATATATCTAGGACTGCCTTATCTACTAGAAGATAAAGGTGCCTAGATAGCTACCTCAGGGGAAGCTATCCTTGCTTCCTCTATTAAAAGAACCATGGCAGAACCTATTAATAGACTTTATTATAGGCTTGCCATTATTAACCTATAAGAATTAGGTCTATAATATTATATTAGTAGTAGTTAACCACTATACTAAGACCGCGAGATATCTACCCACCACAAATATAATTAATACTAAAGAACTTGCTAACCTTTTCTTAACAAAAATTGCTTATAAAACTAGCATGTTATATAGATTGGTAACTAATAGAAGAATACTATTTACTAGTAGATACTAGACTTAGTTCTATTAGGGCCTGTAAATCAAAAGCTACCTAAGTACTACCTTCTATCTATAGATAGACAGGCAAACTAAGCACTAGAATTAGATACTTGAGATATATTTATAGATATATATAAACTTTTAATAAAATAACTAGGCTAATTAGCTTCTAATAGCTAAATTTATATATAATAATACTAAGTATATATTTATAGGTTACTTACCCTTTATAGCCTGGTATAATATAAACCTAGTAATACCTGGGCTGGAAGCTATTAACCTGAAAATTATAAATATATTAGTAGAGATAAGATTCCAAGCTATAGCTAAGACCTGTACTTAATTAAAAGAGATTTTATAGAAAGCTATTATATAACAAGTAGTATACTATAACAAGTATTATATACTAATATAATTCTATATTAGCTAAAGTCCTTTTATTAATTAAGAACTTAAAGTTATAGTAGCTAAATAAAAAATTAGATCTAAAGTATAATAGTCTATTTAAAATTATTAATATTATTAGAAAGCAGGTATACTACCTGTAGCTTTTAAAGATATATAACAAGATATATCTAGTCTTTCATGTCTTGCTATTAAAAGAGTATTACTAGTAACCTGGTACTAAGCTAATAGAGACCTAACTAATTATTATTAATAATTATAAAGAATAGGAAGTTAAAGAGATACTAGGCTATTACTATTATTATAATAAACTTTAATATCTTGTTAAATAGCAAGAATAGCCTAGTTACAAGAATTTATAGGAACCTGTTAAAAACTTAGAGAATATTTAGAAAACTATATAAGAGTATAAAAAAGCTAGTAGAGTACTAGCTAAGTCCTATTAGTTAAGATATAAGAAGTTATAATCTTTTATCCTACTAGATTTTGATATAACTAATATTAAGCCAAAAGTATAACCCTTCCTTGTTTTCCTATAGGGTTTTAAGATTTAATAGAAACATCCTAAATCTATATATATTTATAAAGGAGTTCTATTGACAAAGGAAAGGATTTCTTTATTTTAAAAAAAGAACTAAACTAAAATATCTAAAGGTAAATATAGTTAACCTGCTAGCAGGCCATAGACTAAATATCTTAAAAACTAGACTAGTCCTGGTACTCCTTCATGCTAACTAGAGTCTTACTATTGGCATCCCTTAGCTTATTAAGTATTAGAAAAAGACTATAGTTTAAATCGCGTAGCACCAAGATAGAGATATTAACCTTGTCCTATTATCTAAATATAGTATCTAGATAGTATTTGAAGGCCCTAGTCTCTATAATAGCTAGAAGACTAGTAGTAAGACCCTAGAGGTAAACAATATTAGAAAAGCAAGGGGGGGGTAGTAGCTAGCAGACCTTGCCCAGGCAGGTATACCATGTATATATAGTGGACCCTGGCTGCTACTTATATACTAATAGACCCACAACCTTTCTAGATCTCTTAGGGGCCTCTTCCTAGGTGTGCTTTGCATATTATATACAAGAACCCTTCTCTATATTAGTACTTGCACTCCTCTAGCATACTAATAGTATATACTTATAGAGGGGGGCAGGGGCAGGAGCAGGGATAGGAAGGGTAGGAGGGATAGGGTTCAGGCCAAAGCCTATAATACTTGTTAGCTTCTTAAAGGTATCCTAATAGCAAAACAAATAACACTTATCCTAGAGATAATTAAAAAACTACTTGAAAGCAGTAAAGAAAGGGAAGAGAAAGACTACTCAAGAAATATTAGAACCCTACTTCCAAATACTTGAAAATCCTATATATAAGAGGGAAGAAGGCAGTAATAAAAGGAGAAAGGGGAGAAGGCTATATTAATATTAGCAATAACCCCATTTAATACTAAATCAATAGCTCTCTGTTATGAACCCTCAGCCTGCAGTCAGCAGAGCGGAGTCACAAGGCAGAAAGTCAAGGCTAGGGAGCCTTGGGCCACAGGCCAGCTACCAAGAGCCACTTTGGATTTAAATCCAACTATGATAATAAACTAACGAACCTGAGTATTGCCCGATTCCAAGACAAGAATAAGCAATAATACAAGAATATGACCCATAGACCACACGCCCCCACAGATAACAATCACTGTCACGAGGAAATACTATATATCCTCCAAGTACGATAGAAAGACTATAGTTTGAAACCATGGCTACCACATGACTACTATGGCCTACTATAGGAACAAAGGAAATGGGAATTGTTACAAGGGAGAATTTTGAATTGCTCCTAGGATGTGGTAAATAGAGTCACCCTGACGAAAGACCACGTGACTGTATACCATTTGGTATACCATTAATGGTAGGAAAATGGTATACGGGACCTGATAACCCGATTGGATATACCATCCAGTATACCATCTCGAGGGTAGGAAAATGGTAGGAACTTGGGAATACTTAAAGACACTTATTACTACTATATCTAGCTTTCCTATCTTCATGATTAATACTACTATTATTCTAGAGTAACTAGTTTAAAGGATCTTTGCAAAGTAACTTGTCTAGTACTTACTCTATAGGTTATAGTATATATACTATAGGCCAGCCCTACCCTTTTACCTTAATTTTAATCTAACCATGACAAGTCCTTATACTTGTTAGACATGATCGCGCCAGGTAAGACAAGTCAATCTAAACCCTTCAGAAGTCCCGTGTGAGAGCCTGGGGTTAGGAGCATACAAGAGATTGTTGCTTTAATAATAAATTGATTACCAGTTAGTACAAGTTGTATCTTAGATTGACTTAAAGCCACTATCATAATATCTTAATGCTAGTACTAAGCTACTATACTTCCTGAGGGTAAGACCCTGCAAGAGACTGTTGCCAGGATGCAGGCGTAACTTAACAAATAGACTAGAGTTATCAACCAAGTTACTAGTGACCTAAACCAGTAGAATAATGCGCCTAAAGATAATAAAACTTCTAAGAAGCATCAAGAGATGCTGGAGCAGCTCTAGGACCATATCCTTATACTTAAAACTAAACTCAGGGCCAAGGCCTTGAAGGTCAAGGTGCCTAAACTATTTGATAGCACCTAAACTAAGCTACACTTCTTCCTTATACAGATGTAGATTTTTATCAACATTAATCAGGACAAGTTGGCCACTGAGGCCAACAAGGTCATGTTTGCATCTACTTACTTTACTAGAAAAGCATATAAATAGTTTGAACTATTTGTGAGGGAGTAGCAGGAAGCTAATAGGGACAAGCTAGCCAATAATACTAAATAGTTATTTACAAGCTATAGCTATTTCAAGGAACAACTTACTTGTGTATTTAGGGATATTAACAAGACCCGCAATACTAAAAAACAAATTAGAAAGATATGCCAGTCTAGAAGAGACATAGGCATACTTATCTTGGAGTTCCAACAAATCATGTTATATCTAACATGGGAAGACAATGCTTTCATGTACTACTTTAAGAGAGCCCTGGACTATGATATCCAGGAGAAGATAGTATTTTTACCTAGGCCTGATATTCTGGTAGGGATGTACAACCTAGTATCTAGGATAGGGAACCAGCTTAGAGAGCTAAGGGAATAACAAGGCCAATAGAACCACGGGGGATACTATTCTAGAAGGAATTGGGGTGGACACAATAGCTATCATGCTAATAACAACTAACAACTCTAGACTAGATCCCAGGGAAATAGTAATCTATACAGACCTTGACCTATAGACTTGGATGTAACAATCTCCAAGGTGGAACAAGATTACTGCTAGAAGGAAAATCTGTGCTTTTCCTATGGTAAATCTAGTTATAGGGCAGTAGACTACAGGAAGCAGAAACAGCATGGCTAGAGACCCCGAAAGAGAGCTGGACAATATTAACTAAGGGCCACGCAGGAAGTCGCGACATTGAATACAACTAGGGAGTGGGACGATGATGCTAGCGAGGCACCCACTGTGACCAATAATTCCCTGGAAAAGGCTGAAAGAGCCTTAGCTTAGGATAAGCATGCTACAATAAATGATACCTGGGATGCCGCTAGAAGAAGGCGAAGCACACCTCTAGCGGCTTGGAATGAACTTGGACGAAATACTGGAAGACAGGATCTAAACCTTGCACCAAAACTGCTAGGGGCAATGGCCATGCTACTTGGAAACACGGGGATAGATATTAAAAGGTGTGTCAAGCAAATTGCCAATATTGCTAGCAAGGTATACAAGAAAGAGAAATTGCTCAAGGCAATTGGAGAAATACATACAAACATCAAAAAGTCAATCAAGTGGCTAGATGGAATCCTCCAAGACAAATTACTATACTAGCCAAAACATTAGCTTAGCACTATGATTTCGCGAACTAATAAAGAGGAAGCTAAGAGGATAGGTGGGTCCTACCACAACAAAACTACTAATAACAAGCTAGTTCAAGAGGGAGAGTACAGCAACTTTCCTACAATTATATGGAAAGTTGACCTACTTGATAAATAATATAGAACACAGCTAGAAGGCCTTGAATCTAGCAAAAAGGGACCTAGTAGTGGGTTTGTAACCCTAGAAGAAAAAGCCCCACAAGAAGATAATACTAAAGAATGCAAACCATGCTAGTATTGGCTATGGGCCACTAGACTACATGAAAATAAATAATATTAGAGATAATAACTCAAGTCTTTAAAGACCAGCAAAGACGAGCTTGCCTACTAGATGGATAACATTATTACAGCCATGCAGAAAGACCCTTGAAAACTTACTAAAGGCTTGAGAGATTTCTTTAATTAGTGCCTATATCAGGACCTGACGTGTTAGAAAAAGACTAAGGATTATTAGCAAAAGCATATTAAAACTTGCAAAAGGCACCTAGAAACCTGTACTATCTATAGACAAGACAATAGCAACTACTACTTATAGCTATGCAAACTATCTAACAAGCAGTCCCAGGAGTCCAAAAGGCATCTACCATGCTAGCAGGATTGGTGTAAATATACTAATGCCAATATATAGTATCCCAGGCACAATAATATATCATGGCTAACATGCTATGACTTATACTATATATATTATAAGGATACTAAGCAAATTACATGCTACTAGCCAAAGCAACCAAGAATAGTTGACTAGAACAACTTGTATCCATACCAAAAAAAGTAATACTCATGTAAATTATACTAGTAATATCTAGAGTATAGGACCTACTATTAGACAGCTTGCTATAAGGATTACTATATTATATACTACCAGGCCAAGCTTGGAAACTACTTTCCATATCCAAGGCAAGGGGAACAGGTACTAAAATGGGAAGAATAGTACCTTGTGGCTACCAAGACTTGGATAGGAAAACACTTTACCCAACTTGTTAAAGTACAAGGAAGGCAAGTCTATACCTTGATTAACTTAGGAGCTATGGGAAACTACATTAGCCCAAGTTTTGCGGAAAAACTAGGAATTAGGGATATTTAAAAGGAAATACTAATACCTATAGCAGGACTAAACGGGGAAAACCTGGGAAACACCTTGTTAATAGTCAAGTCAGGACCTCTGCCCATTATAGTAAAGGGGAGGACTTTTAAACTAAGTTTTAATATTATACTCTTGGGCAAGTACAACATAGTATTAGGGATTTTATGGCTTAAGAATCTCAACCCGGACATTAACTAGATTAAAAGGGAAATCTAGTAGAGAAATAACAAATAGCCCAAGGAGCAAAAGGGACTAGAAGGGGCTGGTACCCCATAGCATGCTTATACAGCAAAGCATAAGGCCAAGCAATCTATAGAGGGATTAAAGACTAGTAACTAATCTACAGGCACTAAGAGTCTAGCAGAATGAATTATCGCAGCAATATTAAGACTATTAGGGAGGACATGGCTAATAAACTTACCTGGTTAGGCTACTAGTAATATCATAAATAGTAAAATTATTACAAATAATAAAGGAGTAAGGTTTCAGGGGATACTAGCCACGAGTAACTAGACCTATAAGGAACTAACTATCCTGGATAAGTATAGTTAATTCCAGGATATATTCTAATAACCTGACAAACCAGAGTTACTACCTCACGGGCCTCACAATCATACTATACCTATAAAGGAAGGTGTAGAATTAAACTACAAACAGATTCTACTACTAAATAACCAAGAATCTAAAGTATTAAAGGAATATATTAACAACTAACTTGAGAAAGGAAATATCTAGCCTTTATACTTACTAATAGGGCATGGAGTCCTATTTATACTAAAAAAAGATGGAAGTAACTAACCATGTATTAACTTCTAACTACTTAATAACACGACTATCAAGGACTAGTACCCGCTATCCTTGATTTAGGAGATCCAAGATAAAATTCAAGGGGTAGCATGGTTTACCAAGTTTGATATTACTAACACCTACTACCGCATTAGAATTGCAAAAGGAGAAGAATAGAAAATAGTATTTTGAACAAAATTTAGCTTTTATAAATACCTGGTAATGCTATTCAGGCTTACTAACATACTACCAATATTTTAAAGATTTATCAACAAGGTACTGAAGCCGGAAGACAAGGAAAATAATAAAGAAGAAATAAAGGAAGAGGAAGACGCACCTTAACTAATAAATAAATTTGCGCTTGTGTATCTTGATAATATACTAGTCTTCTCAAGAGACAAGAAATAACACGTGAAGCATGTTAAACAAGTTTTTAAGAGGATAAGGAAAGCCAAACTACAATACAAACTTAAGAAGTATAAATTCCATGTTTAAGAAACTAAGTTCCTGGGCTACTAGATTACTATAAATGGGTTGAAACCTAAAGCCTCTAAAGTAATAGCTATTAGGGAATAGCCTGTGCTAAAGAACCTGAAAAAACTGTAATAGTTTCTAGGACTCTTGAACTACTATTGAAGATATATTAACCAATACGCGTTCTATATAGCACCTTTATTTAAGCTACTTCAAAAAGAACAAGTATATGAATAGGCAAAAAAATAACAAAAAACTTTTAATACTATAAAAGAAGCCATTATAATAGCACCAATCATGCTATAATATAACCTAGAGTTACCTATAATACTAGAAATTAACATATTAGACTATGCTATTGGAGCAAGAATAACTTAGTCAGGACCTAATAGCAAACCAAGACTAGTAGGATTCTGGTTAAGAAAACTAACAGGACTAGAAATAAATTACAATATCTATAATAAAGAACTGCTGGCTATTGTGGTAGTATTTAAATATTAGAGAGTTTACTTGCAAGAAGCAAGATACACTATTACTATAAAATCTAACCATAAAAACCTTACCTACTTCACAATAACTAAAGAGTTAATAAGGAGATAGGCAAGATAGGTGGAGCTACTTTCATAATATAACTACCAAATTAAGCACTATAGAGGCATGGAAAATAGCCAAGCTAATACCTTTAGCAAACAACTAGATTACAAGAACAAGACTAGGGAACCTTGACCCGCGATTCTAAGGAAAAACAAAGATAGAATGCTTGGGAATAATCCAATAATCCTAGTAGCTACTATATAGTTATCAGGTATTATAATTGACACAATTAAGGAAGCCATGAAGAAGGACAAGCTAATATAACAAGTCCTTGTATCTATGCTAGAGGCACTAGAGAAGGACAGGATCCTCCAAATCAAAGGACTTATCTATGTTCTACTAATACTCATTCCACGAGTTATCAAAGAATATCATGACGCACTAGTACATGGATATTTTGGTATAGACCAAACATGTAAATATATTAAATGCAACTATTACTTCTAGAACATGAGAAAAAGGGTTGAAAGCTATATTAATAACTGTGAAGTATGCCTACAAGACAAACCAAAGAGGTATATGCTATATAGAAAACTATAAAACCCAGAAGTTCCACAACAACCATGGAAATAGATTATAGTCAACTTTGTTGGACTATTGCTAGAGGTATAACAAGAAAAGGAAAAATATAATTACCTTATAGTAATCTTAGACTAACTAATAAAATATATCTACTTGCAATTAATATAAATAAACATGATAGCAAAAAAAATAGCAACTACTTTTGTTAATATAATTGTTATAAACCATGAAACACCAAAATATATTATATTAGATCAAGACAAGCTATTCACATCCAAGTTTTGGAAATTAGTAACTAATATTATAGGAATCAAACTATGTATAACTACTGCGTACAGACCACAATCAAACAGGTAAACTAAGAGGGTTAACCAGACAATTAAGCAATACCTACAATACTACATAAACTATATATAAGATGACTGGGAAGAGCAACTATCTATAGCTTAGTTTGTGTATAACAACTCAATCTATAGTATAACCAGAATAACACCTTTTAAAGTGAATTATGGATACTACCTAAACTTGCATGGTAAACCAATTTAAAAAGAACTAGTTATAGAAGAAGCTAATTACTTCATGCAAAAACTCAAGGGAATCTAAACACAACTTACCTGGGATCTTGAGTTTGTTAACCTCAAAATAAAGCTTTACTATGATAAAGGGCGCCAGAAGGCACCAGACCTTAAAAAGGGGGGGAAAATATTCCTACTTTGCAGAAACATCAAAACTAAATAACCAAGCTAGAAACTCGACCATATACAAATTAGACCATTTAAAATTGACAAGAAATTGGGACTAGTCAACTATCAATTAAAGCTACCCAAATCTATAAAAAAAATATATCTAGTATTCCATGTATTGCTATTAGAACTAGCACCCAAGAATGCTAAAATCACTAACAATATCAAAATTAAAGAAGAGGAACAGGAGTACAAAGTTAAAAAAATCCTGGACCACTAGAAGGTCAGCAGATATTCACAATACCTTGTGTAGTGGAAAGGATATAATATCTTAGAAAATACTTGGGAGCTTATTAAGAACTTGACAGGCTATACCTAGAAGGTCCAGAAATACTACTAGCAGCATCAAGCATGGAAAAGTCAACATTCTGCTAGAAGGATGGAGACCCAATTATCTAAGTCAGACTAGGATTATCTAACATAGTAGCAAGTTAAGCAGCAGCCTCATGCTTGTTGGCAAGGCATTCTAGCTCTTGGAGATCCTTGGTAGTTAGAGGATCCTCCTTATCTAACTGCTCCATCACAGTCGTATCATGATCTAATATTTTCTTACCACGCTCTTTAAGAAACTTCTATTAACCAAACAGACGAGCAATCTTTGCGGCTATTCGGGCCTGCTCAGCCAAGGCCTTAGCTAGCTCGTCCTTGACTTTTGCTTGATCTTGTTAAAGATCATTCTACTGCTTTTCGCTATGAAATTGCTTTTTATATTTTCGACCATGACAAGTGCATGATGCATAGTTTCAACTTTTTGAATCTATTATGCAAACCACGCCGCGCAGGAAATAATATTTATAAGGATTGTTAACAGGAATACTATTAGTAGAAATCTGTTTAGACTAACATATTTAATTAGCAAGATGATTCCACTTAGGAGGCATAGTAAACTATTGCAAAGAAAATTTAAGAAAACAAGAGACTTACCAAGACAACAGGGAAATCCACGCTATTTATGTTTTCGCGGACAAAAACTGAAAGAGAGGGAGATAGTATTATGAACCCTCAGCCTGTAGTTAGCAGAGCGGAATTATAAGGCAGAAAGTCAAGGCTAGGGAGCCTTGGGCCACAGGCTAGCTACTAAGAGCCACTTTGGATTTAAATCCAACCATAACAATAAACCAACAAACCTGAGCATTGCCTAATTCCAAGACAAGAATAAGTAATAATACAAGAATATAACCCATGGACTATACGCCCCCATAGATAACAATTACCATCACGAAGAAATACCACGTATCCTCCAAGTACAATGGAAAGACCATGGTTTGAAACCATGGCTACCACGTGACTACTATAGCCTACCGCAGGAATAAAGGAAATAGGAATTGTTACAAGGGAGAATTTTGAATTGCTCCCAGGACGTGGTAAACAGAGTTACCCTGATAAAAGACCACGTGACTGTATACCATTTAGTATACCATTAATGGTAGGAGGATGGTATACGGGGCCATGCGATCTGATTGGATATACTATCTGGTATACTATCAAGGGTAGGAAAATAGTATATGGGACCTGACGACCCGATTAGATATACCATCCAGTATACCATCTCAAGGGTAGGAAAATAGTAGGAACTTGGGAATACTTAAGGATGCTCATTACTACTATATCTAGCTTTCCTATCTTTGTGATTAATACTACTATTATTCTAGAGTAACTAGTTTAAAGGATCTTTGCGAAGCAACTCATCTAGTACTTACTCTACAGGTTATAGTATATATACTATAGGCTGGCCCTGCCCTTTTACCTCAACTTTAATCCAACCATGACAAGTCCTCATACTTGTTGGATATGATCGCGCCAGGTAAGACAAGTCAATCCAAACCCTTCGGAAGTCCCGTGTGAGAGCCCGGGGTTAGGAGCGCACAAGAGGTCGTCGCTTCGATAACACTCTCTAATAGTATTCTAACAAGACACTTATAAGTAATTACTACTTGGCTAGCCAAGTAGTCTTCTATTACTTAGTAGTAAGGGTAGTACTAGATAACTTTTATTTAGGCATATTTCTATATTATTTTGTTAATCTTCATGTAGTATACCCCTAGCAGTGCCCTAGTACTACTATAAAACTAACTTATAGCAACAATTTAATAATATATAATACCTACTAAAGTCTACAAGCTATAGGGAATCTATAATATTTATAAGGCTAACTATTTTATAATACTAAACTAAAGATAGAATCTTTATATTAAAGACTTTATTAAAGCTTTATTATTACTTTATCTTCTATTAACAATTTAATTAGTAAATAACTTCTATATAAGGTATTATCTAAAATAGCTTAGCATGAACTAGAACAGTTTGCAGTTTAGAAAGGGAATAAATTATCATGGTTAGTACCTAAACTAACAGGTATCAATAATAACCCCTCTCTAACCCCGCTTAGATGGCTGCCCGATAGTAGCCCAACAGCCAATTATATAAGGATCCTGACTCTTGCATATATCCTAGTTCCCTAAGCAATTTGTTCTATTCCTCTTGCTATAGAATCCTCCGCGTAAACCTGAACAAGTCCCTTCACAAAGACTAGGCAGCTCGACGCTTGCTAGCACCCGGCATCGCGACAGCTGAATACTTTCGCCGAATCCCGACGCCTTACAACTATGCATAGTATTATCCCGCTATACTGCAAGATAATATTTGCCCAACCAAAAATAAGGGGGTTGACTATATATATAGTACTAGGGAGATAAAAAGCAAAAAAGGTACCTATAAAAGACAAGTTTAGTATAAGAAGCATGATACTAATAATGATTTGTAGAAGGCAGGCCAAGACTGCTATTAGCACTTACTTCCTAGTAATATCTATATGCCAGGCTGCAACTATATTAGCCATGATGCCTATACCTTGAACCCTAAGAGGGTAGGTATTAATATTTGTTTGGGTGAAATAGTTACTATAGTACTTAAGCTAGAGCAGGAAGTTATTCTACATGGGAAACGCCTCAAGTATTGTATAGACAGGTAACCAGAAGAAAAATATCCAACTTTATTAAACAGTTACCATGGATTAATTCTAATAATAATATCACTTACAAGGTTTGGGTTAAAAGACATGCTTAATAGCAATAATAGCATGATATTATGACCCTTTATTTTGATACAAGGAAGTCTTGTAATAGCAAGCTGTTTCTCATTTATAGTTAGATATTTTGCCTTGGTACTATTGGGAATATTGGGAAAGTAAAGGAAGCCAAAATAGTAATTAGTAGGGTAATATTCTATTAGTGGCTTATCCCCATAAATTAAAAACCAGATTACTTGATATACCCTACTAATAAGAAAAACCTATTACTAGCCTCCAAGGATAGCCATGCCAGCCATTCCTTTATAAATTATAGCTATTATAATGCTAGCAAATATTGTGCCCATCTAACTAGACACTATAAATAGTGCGGTGTGCTTTATAATCTTGTTAGGATTATACCACGCTCTAATAATATATATTGTCCCTGGGTAGGTGCTGCCCTTGGTTAGCCCTAAGAAAAATCTAATAATATATAGCTATAATATAGTCTTTATAGCTGTACTAGCCATCTACAATTATTAGAAATAACTACTAAATGTGATTATCAAGCTTACTATCAAGCCAGCCCAAATCACAACCATTAAGGAGAACCAAACGTGAGATAGAACTTGTTAAATAATAATCCTATAGGGCAGCTGCCTAACAGCTATTCTATACAAAGATAAGCTATTAATAATCAAATTTGAATCTATTATGGTTTGCAATTTACTATACCCGGCAATAGTGACTAAGAGAACAGTATTATAGTCATAGCCACTTATATTAAGAGCCTCCCGAAGCCCTGCAACCTGGATTGGGGGAGTATTTTATTAGCTAGCCCTGATTCCCATGCAGTTTTAAAAACCCGAAAGACTCTTAAAAGCTTTTTAGAAAATAATTTAAGTATGGATCTCACACCTATTGATGTTGCTCTTTAGATCAAAATAGAGGATAAACAGGCCTCCTAGAAAGTAAGTAGTAGCTGGATACACAACTATAATACTTTGTTTTTTTACCACTAAAACATGGCTAGT
This sequence comes from Aspergillus lucknowensis, assembly GCF_044049455.1. Taxonomy (NCBI): domain Eukaryota; kingdom Fungi; phylum Ascomycota; class Eurotiomycetes; order Eurotiales; family Aspergillaceae; genus Aspergillus; species Aspergillus lucknowensis. Next base: position 1,016,952 of record NW_027263548.1, on the reverse strand, counting down.
ACTATTGCAATATGCTTTTCTAGCAGAATATTTATCCTAGAAAGAGACTATAAGATTAAGCTTGTACCTATCTACTATCTAAACTCTATATATAGTAGAAACATTGCTGTTATCTAGCTTGACACTCACGCTAACCTTAATATGCTATTAATATTGCCTAGTAAAATATTCCATAGAATAATTCTACATGCTCTTTTTAAGACCTTTAGGGCTACTACCTACACCCCTAATAGTCCTGAAGTTAATATAATTCCTGACTTTGTTCCTTCAACAACAACTTCTCTCTGATAACTAAACTAGGTATTTTTAGCAAGTATGCAAGACCTGGATCTAGCAGAATAAGAGTATATTACTTGCCAAGATATCCCTATTGTCAAGTATAAAGAGTTAGAATATTGTCAAGGAAAAATACTCCTAAAGATGTTATAAAGTAGAGGTTTCCAAAATGTTTATATCTATATAATATAGATGTGTTAAGCCTTGACAACTTCAATTCTATAATATATCCAATGGCAGGTAGTATATATACTCAGACTTTAAAGGAGGTTATTAAAGACATAAAGGAGGCAGAAGGCATTCGTGTCGTAGGTAGAAGTCTTGTCAAAGTTATTAATACTAATAATAATAATGTTCTATACAGGGATATGGCGACAATATTTGTTTCATTATGGCTCGAGTGGTCAGTGATCATGGTAAATAGGGTTTTATTATCACTCCCATTGCACGAGTGTACCTTTGGGCAGGCACAGTACATTGAATTCCATCTATCTAGCTTTGTCACTGAACCTGCTGTTCTCTTCTTTGCCTTTGTCGTCTGTATTTCATTGCATGGAGTTGTTCTATTTCTGGCCCAGTACTCCCTCGGGGAAAGCCATCCTGCGGCGTTCAACCTTGCGGGGAAACGGTCAGTAACAAGCCGTATAGGCACAATAAATCCTATTTTTAATCGCAAATGTGGCTTCTTCCACTCTTTTCGGTCATTGTGCTTTCCGGTAATCACCATTCCACCGTTTCAGGGACATTCAGTGGCACTATATATCGCAAAATACGGAGTCTGATACGCTCACGTGCATCACAGGATATAATCACGACACATAAACATCATTGGAATTGTCATGACGATACTTGGCGAAGTTCTTGCGGGTAACACTGGACTTGACTTCCGTCTTGTTGAAATTAGTCTGACGTGTGGAGCTCTGGAAGAGCCATCAAAGCCCATGATGCATATTCACTAATCTCAAAAACTGGAGAGAGACGGCTGTTAGGGTAAACCACAGTCGCCACCTTTTCCCTACGGATGAGGGCGGTTCTCCGTTAGAGCGCTCGACAGCAGCATCAGCACCCACCGGTGGGCGAATCGTAGGGGATGGAAATATCCACAGTCATGGTCCGTTAAAGTCTTCTCATGACTCGGATCCTATGCAGATAATTCGCTTACCGAGGCAACTGGCGAAAGTGAGTGAGGTTGATGTACACTCCGCAATGGCCAGACCTGAGAATACTAGCCCTGTCCTTGAAAGTCGACTACTCAACCCAGTTAATTCCAGAAGCTAACACGCTCCGTCTATCCGCCATAACCTCCAAAACTGACATGAACGTGTCCCCTCCCTTCAACTTCGGGAATTATGTCGTGCTGGTCACAGGCAGCGCTGCATGCATCCATCTTTCCAATATCCTCGCGTCAAAATTGGCGGCATCGCATATTACCGTCAATTGTATCTGCCCATGCGTTCAGCCCCCAGCAAAGCTGCGTATAATGGCACTGCTGACGTCGCTAGTGGTCTGTTTCCGTCTAAGATGACAGACTTCGGCATTCGGAGATCCCGAGACGTCCTCAGTCGCGAGGCCCATGGGGAGGATTGGACAGTCTTCGGACTTAGGTGGCTCAGTTCTATTCCTGAGCAGCGCTGCCTCGGTACATTTGACTGGTAATGTCCTTGTCCTAGATGGCGGCAGTACGGTCAGTGACTTTTTGGGGGGGGGAGATTGTGGAGAAACTGGTTAGGGTAAAGATCTGAGAAGGGAAGCCACCGCTCAGTAGCCTAGACGCCCGAAAAGCCATTCATAAGAGCTTGTGTAGGATATTAAATTCGGTGGGCAATCAAATCAGCAGATTAGTAGAGTTCCTCACACATTTGGTAAGCCGATGGCGAGCGAGTTGCCTGGGGGGCTGCGCCAGCGAAGGATAATGCGGCGCCGTGGTTTCTGTCTTGCATAAAAACCCGTACTAAAGGTATCTGCCGAGGCTCTCGTGGAATAGTGGAGGCTTTTAACCTCGAGGATTGCTTCCGAAAGCCACTGTGCCAGTGTCCTACGTTTATACACATCTACTGCGCGGATGGCGATAATATCTCCCCTTCCTTCCCAATGAAGACGAAATCCACCAGCCCAGGCTCTCTGTCGCCTATTGAATGCTGCTGTGCGGTCACACACGCCCCCGAGATCGGTCCTACTACGTTCACAAATGTGAACCCATTGTGGCACCCGCCATGGCACCCGCCAGGGGGTGCAGGAATATACGGGGGTGTTGCAATCGCTCAATGTCTCAACGCTGCGTATGCCACCGTTCCCGATAATATTGCCGCACATAGTATGCATTGCCATTTCCTGGTTGCCGCAATTTCAGATGTTCCAGTGTTTTACTCTGTTGACGTCGTTCGAGACGGACGGAGTTTCATGACGCGTAGTGTACGAGCGTTCCAGGGGGGTACCTGCTTCTTCTCAACAATCATATCTTTCCAGAGAGTCTCATCAACACTGTGGTCGACTGTATTAGAACATGCAGTCCAGCCCCCTGTGGATCTGGTTCCGCCTCCGGCACTCAAGGATATCTCTCACAGTACTAGGGATACAGAGGAGCCGTTTGAAATTGCCGCCTGTGGTTATGCACCCGGTGTAGCGCCGGCGACTCGCAAGCAACGGAAATGGATCAGAGCTCATGGAAAAATCGCCGGCCTCCCGCATCCTCATGACGGCACGCAACCGGGCCCTGTTTGTGACACAGACATAGAAGCAGCCGAACAGAGAGCCCACATCTGTGCCTTGGCCTACATGTCCGATTCTGACTTCGTCAACACGATCTCCCGAGTTCATAGGCTGTGGCAGTTCGCCACGCCAGAGTACCAGAATTACGCACGCGATAACTTCCAGGGCAGTGAGCTGGATCGCATACGCATGGAAACATGGCTGCAGGGTCGAGCCCGCGACGAGGCTAGAGGCAACGAAGAGGCAGCAGCAGCTGAGGGCACTACGGCGCAAAAACGGGTGGGCATGCTCCTTTCCCTAAATCACACCATTTTTTTCCATAACCATCAGCGGCTCCGGGCGGATGAGTGGCTGTTTTGTGAGTTGAAGTGTCCATGGACGGGCAACGAGAGGGGTCTTGTCACGCAGAATATTTGGACGGCGGAAGGTGTTTTGGTTGCGACTTGCATCCAAGAAGGTGTCGTTCGGGTGATTGCCGAGGAAAAAGGGCGTCTCTAGGGTAATATATAAGTGTCTTTGTTGAGCCAGTGTTGCTTATCCTTTCTTTGTCGCTGTATTTTTTTTGCCTTGTTGGCACAGGTAGAACAAGGTACAACCGCAGGAAAGAATAAATATAGAAGCATGGCCATGTAAAATTGTATAGAATGGGCTGTGCCTGAGAAGAATTGCTCACTCGGACCTCCTCAATTTACTGGCTGGGGGCAAAATGCTCTCTTTCTCCAAGGCATCAAATGTCTCCTCAAAAGCATCCCACGTATCGACGTACCCAGTCCACCCAAACTTCCTCGCTTTGCTCATACTAACGACGCACGAGAACTCCCGGCTGAGCAGCAGGGAAACAAACCTCCACGTCGCTTTGTCCCAGCTATCGTGCTCCAATCCAAATTTATCGCGTAGCTCGGCCCACTTGGCCCTGACCTCCGGCCTCTGCGACCACTTCACTGTGTCGATCTGCTGATGTACCTCGTTGTGCATTCCAGTAAAGTCACCTTTCAGACCGATACGCTCTTCGTGCAGCGCTATGGCCGGTGTAAACTGCGAGACAGAGTGGAATGCTTCAAAATCTCCATAAGGACCCGTGTCCCCATTTGGAAACATAACAGGCGGGATCCTCCCTCCATATCGTTCGACGACGTTGGGCCAGAGATTTTGCCAACTCTCGGTATCTCCGTTCGTCACATTGAAGCCCTGGTTGCCAGCTTGTGGGGCAAGGGCCGCCCAGGTGCAGAATTCGGCATGCAGTTTGGCAGACGTCCAGCTATTGAACGCCAAATAGGCTTTCCTTGCACCAGGGAATGGTATCTCGCCATCACCCAATGACGAACAGACACTGGCGTACAACCCCAGCGCCGTGGCAAGGTTCATGAAATTCGCCCTGGCCACTCCGACAATGTCCTGCGGGTACGTGACGACCCAGGACCACGAGCCGCCATCATCCTGGGCCGCCTTGATCAGCATCTTCTGCTGCTTGTAGTAGAAGTTCTTCGGCCACGGCTCTCCCTCCAGCCAGGGATCGGTCTCGTGCATGGGTTGCTTCGGCTGTCCCAGCTGCACACCGTACTGCTTTAGTCCGGTGACGAGGACGATACGCTTCAGGGTATTCATCGCGCCGGCTTCGCGCAGCGCGGTGATGAAGGTTTGTAGCATTTGCACGTTGATCTCGAACGCTCGATCGAGGTCGGTATCTGCCTGATAGGCGCAGTACAACACGTATTCGAGGTCCTGGGCATCTTGCTTGATGACTTCAACGACTGGGGCGGTAGCTCCGCAGAGGTCAACGGTTAGATGGGTGTTTTTGGGGTGCGCAGGAATTTGCTGAGATCGGGATAGAGTGACCACCTTCGTCCACTCTGGGAGGCCCAGAAGGTGCTGGACGATGGCATTTCCGCTTATGCCTAAACAAGCAGCGACGATTAGTTAGTCCTCAGTATCTGGCGGGGAATCACTAGCAGGTGGGTGGTGACCAACCTGTGGCGCCGGTAACAAGAGCAGTAGGCATGGTGAGGGATGGAACCGTGGAGTGGCACCACAAAGATTTACCCCATCACTGGAGTCGAGTGGCAAGCTCTTATTAATGATGAAGGCCTTTCAAACTTTTCTGTGGCGTAAATTCTATGGCTTGAGTTTGTTGCCTCGTCCGAGCGGGTAATGTGGCTCTCATCATCACCGTGCAGGTTATAGATAGGGTAGGCTCGATGTATGCTGGCAAGTCGAGACCCACTCCAGAGGAAACAAAAAAGCTAATTTGGAGGTATGGTGGCAGCAGTGAAGACGATAAATCAGCTTGTTGAGCTCTACAGAATTCTGGGAGTGTAGGGTAAATGCTCTCAGCGGCACAACATCCAACCGTCAGTCCGCAACCCAATATGAACAGTCCGGCATCCACAGCCCTGAGGCTAGACCGGAAGCGAGCTTTGCAAGCATGTCGTCGATGCCACGATCGCAAGGTTCGCTGCGATGTCGTTCACAGCTCGCCATGTACCAACCGCCGCGTGGATGGCCACCCTTGTACCGCCCGTGCCCGTGTCTGCCGAAGGTAAGTGCTGGGCGGGCCGAATTTCCCACGCTTGTAGACGGGACATGTTGCTAAGACTGTGTACAGTACTACTTCAAAGTACTCGTTGTCCTCCAGACTATCACCGTCATCGGTGAAGAAAAGTAAAACTCGGAAAAAAACCGAAACTGGGACCCCCCGATCAACACATAACGAAGCCAGCCATGAAGCGAAACGCCGGAAACAGAATACCCTACGCAGTCTTACACCTTGTGTTCGTTGTCTCCTTGCTCTGCCTATGCCACGGTTGGCCTGTTAACCCTTACGCAGCCAGCGATATACACAAGCTCAGCTAGCTCAACGAATCCACATCCCACCTTAAACGAGGCTCTACCAAGTCCCCAGAGCCCGTCTGGATCCGAAACAGTGTGTTTTATAAAGATTTCCCAGGGATAGACCGCGTGAAGGGGCATAGCCAAATCAAAGAGAACCTCTTCTTCCTTGAAGACAAAGGCTGCTTTTCTCTCCCCTGCAAAGGATTGCTGGATGAATTTGTGTATGGATATTTCTGCCATGTACATCCTCTTCTTCCTGTTTTGCATGCCGCCCAATTCTCGGCTTGTTATTTTCGGATGGTCAAGGCAGAATGCAACAGCCAGCAAGTGTCCCTACTGATAATGTACTGCATCCTCTGCGAAGCTGCTCAAGTACGTAAAAACCAGCCGCCATACGGTTTCCCACTGCCTAATTACTTCCCAGCATGTTTCCCCTGGGTGCTCCACGAGTTAGGTTTCGGCAGTCTTCAAGAGGCCAGGGACGTGTTCTACCAGCGAGCAAAGGTACGCCAATGAAATCATGCATTCGAGTAGAGACGTGAACTAATTGCTGTAGACGCTGTTCGTACTTGAGGTCGAAACAGATCCGTACACAAGGGCCCAGTGCGGTCTCATGCTGAGGTACAGTAGCGCAGTATTAGATCCCACAACCTCAGCTAGTTGGCTTTCATTGAGCATGCAGTACGCGCAGGTGTTAAGAGGCACACAGTTGCTATTCAATGCCCGTGAACCCTTGCTCCCATGTTAATCGCCTGAAGCGTCTATGGTGGTGTCTACTCCTCTGGGATCGAACTCTGTCCCTCATTTCCCATAGGCCGCTTCAAATATCTCCAGATGTCTTTAATACGGACACTTTCCGATTCAAAGCTGCTGATATCCGCGGAGAGGGCATATTAACGGATCCCTCTGGCGAATCGACCGGTTCGCGTCCTCAGGGCTCTTCGAGTGCCATCGGGGACTCCTGGATTTCCTAACAGACATGTCGGTTCTTTTATTCTCACCACGAGTTTCAGGGAGTCTATTAAGTGGTACAGCGCTTTCTGAAGCAAGAAAGTCGTGGAACGACCTTAGCGTACGCCTTCACCAATGGAGAACACAGTTGGCATTCATCGAGAGATGTAGTTACGACGCAAGATCAGCCTTCATTTTCTCAGTGCTGGATATTTACTACAAGTAAGGGAAACAACTTACTGGCTGCAACCGCTGAGAATCTCCACTAATGGTATTCAAGTACTTCCGTAATCGCATTAGAGACACAAAAAGAGCTCTGTGCCTCGCCCTGATGTCAGGGTTTTGGCGACGGTCGATATCGCGAGTCTCCAGGGGCAATTTTCTCCGCCCTTCACGAGACGACGGCTACCGTTAGGCACACTTTGGTAAAGGACCATGCGCGTCATCTCCCGCGTCACCTGTATGTATTCATCCATGAGACGAATCACTGGGAATGCCCGACTCATCATCGTATTACAGACTTCTATGCCTCGTGATTCCTGTGGTGCTGACCGGTCTGGACGTTCTGCTCTCTTCAACAAACGAAGAGTTATTCGCCGCCGAACAGCAGTTCTGCCTCCTCGCCACCGCCATGGCCCTTGCCGACGAAAAGCAGCAATCCTCTCTCCACGGGAAAGGGGTGTATGGTCTAATCTACCAGGTCTTTGATCACCTTGACGCAGCCGTCGAAGACACGTCTCTCCGAGAAAAGGCCTCTATGGAAATGGCGCAACTAGACCTGGCGGCGAGGCCAAGAAACTGGTACGATCTCGCGCTGCAAGATCGGCCTTCCTACCTGGACCTCTGGTACACCCTGCACATCGTGGTCTCAACTGGCTCGTATCCGGCGGGCAGGTTTACATTCCCACAGAAAAATCGTGAGGACTTGGTAGTAGAAACCTCCTCCGCCAGAAACGAGCCTCAAGAGCCCATATCCTCTTCAATACGCATCCCTCAGCCTCCTATAGAGACGTCGAACAGCCTCCGCGAAGCGGAACTGCTTTTAGGTATCCCGGGGGCGTCAGTGGCGCTTACCAGCCCAGCGGAGGGTGTCGGAGCAGGCGTCATCCAGGGAGAGGATGTGTTTATGGGTGACTCATTTCCAGTACAGCAGTGCTTATCCGAAACATATAGCTACCCACGTATTCATACGGACGGGCTAAGTGCGTGTAATGCCTAGGGTCTACAGAAGCGAGAATCATAAGGCGACTGACTCATCACCGTGTTCACAAATGACTTTCTGTTCCTTATATCTCAAAGTTCGAAGATACAGTCCCACAGCCAGGAAGGAATGCAGTTGTGTCACAGCGATGCAGCTACAGCTTGCTCTGGATTCGCTCGCCCGTAAAAACCCGATTCGGGAGGTCTGGGTCGTCCCGTAGTGGTCTCCCCAATCCACACATATCGATATCGCCTCGCCGAACAGCAGCCATCATGAGCTCACTGTCGCGCCAACCGCTGGTTGTTCCAACCACGGCACGAGACTGTAAACCGTTTATACGATCAGTAACCTCGCTACTCTTCTAGAGATCCCCAGTTTCACGTACCAAGATTTTCTTGATATCTCGCGCCCACTTCAAGAAAGTGCTAGACCGGTGGTAAGTAAGACGGACGTCAAGTGTAAATATATTGCATGACGAGTCCATCATGGTACTTACCCTTCGCCAGCGGGTGGCTGGGTCTCGCCGAGGCTTTCCAGGTTACCTCGCCAGGCTGGAGCCTCATACGTGCCGCCCGAGATGTCGAAGAAGTCAACGCCCGCGGCTTCAAGCAATTTGATAACGACGCATTGCTCTGCGAATGTGGCGCCCCCACAGACGACTAGCCACAGGGAGCAGAGGTTTCGTTAGCCCATACAATCATTGCGACGAGTGAAAGTGACACTGGACACGGACACACATACAGTCTTGACAGTTGATCTTAGCCCCAATGATATACCGATCAGTAGGAAGTCGCGCTTTAATAGACTCGACGATTTCGACGACGAAGCGGGCGCGGTTCTCGATGCTGCCACCGTACTTTGGGCAGCATTAGTGTCAACGCTCTCAAAACAGGCGGATCTCAGATCTTTGCGGGCTAAACACACCTCGTCAATCCGCTTGTTGATATGAGGCGATAGAAACTGATTGATCAGATAGCCGTGGGCAGCATGCAGCTGTCGTCAGGATTTGAAGGTTAACTAACCAGGGCAACAGCCGGGAGAGTATCCCCAGTCGACTTACAATAATCCCATCGGCTCCGGCCTTGACAACAGTCTCAGCAGCCCAGACAAACCGATCAATTATGTCCCGGATTTGAGCCTTGGAAAGCGGCGTAGGCTGCCCATAACTTTTGTCCATGCAGTAATGGAGTTTCACGTCGGACGACGAGACCGGGTTGGGATTCAGGAACTCGGGGCATTGCCGACCCGTGAAATTCAGCTGTGGCAGACACAGTGCGCCCCTCGACTTCGCAGCTAGGATAGCGGGACGAAACGACTCAACAGCATCCCATGGCTGATCGCGGTCAAGAACGACATTATTGAAGTTTTCGAGATGGTCGCGGTGGACGGGGATGTTGCCAAAGCAGATCAGGCCGGCGCCACCATTTGCCAACTCTGTTGTCCATTAATGATCTTATCCAACGGGGGTTTGGGGGTTGCAATTTGCTGACCTTGGTGTAGCTCGATGTAGCGAGGTAATGGCTTTCCGGTGTTGGTGACATCGTTTTCGTCGTAACTTCCCGAATACTCACTAAGCGCTGTACGGTAGATACGGTTGGGGATCACTTTCCCCGAGAGCTTTAAGGTGACAGGCTTTATGGGATCGAGTCAGTTATGAGAGCTCACCAGTTTATGGAGTCTGAAAGGAGAACCCGGAATTCACCTCGGCAAGGGGTACACTGAGCGATGACATGGCGGTAGAGTATCCACAAAGTACCTCACAGAGATGATAGCACAGCACACACACAAAAAAAGATAAAACAAGAGGTGAGTTCAAGGATTGCGAGATGGCGTTCAGTTCATGACGGTTGACCGATATTAGTAGATTTATCACCACTCTAACCGCGCCATTGACCATCCATCACAGCTTCAAGAGGGCGACCCCCGGGGGGTTCTACACAATCACTTGCCGGTTCTACTAAGTTGCCTAGCCTTAGAGGCTATCAAGCGGAAAGGATTATTCACTCCCGTCGCATCCTCAGTGCGGGGAGGCGGGGAGCGAAGACTCGGCGGATAATGTGGCTGCAATATGTGGGTGGCATTTTGGAGAACACACCTCGACATCGATAAAGAAGTGGAAATTGTCCATGATTTTCAGGAAGATTGGAGAAATACTCCTCCGCAATCCATTAAGATGCCTTCTGTAGTAATTATAACTGGTACGCAAGTTCTCTCTCCAAAGCAAAAGCACATATTCCCTGTGTACTAAATCTAGTGAATGATTTCCAGGCGGCGCATCGGGAATCGGCTTTCAGATCAGCCGCTATTTCCTACAGAAAGAAGGGACGTATGTTTTCATACTGGACAATAACTCAGAGGCCGGCTCATTGGCTGTTGGGAAACTCTCATCCGAGTTCGCCGGTGCCGCCGTGTCCTTCATCGAGTGCAATGTAGCCTCCTGGCCAAGTCAGGCGGCTGCTTTCGAGAAGGTCTTCAACCAGCACGGGCGAATCGACATTGTTTTTGCAAACGCCGGTATTTTTGAGAAGGAGCCCATTTATGGTGTAGACGTGGCGGAACTGAAGGAACCGAACCTCGCAGTCGTCGATGTGAATATCAATGGCGTCATCCATTGTGAGTTTCCGTCCACGCATTCCCGATCCAACAAATTACGACAACCAATACAGCTTACAGTGAGCATCAAGAACGCAGTGATGGCTAACCCGCTTCCCAGCAATCAACCTAGCCGTCCACTATATGGCCAAAAACCCCCTCGCGTCCGACAGCGATCCCAACTCCCTCCGTAGACGCATCATCTGCACTTGCTCCAACGCCGGCATCTACCCTTTCCCAACTTTACCTCTCTATACAGCAAGCAAACACGCAGTCGTAGGTCTTATTCGCTCGCTCGGTAGACCGCTAGCAGAACCGAATCTTCGAATCCAGATCAGCGCCTTCGCGCCGGGGCCCATATTGACGAACTTTTCTTCAAACACCGAGGTGTACCAGAACTTGTTCACGACGCCGTTCTCGACGGTGACGAGGGCAGTGGATATGCTGATCAACAGTCGCGATGTCGCTGGACAGGTCTTTGAGCTCCATGGGGAGCATATCACGCTCTCCCCTCCACCGGCTTACGCGCATGAGGAAACGAGGAAGAATATTGAGTATTACTGGTCCCTTGGGCATATCTGAGTTAATAAAGTGCCGAAGTCGTTCCCAGGCCGTGGACTGCTAGATGGGGAATCGAATTTACTAGTTTACGATAGAAGTGAATCTACTTGGCTTTTTCTGTGTATAACGATGAAATGACGCTCCATCTACGATCAAGGGTAGAGGGGTGTAGTACCAGGCGTGGATCACGCAAAATTACAAAACATAGATTGAGCGATGAAATATCGCACTTGAAGAGGCTCGTGGCTATGTACGTGTAAGCTCTACCCAATTGTGATACTAGGACTCTTCTTTCCTTGAAATTCTCATGCCCATTAGCCGAATCCCTACTCCGGAGACCCGAACTCTTTCCACACATCATATACAGCTACACTCGCCGATGGTGATCGAATGCGCCCGAGGACCTCTAGAACGCTGTCATAGTCTGGGAGGTGATGCTACCGGGCATTTCAGTAGCTGTTAACATCGACGCCCCGGAACCAATGAGAAACCTACCAGCGCAATAAAAGACGGGAATCCAACAGAGCTGTTGTCCTGGAACCGTCTAGCTAGTATCAACTTGTACAGCTGCACATGCTGGTTGGCACCTTTGCCCTGTTGTTGAGAGTACCACTCCAAGATCTTAGTTGGTTTCGCTTCGCCCAGCTCTTCGGGGGCATGGAAATGGGAAACGAGCAGTTTTGGGGCCGATCCTTGGAATAATCAGAGAGACCTCTTGGGACATTTCGCTCATGTGGCGAAACACAAGTATGGAACAGAAAAGACACAAGCATACCAGGATTCACTTCCCCAACTTGGAACTCGCCAATCGTTGCGTAATGCCTCTGGTCAAAATCTGCACAATCCACGCAGCTATGACTCGGTCCCGGTAGGAGGTCGTCCGTCAATGGTATTGATGCAAATTCCTCGGTTGTCAAGTAGTGCAGGTCCCTGATGGGGTAAATTGCGAGGAAGGGCCAGTTGCACTCGTTGGCTGTAGCATGGGACGCGGCATACCGGACAACTGATTGAACACCGCTGGTTTCTAGGATGTGTGGGACGTGGACATCGTCGTACCACTTATTGTATGTCTCGTCTGTTATCCCAGTTGAAGGCTTAGTTCTCGAGCCGACGTAAAGCAGGCCGGGTCCGGTATATGATGAGGCCATGTTCGAGGCGACTTCAGCGTTGAATTCGGGCGTAAGGTTTGGTTTAACTTGGAGAATACAGGTATGGAAGGAAACGTGCTGCGACACAGGAAATACTCAGCTGAAGGGTCACCCCGCGCCACCTCGTAGTCTGGAACGGCGTCCATCTGGCGGAGACAAAGGACGGGTCGTATACCACTCTATCCACCACCAATCTAGTTCGGCCTTCACCCTTCGTAGACGTGATCTTCGGTTGAGCTCGGTAACTCCTATACGGATTTCCGAGCTTTGGCATTGAACTATTCCACCGATTTTCACCAAAGAGTGCCCAAAGTCGGCCGTCGTTTTCCTCCTCGCGAGCCCCGAGGACGGGCAACTATACTCGGGCCTTTCCCCAGCCGGTCAACGGGAATTCACCAAGATCCCTAACCTCCAAACACGGCTGTGTCCCGACTCCGGATAATCGGCATGTCCCCTGATTCTACTGACGTGGAAGTTGGATTGGCACTCTTGGGGCAGCTAGGCATGTACGCAACTGACCAACAAAAGCCTAGACAGCGATGGCATTTGATTTATCAGCCGAGGCTCAATGCGAGTCCAGGAAAAGAGTACATATTGCTCATACCCATTGTTATGAATGCCAACAAACGAGCACGAGAAACTGGCGACTAAAGAGACCATGACACGACTGACACCAGAGCAGCATATCAGCCCTTCCCGTTACAGCTTACCAATTCGGGTCGTCGAGGATGCGGATTCACCACCGAGTAGCCCTGAATCGGCCAGAAAAGAACCAGTAATGCCTCCAATCCCCGAGGTGCAGTTCTCCAGCAGCGACCCCGAAAATCCAAAAGAATGGTCTGTCGCAAGACGGTGCTACTGCACCACCGTCGCGACATTCCTGGCCGTCAACGCCACCTTCGCCTCGGCAAGTCCATCGGGGTGTCTTCAAGGCATCGCGGACCAGTTTTCCATCTCCAACACTGTAGCCGGGCTCGTCGTAACAGCGTTTCTGCTTGGCTACTGTGCGGGACCCCTGGTTTTCGCCCCGCTTTCCGAGTTCTACGGCCGACGGGTCATCTTCCTGACCACGTTCACTGGATATTTGGCCTTTAACTTCCTGTGCGCGTTCGCCCCCAGTTTTGGTGCCCTGCTCGCCGGCCGCCTCATCACTGGGATCTTTGCCAGTGCCCCGCTCACCAACGTCCCCGGGCTGATCTCCGATCTCTGGGGCCCGATAGAGAGGGGCAACGCAATGGCAGTGTTTGCCATGATGACGGTCACCGGCCCAGCCTTGGGGCCTGTCATCTCTGGGTTTTTGCAACTGAAGAAGGACTGGAGGTGGAGCTTCTACGTGTTATTGTTCATGGGCTGTCTTACGGAGGCTCTCGCCTTCACGATACCCGAAACACTTTTATCAGTCATCCTTGCAAGAAAACTTCGAAGGGAGCAGAAACAGGGCACACTCAGCGAGACCGAGCTCCAGGTACTGACGCAAATAGATCGAAAGTCTCTCCTGGACGCCTTTAAAGAAACCCTGCGCAGGCCATGGATAATCATGATGGACCCCATTGCCTTTATCGTCGCAGCGTACACCTCCCTCGTCTACCTACTCCAGTACATGCTATTCGATATCTACCCGCTCGTCTTCAAGGAGCACCGAGGCTGGAACGCCGGAGTCAGCGAGCTCCCGCTAATCGGGACAGCCGTGGGCGGGTGGCTCGGGTGCCTAGTCATCTTCTACCTTTCGACAAGAGAAAAACCACGTCTCAAAGCCGGGGCAGAACTCACCCCCGAAGACCGGCTCCCAGCAGCCATGATCGGAGGCGTCGGGTTCGCAGCGACAATGTTCTGGTTTTCGTGGTCGGCCGCGTCAACCGCTGTACACTGGCTTGTTCCTACCCTAGCGGGGACGTTCCTTTCCGCGTCCATGGTTCTCACGTTCATCTCGAACCTGAATTATCTTACCGATACCTACCTGCTTTATACCGCCAGTGCAGTTGCGGGAAACACGGTGTGTCGCTCTGCGTGTGCTGCCACGGCGCCGATCTTCACCCGGTCACTCTTTGCGGCGTTGGGGGTCGGAGGAGGGGGATCGCTTGTCGCTGGTGCTGGAGTTCTTCTAGCTCCTATGCCGTTCATTTTGTATAGGTATGGTGCCCGAGTCAGGGGCAGAAGCAAGTTTGCGTCGGCGCAGTAGAGGATATAGGGAGGCTAGGAAGTACCATTAGAAAGAATCAAGCGTTGGCGTACAGACCCCATTGCTTCTATACTGCCCGGGCGAACAGGCGTTATAGTAGCTGCTAGAGGAATCCCATGACCACACGCCGTCCCAACACGTCCTTCAATAAGATAAACCTCATAGATCGTGCGGGTAAGGTGGTATTCACCCCATCCCCTCCTGACCCAAACCCCCAGCTCCTGCAAAACATCGCGCCGTCACGGCTCCTTCGGCGCTGCACAAGCGAGTTTTCTAGTCCGGTCCATGACGTTCTCATAAATGACCTCCCGGAAACAGGCCAGGCATCAGAAAACAGGAATTCTCAATTCATCGCACACGTTCGTGAGAGAAACAATGGAAGTCCCAGTACTAATCATAGGAGCTGGTCCGTCCGGGTCAACCACGGCTCTCCTCCTCGCGCAAATGGGGATCAAGTCGTTGGTGGTCTCCAAACATAGCGGGACGGCGAATACGCCCCGCGCACATATCTTCAATCAGCGCGCGATGGAAGTTCTGCGTAGTGCCGGGTTGGAGGAGCAGCTAATGGGCATTGCATGTCCAGCTTATGGTGAGTTGTTCCAAGCTCCGATAGTTCCCAAGCTCCCTGCCATAACGGCTAACGAGGGTTGGGTGTGAAGACATGCAACATACATCCTGGGTAGATCGGCTCGCGGGACAGGAGTACGGCCGCATCTACGCGTGGGGGAACAAGCCCTCGCAGAAGGGGGATTACGAGGTGGCAAGCCCGTGCCAGATGTCCGATCTCCCGCAGAGTCTACTGGAGCCCATGCTGGTGGAGAGGGCAACAGAGCTCGGCGCTGAGTTCCGCTTCTCGACGGAATTTGTCTCCTTCGAACAGGATGCAGAGCAAGTTCGCACTACTTTACGAGCGCGCGCGACAGGGCAGACGTACGATGTTATTGCGAAGTACATTGTCGGAGCAGACGGTGCCAGGAGCCCTATTATCAAACAGCTCGGAATCCCCGTGATTGGACGCCAGCATAATGATGCCTTCAACGTGCATATCAAGGCTGACTTGTCAAAGTATCTCGCTCCGCGGCCCGGGAGCCTGAACTGGGTTCTGAATGTGGATGCACCGGACTGGTCGGTTGCGGGCAATTTTCGAATGGTCCGGCCGTGGAACGAGTTTGTGGTCTCGATGCATCCGGCAACCCAGCGTACAGAGGGGTTCAGCCCGTCGGAGGAGATGATCCGGAACAGGCTCTACCAGATGATAGGAGACAGCTCGGTTCCTATTGATATTCTCTCGACATTCACCTGGACTATCAACGAGCAAGTTGCCGAGCGGTGGCAGGAAGGCCGTGCCCTATGCATTGGAGATGCCACGCATCGACACCCGCCCATCAACGGTCTGGGAAGTAACACCTGCATTTCAGACGCATTCAACCTCGCATGGAAGCTGGCGTATGTCCTGAAGGATTGGGCCTCGCCAGCACTCCTCGACACTCTAACACCTGAACGGAAACCTGTCGGAGACGGAATCGTCCGTCGAGCCAACGATGGCATGGCTGCCCACCGGAGAATCTGGGATCTCCTCGGTACAGACCCCAAGTCGCGGAAGGCCGCGGTCGAAGCGCTACAGCTGGCTAATGTGGAAGGGATCCAAAAGCGCAAAGAGCTCCGAGGTGCATTTTTGGCTACTGAAGACGAAGTGCAGGCCCTCGGGATCCAGATGAACCAAGTGTACAGTTCCCCGGGCGCCGCTGTTGTCATTGAATCCGGCGATGTCGCACCGACCTTCGACAACCTGAACTCCATCAGAGAAGTCAAAATTAGCACCTACCCGGGATATCACCTCCCTCACGTCTGGTTGGTGGCGAACAAACAAGGGGCACGCAGGATATCTACCCTCGATCTATGTGTTGCAGGCGGCTTTACTCTATTCACTGGCATCGGTGGAGAGTCGTGGGTACAGGCCGCGGAAGAGTTTACCAGAAAAGCACACGGTGCGCATATCCGAGCATACACGATCGGCTTTGGATGCGATTATGCGGACTGCTACTGGGACTGGGAGCGTGTACGGGGGGTTCGAGACAACGGAGCTGTTCTCGTACGACCAGATCAGTTTGTTGCGTGGAGGTGCGAGGGACTTGTTTCAGATCCATTGAGGAAATTATCTGAAGTTATGGGGAGACTTCTGGGAAAGGAAATTCCGCAGCTGATGCAGTCACATTTGTAAATAGAACGCATCCATGCGATTAAGGTTTCTTTGTTATAAGCCTCTCTTCCCGTGCCCAGCCACCATGCAAGAGAAGTTGGGTGCTATTAGACATGAGTAAAGCAAGAACCCTTCTGACAATCTTCTATTTAGGAAGGAGAGATACATGTATATATATATTTATCCCTAAAGAGCACTGGGCCCACGGGATTCCATTGTTTTACTAGGTAAACAGCGATTTATTGTATAATATTCCAAACTATGTTGTGAATCCACGCGCGTTGCTAGGGCACTCAAATGTATCTCTACGACAAGAGGAAGCTCGTGCATACGCTGCTTTCCATTATCTCAAGACCTGCTCCCAATTACATCCTTTGCATCTGAAATCTTGTAAGTGTGTTAAGCCCGTGCCACTACCAACCACTTTAATATTCAGCATATCTATTGGCGAGTTTCAGACCGCCGTTGCCAAGTCACATCAGAAGACATCAGGAACCGGAGGACCCCAGATAGAGAGCGCTTGGGGTCCTGCTTGCACCTTGGCAACGACAGTTTCCGAGTTCACCAGATCACCATCAGCATAGTGTTCCTGCGGGCAAGGTTAGAGAGCAGAAGAGATATGGTTGGGCAGAATCTGTGAACACACCACCACAAAGTCACTACTATCAAACCAGTAGTCAAACACCTGGCTACCAAGAACGTGCTATAATAGTTGTCAGTTTCTGGTTGAGATCCCCTTAACGAACCAAAACGAGGCGCCGCAAGCGCATATATGGTTAACGCACTCTACCAACGCCCCAGCACAGCCTGTAACCCTTGCCCCCTAAATACTGGTGCCCTAGTTGTTGAATATCAAAGTCATGGACCTCGAACGCCGCATGCGCGACATCCAACTCCTGCCCCGGCTTCGCCGGTTTGAAAAAGAATGCGTGGTGGTCTGTATACTCCAAACCACGGTCGATATGGAAGAAGCATGTAATTGGGTCCGAACCTCTGTACACGATATCCGACGGGGCCAACGTCAGCGTGGTCGTATACCAATCGTACATCTCTTGATACTTGCCAGCTGGATACGTCACCCCGTAATGGCCCCAACGGTGTACGGGTGCCGGGCCGGGTTTGAATCGTTGAAAACGGCCCTTGCGTGGTTTCTCATCCTCGTAGTTGACCGTGAGTTTCTCCATCTTCGGATCTTCAGGGGCGCGTTTCTCCTGGCCGTATACCAGGTGAACCTGGTGGCCGACGGGGTCAAGGAGAGTGACAATTTCGCCGCCGCCAGGGGCGTTGAGTTTGGAGATAGCGCTGGCGTTTGGTAGGTTCGCAGCCCTTTCAAGATCTGCTCGGCTTTCCACTTCGTAGGCTGCACCTCCGAATTTGCGGGATTTGTCTTTGGCTTGGATCGCATGGATGACGAAGGGTTCTGCGCCGTAGCCCTTGAAGAAGACTTCGCCCTCCCGTTCCTGGGCAACGGTAAGGCCAAAATCAAGATAGAATTGTCGCGCCTTGGTCAGATCGACATGATGGTACACAACAAAGGCAGTCGCCAGAAGGGGGATGCGGTTGTCCTGGGTTGCCGGTGACATATTGTAGGCTTGAGGTTGAGGTTGGGCAGCTCGACGTAGCAATACGATTATCCGTGAAAAAGCCTAAGGCCCCTTCTCATACCAGTATTCGTCACTGTTTTAATCACCGTGGGTTTCAGGCCCTGTAGGTTCGGGTAATACGGCTGCTGTTGGTGGGCTCCGGAAAAGGTGGTGCATTTTCTCCAACAACTCTCCAACAATCAAGCAAGTATATCATCACATCGCTAGCCAAGGTAATGACTGCCTTTTGAACGGACTCTCAAAGTTTCTCGTGCCGTCACATCCGGATCATGTCTTCTCCGCGCCTTCCCTGGGACCGACTCGTTCGCTTTGTATCGCAGGACAGTCAACGCGTCCTATACGGACAGCCGATTCTTGCCGACCCATCCGACGTCAACAAGATCGCCGAGCTCGCTGATGCCGGGGATTTGAAGGTTAAGGTTTTCGAAGGTGATACAGCTCTTACCGCAACGCCAACTGATAAAACTGCCACTGTTGGCAAGCTACTTGGTCCGCTCGATGGGGCGAGTGTGCCGATCGTCCGCTGCATAGGACTGAATTATAGAACTCATAGTCCGTGGTCCCTTCAGACCAATCCAGCTTGCCGCTGCATGCATCATTGTCTCGGTAATAGCTAATCTGAATCTACCACATAACTAGTCCTCGAGACGGGCCGTCCGCTACCAACCTGCCCAACCATCTTCACCAAGCCCAGCCCCTCGATCGCCGACCACGGCGAAGACATCCCCATCCCAACCATCGCCCAGGACCAATGTGACTACGAGGGGGAGCTCGTCATCCTCATCGGAAAAGATGCCAAGAATGTCCCCGAAAGCGAAGCCCTGGATTACGTGGCCGCATACACAGCAGGCAACGATGTGAGCGCGCGCGACTGGCAGCGGGAACCGAACAAGGCTGGGCCTGTGCCCCAGTGGACATTCAGTAAGTCGTTTGACAAGTATGCGCCGCTTGGGCCATGCCTTGTGGCGGCCCACATGCTGGGTAGCGCAGACAATCTGTCTCTCCGGACAATTGTCAATGGCGAGGTGCGGCAGGATACCAATACCTCGGACCTTTGCTTTGGGGTGGCGAAGCTAGTCGCTTTTTGTAGTCAGGGCCAGACGCTGCAGAAGGGGTCGCTCATCATGACTGGGACTCCAGGTGGGGTAGGATTGTTTATGAAGCCTCCCGCCTTTTTGAAGAATGGGGATGAGGTCGTGGTCGAGGTTGGGGAGATTGGGCGGTTGAGGAATCGTATAGTTTTTGAGAAGGGTTAGACCGTAACTACTTTCCTCAGAGTAATCCACTGGAACACATGTTTTCAAAATGCCATCCATCTCGCAAGTTCTGGGTGGAAGGATACTCGGGTTAAAGATTAGTGTTCCTCTCCAGGTTCGTGCGCCACCGTAGATTCAATTAAACGCTCCCGTCGCGGAGACTCAGCCATCGTCAAAGCCCGTGGATTGCTGGCGTTGTTGACCACATTCTGGCGAGCGGATCGGTAGTCTGCACCCAATTCAGCATGTTGAGCAGCGATAAGGAAAGTTGCCATTGCCAAGTGTTTGGTCACCCTCTTGCTTGGACTCTCCAACGCAATCTTCTGTGCCTACTTGTCAGGTAGTTCCACCGGGCGAGTCCAACAGTCACAGCTGAGGTTGTATGGTCCACCAAAACATTCCGAGACCCCCTCTAAAATGCCTCGCTCTGTGGATCAACACGAATATCCCGCTCTACACGTTGAACTCTTGACCCATTATGATCTGGGTGGACACGAACTCTGTTTGATGTGTCGTTCGCCGCACTGCAGCATCAACAGGAAGCTTGGCTTGGCTAGACTAGTATGTCCTGCACATTTTGCCAGCTAGAATATAAGGACCTATGAAATCAACGCCAAAAATAACTACTATTATGGCTGTTTATGGCTGCATATCTACCCGCAGTTGTTAGCAGAAAGTCGGTGCTCTGGCTTCCCATCATATATTTCACACTATTATTCTACACCTGTAAAGCCCTGTTTAGTTACTAAGGTAATGCTAGTGCTCGATTTCAGAGAACTCTTTTGTCTGTCTTAAACCGCAGCTAAATCAAGGCTAAATACAGCTTCCTCTTTAGCTAGGTCTAGATCCCCTCTAATTTTGCCTGGCCTAGTCAAGCATAATATAAAATACCACCTTTTCCTTTCTCTTTATTGTCTTCTCTGTTTGCCCTTCTAACTATCCTTGTATTAACCTCTTTTCCAAGCTAGTTATTTCTTACTTCTAATCCTAGATTCCTTACTATCTATATCTGGCTGTCAGAGGAACGAAGATCGACAGACGTGCCGCCGCGTCATGTCGAGACGCTAAGGAATAACGATGTGCCGACCCGGTTATATCGTGTGATATGACGCTAGGGCTAATCTGAACTATAGTAGTATCGGGCAATCTGATGTGATCGGATACAACAGAGCGGGTGTTCTGATGTGAGTATCATGCAGTACTCGAGGATACTATAGGAACGGATATATAAGGACTATCATTACCTGTACCTAGAAAGTTCTATTCTCTGTCTGTTATTAACCAGATTGACAATACACCTATTGTTTACTGATCACTTTGGTTATCTGCCTCTTTCTATACTTTGTTAGGCCCTAACGATCTATATTCTCTTCATTCCTCTCAAGAATATCCTTAGGCGTTCTCCTACGGATTGATCGGCGGACCCTAATCTAACACTGGCCTTCTTGATCGCGCCTTCTCATGTCTAGACTTGTTCAACCCAACCCGTGAAACCCGCCCCAACCCGCCAAGAAATGGGTTGGGTTGCTGATTTAATAATCTAATAGGTTTTAGGTTATACATGGGTAACCTATTGGATTATAGATAACCTAATAGGTTGCCAAGCCATGCCAAGAAATAAATTACTACATTATATTTATATATATATATATATTAAATATAAATAAATTACTATATTAAATATAGTAATTTATTTATACATGTAGATTACTATCTAATTAGGTAGTGATCTATATACATGGGTTTTATGGGTTGGGTTAGTGGGTTTTTTAGTAGCCCATGGGCAGGTTTCCAATCCCCATAACCCAACCCAAAACCCACTGGTTCATCTTCAAAGGCCATGGGTCAACCCAAAACCCGCGGGTTAACAAGTCTAGCGCTGCGGCATAGCAGATCCATTGGCTGTCAATGTCCAAGTTCTCTGACAAGTAATTAGGCTAAAGACATTTAGAAGTTTAGCAAGTATATGCTGCTTAATAACTTGATAACAAACATTATTAACAAACGCCTTTATTACAACCTTGGCTAAATTAGCACTAAATGCATGTTGGATAGGTCAATAGGAATCCTTACTTTGTAGTAGGTGGCTAAATTAGTTCGTGTATCTATACAAGCTTGCTCTATTATATTAATAACAACACGATCTTGTAGAGTAGACAATAATCTGCTAATCTTAAATTGCAAATTGCTAATATAGAATTTTCTGTTCCAATCCTCGCGAATTGCATCATCCATTAAAACTTTTAGGTCCTTTTTGGAGTGATCAAGCCAGGCCTTCCGGATATTGTCTGTATAATAATGGTTATACGTGATGGGATGGCGTGTTTCATCTTGAAGCAACTTATCCAGTTCTTCAAACGCTTCTTTGGTCTGAACTCAAGCGGGCAGTCGTGGAATATCTCCGGTTAAGGGCCGGACAGCGCTGTTTTGACCTTTGTCGCCTTCAAATGGAGGAGGCCGCTAGCCGGTAGAAAGAAAGTGGCCATGGCGATCATGTCCGGTCGCTAAGCTTACAGGCTGAGTAAAAATGAAATTTATTAATACAAATAGATATCGAGAAAAGGTGGGCACATTAATTACGGTGACATGGGGTGGCCCAGATATGTCCCAGTGGGCCCTTTCTATTATGTTTACACTGCCGAGGGACTGCTTAACCTGCCCCTTTTCCCATTCGTTTGAGTTGTTCCTGTCTTCTAATCAATCAACCATTCATTTGATTATTGCGGTAGTTCTTATTCGCCCACATGTATACCCTCTATACCAATTCACCGCCTTTCATCGTCAGTCTCATAAGGCACTTTTCTTTGGGTGGCCTGAGTGCGTCAAGATCTTAACAGGACGTCATGGAAGCATGTCCTAAAAAACCCTAGGCAGTTTCCTCCTGGACTTTATGCTTTATACGGTCGAATGATTGACCAGGCTCGAACGTCTGAAGACGCTGAGGTCTGTAAGAGAATTCTGGTTATCATGTCAATAGTGTATTGGTCTATCAGTATTGATGAACCAAGCGCCCTAGTTGAAATATCTGTCGATTTCTCCGATGAAGGTCAAGATTTACTGTAGATTATGCCAATTGTGGTGCGTTACACTTTACGTGAAGACAGTATTGTTTTTGGCTATCAATCTGCAAAGAATTTTAAAAAGGCGCGAATTGAGGGGTTTCCAGGAGGCAAAAAAGTGAACGTCCTAGAATTTTCTAGCAGGTTCGTAAACTAATAGACACCGGGGACGATACGGCTGCGAACAATAGATGTATAGCGCTTCCAGTCAGCGCCATATTTCCTCTTGCACTTCTCTTCGTCACGTCGCTCCCGGTGGATGAGGAGAACACCGAAATAAAGCATGAAGAAGTAAGTGAAAATAATTCCCCACCCGCGGACTTCAGGGGTCTGTATTGCCTGTTTCTGTACGTCGCCAGCGCTGTTAATCCTTTCAACCATGGTATAGCCAGCAAGCCCAGTGGGCAATGAATACGACCACGACATTAGCCAGTCACCTAAGTAGTTGATATGGCGCGCTAATCCCCACCAGCCGGAAATCATCAATTTAGAGCCACTCGATGTCGGAATGTATTGAATATGCTTCACACGGTGGCCGTCGGGATCCGTACGGAAACGGTTCTTCTGATTGTTGGCGCCGCGGAAGATCCAGTATCCCACACCGGTAATGGTCAAAGTTAACATAATATCTTTCAAACATAATTCCAATGGGAAAACCGCAAGGTATCTGGTTTGAAGATTGTAGATGAATGGTACCCATACCAGGTGTCCAAATGAAAGCATATAACCAAATCCATCCATAATCACATCAATGGTGGTGAGAACTGCTGGTTCCATGTATAGCGCATCCAGCACATAGAAGGTTTGGAATGCGGTCGAGAGTGCAATAGAGTTGGAGATATAGCCGTATGTTCTGTATTGGCGAGCCACGTTGGACAAGTTCAATATGATCCACCCAAGCAGTCCCGGCCTCATCTCACACCATACATTAATATCAACCGTTCGCGAGGCTTCATCGACAAAAGTAATAGGCAGTTGTATCCGCGGATTCAGCTCCCGGCCTATGAAAAAGTCATACAGAGCATTTCCAGTGTGGCCGCCCGGCGCCAACTCTCTTAGTTCGGGATTGGGTTGACCGGGCTCAGGGACCGAGAAACTTTTTGCATAAACGAAGGTTGCGAGGACTATGCAGATAATCAAATTTGCCGTGATAATCTGCAAGTAGTTGTCCCACAGAAAGGCCCATACAACGAAATCAGCACCGTATAAACATGTGCCCAGAGCTAGACCAGAGAGGATCCAAATGGCAGAAGAAAAAGCTAGAACCGGATTAGGCGATACTGTAAGAAGACCATCGACGGGTTCATACCGTTAAACTTGTAGCGAAGCCTTCCTTTGCAGGCCAATTCTGTGCCTTCAACTACCTTGCCAGGTAGAAATACGTACAGGATCAGACTGAGCAAGTAGTAGCTCAGCACCCACAGTGTTACTTGCAGGTCAAAAAAAGCATTGAGACCGCCTTGGGGCCAATTAACGTCCTCCTTTAACTTATCGAGGGATAATGTCGATGGATCGAGCAGCGACGGAGCAGGGCAGCCAGACACATCATTACAGAGAAAAGTGAAGGCATAGATAAGAGTTGAGAGACCGACAATGAATACAAAAGCGCCGAGACTGATGAATGTTAATCTTAGGGATTAAGCAGGCGACCAGGGGATAACATACGGCTTACTACACCCATAGCCGAGCTCCCCCTGGACTGATTTAACTGGTGCCTTACTAGCTTTGGGAGCCTTTTTGAGTTTCATGTTGTGTGTCTTTGTAATCAGGCGTAATATCTCGAGGAGAGCAAAGACACGGTGGGGGCAACGCAGGGGCGACGAGAGCTGTCACACAGCCGCACTTAACCAGAGAACCCACAAAGGAGGCAAGAAAAAAACGAGTGCTGTAGGAGTCTCAGTGACTTGAGAACTACGGGGTTCTATAAATGGTTGTGCGATGACAGCAGGACCGTCGAGGGAAGCTTCCGCGAAGGCGAGCTGGTGGTTCGAGCCGGAAAGGTTGCTGGCCGAGGTGGGACCTTTGATTCTCCACACCAACCTTGGATCAGAGATTGGTTGGAGACTTTTGGGTAGCCACTATACGGTGGTTCCTGAAGAAATCCCAGCATAAAGTTTTTTTCAGTCTGGGGTCGAGATAGAGTGCGCATCTTGGAAGTCAGAGTGTTTGACGAGTCACCCATTATTTCCCTCGTGAATGAGCATCCTTCGATATGACTGGATGCCCCGCTGGTCAGACATGATCCCGTCAGGTACTGGGTGACGCCTTTGCAATCTCATCCCAGCTTCAATGAATTAGCCTCAGATCCACGCCGCATTCTCCCACGTCGGAGGCTTTCTTCTTCCATTGGTGAGGCGCTCTAAGACATCCATACGGGACCGCCATTTATGCAATACTGATCCGGTAGAAAGAGCGGCCGTGGCCGCTTTTCCTCGAGGTCACATATGTTGGTATCTGCGAGTACAACTCCCTCCCGTGACGCATCTTGTAGCCGGCCCAACGAAGTATACCCATACAATTGAAAGGAGACGCGTACGGCTATGTAATATGGATAGTCTTCAGCTTATCGTAAGATATTCATGCTGGAGAGAAGTCGGGAGATAGTTTCGCTGTCTCAACGGCGGAGGTGTCCGTTCTCCATTCACCGCACAAACATGCACACTCGAGCCCCCTTCGGTTTCTGTTGTCCGCATTGACGATAAGTTCGAGTGGATAAGTGTACTGATTGTCTCCTGGCTCTTTTCGGTAGTAAGGCAAGCCGGGCTGCAGCCTACGGTGGCGGGGGCGTCTGCGTGGGAGTGTGCTAACGATGACGTTGGCTTCGTGCTGCAATCCCCTCTCTTTGCCCCGTGTTTCTCGTGGACGTCGACCATCGGCGGCACCACTTCTATGCTAACCATATTGAACTATATTTCGCCGCTGCACCAGCCATATGCGGACAGCATTGGCCGGGCGTTCGAGTTACTTGAGAAATTGGAGAGGATGCGCCGACGGGCGTTGTTCCTGCGAATCCTGCTTTAGCAGACTATCAGATGGAACTGGAATATTTGACCAACATTACCTATCCGTCCACAGCTGTTCCAAAGAAAGGGATGTCAGAGTGGTCGACACGAACTGATGCTCACCTGTCCGGTACGACTGAGGATCCCGACGATGTCACTCCGCCCATAGTAGATGAGGTCAGAAGAATTGATCTCAATGGCGTGGAAGTGGCTGCTCACGAACAATTAGTCATCCATCTCCGAGGAAGAGCGATTGCATGTCCGTCAAGAGGACCTGCAAGTCGTATGACACAATGTGGCCTGCATTCTGCTACGGGCTTACATATACTCTCTGACGCGGATTCACGTCAGGTCAGGGGATTGAACTACGATTCCACAGGTAGAAGTAAGGACTGAGCTGATGTGCATCAGTTCCGCTAGGGGTTGGGGCGAACCAGAGTCGATGTCGGCCTCCGACCTGTACAATTCCCTCCAGCCCGGCGATCCAATGGTGTATCTTAAGTAATGGATGCCTCCTCCAACCCTAATGCACCTCTCGGTCGTCCTGGATAACTCGTACACAGTCTGATCAAAGTGAAAGTGAGCCAAACGCTTGATCTCGGCCATAGTGCCTCACTCAGCAGTTCATCCGTTACTCTCAGTTCCCCAACCATTTATCTTCAGTCGACTGTACACCCACAATCCAGGATTCGTTAAAGTACTTCTGCAGTACCTTTTGTGCATACGTCTGATCATTCACGCAGTAATCCCCTCCAGTGGGTCCGATATGTGGACAGTGCAGCGCAGGGTCGTACTGCACCATATGCTCGTGAACCTCCCGGCATAGGAGGGTATCTCTGCCCAGTTCGTAGTCCTTGCCCAGTGGGATCGCTGTAGTCAGGAAGTTATAGCAGGCTGTGCTGTTATCGTACTGCTGGTTCTCTCCAGTGCAGTATTGATCATGCGTGTCACAAACAGTCGTGGCAAGGCGCTGGGTTAATGCAGCTGTGGCTTGGCTGGCGGTACCGTTGACGGACGTGGCCAATGCCTCCACGAGAGTATCCAGCAGGAAGCCAAACCAGCGGAAAGTAGCATCATATTGCATGATGCGTCCATCGGCATCCCACATGATCCACGTATCAATTGTAACGGGCAGTAACAGGTTGCCAAACGAGGAGGAATTGAACGTCACGACGG
The DNA here is from genome assembly GCF_044049455.1 of Aspergillus lucknowensis. Lineage (NCBI taxonomy): Eukaryota > Fungi > Ascomycota > Eurotiomycetes > Eurotiales > Aspergillaceae > Aspergillus > Aspergillus lucknowensis. The sequence continues at coordinate 990,209 of NW_027263548.1, read as the reverse complement.
TGGTAGCGGATGCGATGTTCCCCTGCGCAATGAATTGCGTGACGCTGTAGGCAGTTGGCACCCCCACCAGGCTGACACGGTTCGGATCAGAGAAGAGTCCAAAAATATATTCAGTGTTTAGCTCGCTGCCATTGAACACCCGAGTGATATCTACTCGGCCTTGCACCTAGGGTAACTGTCAGTAACTTTTGGAAGTGTCCGGCAGTTGGCCGCATACATCTGGGGTGAACAGGGTTGAGTTAATCGCCTCCATCTGCTTGACATTGGCGGGGTATAGGAAATTATCCCAGAATGTAGTTTCGAGCTCCCAGAGCTCTTCGACCGTGTAATGAGCTGTACTCGTGCTGGACTTCCCCAACACTAGGGTAGCCCACAAAATCGCAGGCGCAAGAAGAGCCCGGAAGAAACGCATGGTGAGCAGGAAACAGACAGTGGCTGGCATAGACTCTACAAGTTAAGAGAAGAGCCTTGTCTTACTTGGCCACAGGAAGGATATGTAAGTACTGGCTAGTGGCAATTGTCAGCTGGTTGTCAACCGTGTTTGGTCCTGGAGAATGCAGGCTGGCATGCAGGGAGGCTAATCACGGGTCGTGTCCATACATGCCTCTAGGGTTACCGCCCGGCGATGATATCACAAGGTGACCTGAGAAACGAGCAACAAACCGACAGACAGCGGAAGGGTTCCAGTGTCTGAAGCAATCGTGATTCAGATACACGGGCGAGATAATGGGCATCAAGTTCAACCCCAAGCAGTAATGGCTGTATCAGTGCAGACTTGATAATAATGAGTGCATTCCAGTGGAAATTTAATGGATTTGATGTACAAATAAGTGGTGTTTGGATCTTGATTTGGTGTAATAATATGGTTGTTGTACCTCTCATGCGTGAAGAAACAATATATCTCAAAGCATGTTTCACAAAAAAAAATTCTATCCAAAGAAATCACGTTTTTGGTACCTAATTTATGTATGAGATAAGCTTAATTTAGACTCATTATCAATTGAAAAACTATATACAAATAAACCCTGCAGTTGAAGAGAAGAAGAATCGAAAAAGCTTTTGGTGATGATTTGGACTTTTACGCGCCGACTCCTGCCTGAGGCGGCAAGGCAGCAAAGGTGCTGCGTGGTCCCGTGACTTGAGGGTTCTCGATCTTTGAAGTCCACAAGCGGCGCATAAACTCCTCCCTGGCCTGGCGATTCATCTCGTCGATGTTGTACGACCAGATCTTGCGCGCGCGCCAGTCGATCTCCCTGCGGATTCTGGCCGGATCGCGACCATGCTGCCACTCGTACAGCTCCCCAACATACCGACTGGTTTCGACCAGCCAGTGCGACCGCTTGACGCGGATGCGATCGTACCCCGCAAAGGCATGGTGGATTAGATCGATCTTGCTGTGTGTCTTCTTTTGCATCTCAGACTGGGCGAGCTCGAGTAGAGTTGCAAGCGCTGCGACATCCTCAATGCCCATTCCTGCACCCGCACCGTGGTGAGGCGAAGACGCATGTGCTGCATCTCCAGCCAAGCAAAGACGACCATTGAAGTAGGTCGGCGCCGGGTTGTCGCAGGTGTCAAAGATGGCCCACTTATCCAAGCGCTCCGGCAAGAGGTCAATGATTCCGCGAGTCGCTGGAGCAAAGTTCTTGAACGCGTGGAGGGCGTCTTGCTTGGTGCAGGAGCCAGTCATCTTGTGCTGATCCGGCCACTCGTCGGGGTCGGAGACGAAAGCGACGACGTTGAGCAGCTTCCCATCGGCGACGGGGAAGGTGAGTGCGTGCGCTCCATCGCCCAGATGCATAAAGCGACTGCCGGTTTTCTCTTCGCCCAGGACTGGCACGGCCTTTTCCATGGGGATCAGCCCGCGCAGGGCGTACTTGTGTGTGTAGCCTGGATATGAGGCCGGGTTGTCTTCTCCAAGGACCAGTTGCCGCACTCGGGAGCGGATCCCATCACAGCCAATGACTATTGTCCCCTTGTTAGCCTTGCTCAACGTCAGGGTGGAAGTGGTTATCTATCTACTTACCGATATCAGCCTGGGCTGTGGTTCCATCTTGGAATTTGATAACCAGTTTCTCGTCCTGGCCATGATCTTCGATCGTGCTCAAGTTCTTCCGAAACTCGGCACACTCGGCCGGAATCAACTTGGCCAGCTCATCCAAGAACTGAGCGCGATGGCAGCCCTCGAATCCGCGTTCGCCGAGGTACATGTTGTAAATTAGCTCGTCGTGAGGTGTCTTGATGGTCCCATCGTCGCCGCCATACGAGTTGATCCACGAGAACCAATCAGTCGAGTTGCGCGAAGCCACATTCTTAAAGGCCTGGTGAATGCGGGGGTCCACTACTTTCATTGCCCATTCTGCGTTGGGCGTGAAGCCGATGCCAGCGCCGACTTCGCTGAAGCCACGAGCTCGCTCGTAGACTTTCACTTTGATGCCGCGGGAGAGGAGGCCGATGGCGAGGACTGCGCCGGTGATCCCACCGCCGATGATGGCGACGTCGAGGGTGTGTTCGTTGTCAAGTACGAAAGGCATGTTGGTGTCTGGGTATTTGCTACCTTGCTAAGGGGGGAGTCTTGCTTGTGTGTTGGATGGTGGTGGTGGCGATGAAGTTCTTGTTGTTGCTGCTGTTGATGTTGATCCAGAGCACACAAGTGGAACATCTTTATAGACATCGCGGCCTTGATACTTCATGATTCTATCGCAGCATCTAGAGATGAATCCGATGTTGAAGACCAACATACTCATTCAACTGGAGATGCCGAGCAGAGAAGGGCCCATCGGCAATCCGACGGGGTGGACTCTGTGAATTCTCAAACAGCCGCGATCTGGTGCAACAACACCGCGAATTCACGACACCGCTATGTCATCCAGGCCGAGATCCTCTGTCGATCCAAACGGCATTTGGGCATTGCTGATTGAAAATTCCGCCCTACTGTTCCATGCTTCTGAAGCACGGACTACCCCGCGAAGCCAGGGATTCGCTCACCATGCCTCATCCGGCGCGATTAGGGTCACGTCAGACGCCAACCCGACGGCATTTTCCTGGATTCCGAGCCCGATCTGAAACCCGATCGCCTCTCGCGGCGAGCGCTTGCATCCCGTCGCGGATTTTGGCGCGCTCGCCAATCACCGGCAGTGTGTGACGCCCTGTCTTCAGGATGCTATATAGCTGAACGCATCGAGGTGACAATGAAGGGAATCATCAAATCGGTTCGAATAGCATCGCATTCTATACTACTTACTACTTGACTTTACTACACTGTAATACTTGACTCAGTTCATCGTCATGTTTGACCTTTCCCAGATCCAAGACGACATTGGCCAGCTGGCCCGCCTCAAGACGTACACCCACCTCCTCGTCTGCTTCCCTCTAGCGGAAGACAAGTCTAAGGAGGAAATTACTACCGCACTACACGCTGCCGGTGGCAAACTAGCAGCTGCATTTCCTTGGCTAGTGGCAAAGGTCGTGCATGAAGGCCGGAAGCCTGGGAATTCGGGATCATTCAGACTGGCGCCATGCCCGGAATTCCAGCAAGCGTCCAATAACAACGGCCTCGTCATTGTCAAGGATCTTTCTGGAACCTCCATCCCACCCTTTGCCGAAATCCGCCAAGCACGAGGCCCGTCTTACATGTTAGACGGCAAATTACTTGGCCCCGTCGTCGCATTCCCAGAAAGCTACCAGGAGTCAGACGAAGATCCCGCTCGCGTTTTCGTCATCCAGGCCAGTTTCATCAGGGGTGGGATTCTCCTTGACGCTGCTGCGCAGCATAATTTCATCGACGGCGGCGGCCTCTTCCAGTGCATGCAACTGTTCGCCAAAGCCCTTCGCGGCGAGACGTTCTCTGACGTCGAGGTGGAGCAGGGGAACCGGGATCGCAGGAGTTTAATCCCGTTGCTGGGCCCTGGAGAGCCGATGCTCGACCACTCACATCTAAGATGCCCACCTGCGACAGCTGGGCCATCATCTTCCTCGGACTCCCTTCCTCCCAGAGCACCCGCAGCCTGGCACTTCTTCCGCGTGCCCGCCTTGAACGTAAGCAAGATCAAAGCGCAAGCCAACTCGGATTTACGGGCGGACCCCAACGAAACAACCCCGTTCGTATCTACAAATGACGCACTGAGCGCCTTCCTCTGGAAAAGACTATCGGCCGTCCGCCTCGCTCGGAACAACAACCCCGCAGAATTGACCAAATTCTCGCGTGCCCTCGATGCCCGGCGCGCCATGGGTGTGCCTCCAGAATACATGGGCCAGATGGGCTACAACGCGACTACACGGGTATCCTTTGGGGAACTGGACGCGATGAGCCTCGGCAGCGCGGCCGCACTCCTGCGCGCCGAAGTGCAGGAGAGGAACAATGCGTACTCGATCCGCAGCTGGGCTACATTCATTGCGGGGACTGCGGACAAGGCGACCATCATGTTCGCGGGCAAATTCAATCCCGATACGGATATCGGCGTGTCGTCGCTTGCGCATGTTGAGCTGTACACGTGTGGGTTTGGGCCACTGGGAAAGCCGGAGTTGGTTCGTCGCCCGAATTTCCGACCACTGGAGGGGTGCGTCTATTTCTGGTCGCGGACTGCGGGGGGGGATATTGACGTCCTCGCCTGCTTGAATGAGATGGATATCAAGGGGCTTAGGGAGGATGTGGAGTGGAAGGGGAATACGGAGTATATTGGTTAGCGTGCTTTCATGTTCGACAGAGTGTTGTTTCTTCTTTGACTGCGTTTTAGTTGTAATTGTTCCTGTACTTTATATAGCCTTGAGAATTCAGTTAGCCGTTTCTTCCCTTCAATCCTTTTGAGCAGGTAGTCTTACCTTCCAAATCGCATCACCACCACCAGCTGCAGCCCTGTGCTTCTTCGATCAAATTATATACAGCAGTCTGAATCCGAAACGCCGTTTGACCAAAACACACATACTCCTATTGATGCTCTAAAAATGCCTCTCTACCAGTACAAAGTAAGGTAAGATCAAGCAGTTCCCGTACTGATGCCATTATTCAGCCCATTTGTTGTGCCCAGTGCAAAGTCAAACTTATTCCGGAATTTATCCTGCGCGACAATCTCGTGCTCCCTCTTCAGAAGCTCAGGCAAGTCCCACGTCAGGTTCAAGTATCGACCGCCCAGCCAAGCGCGCTTCTGTGATGTCAGGAAGGCAATCGAGTCGCCTGCCAACTCGGGTGTTTCGATAAAGACTGCCACGTACGTTAGTTAAATTGCGTCCGAAATCTTGCCTAGATGGTATATGTAAAAACAGGGGGAGGGAGAGGGTGAGAGAGAGACGTACTCGGCCGGTGGTGCTCTGGCAGATTCTCCTTCCCCCCGATGATTTCTGTAGGAACATTCCCGGGGTGCACGGCGAAGCTCGTGATCCCTTTACTCGCGTACTCCACATTTACGAGCTGCGAGAACTTCCAGAGACCCAGTTTTGAAATCTCATACGCGGACAGCGTTGGATTGTACAGGTGTGCCGCGACACTAGTCACGCTGACCACATAGCGACAGCTGCTGTCACCCTTGAGCAGAAGGGGGATCATTGCTTTTGTCACGAGATAGGCGCCACGGATATTCACGTCGAAGACGTCCCACCAGCCTTTCGTGTCCGAGTCACCGATGAGGCCATACTCGCCAAGGACACCGGCGTTGTTGATGAGAATATCGAGCTTGCCAAAGGTTTCTTCAATCTTGGCTGCGGACGCAGCTACCGAGGCCTCATCTGTAATGTCCAGCTTTAGAGGGAGGACTCTTGGCTGTGCTCGACCCTCAGACTTTGCAGCGGCGTAGATGTCTGTCTCGAGCTGGGAGAGGTCTGATCTGGCGCCCACGGCGATGGAGGACGCGCCTCCCTTGGCAAAGGAGAGGGCCATGGCACGCCCGATGCCTCGAGATCCGCCGGTAATCAGGACAGTCTTGCCACTGAGGTCGAGCTGGGCGGGGTTGATCGCTGGGTATGTGTCGTTGTGGATTGTCCGGGTGACATCGTAGTCGCCTGGGCCTTCGATGATGTTGGGGGTACCGCGGGGAGGGGGCATTGTGGTAGTGGATCCGAGGTATGACGGGATTGAATCGAAAAGAGAGTTTCGGTGTGCGATTGAGTGCTCTGGTGATGCTGCTGTCGGATTCCATTTCGACGATGTCTTCTGTGACAGGGTTTATATGCAACTTTCCGGTTCACATTGTTGAGATGAATTCCCTTCGGACTGTGAGAATGGCTCGCAGGCTCTCGAGGGCCACAGGTCGGTTCCTCGGGGGATACTCAATCATCCCTGCTCAGAGCACCATACAATTGTTGTCCGAGGAGGGAGGTGAAGCAGAACTCCGTGCTTCAAAACAGGGTCCGGGGTGTGAGCAACACCAGCCGATCATGCATGCACAGATTAGATAGAGAGGGCTAGAATTTCCTGGAACACCAAGTTCCACGCTATGCATCGGGAATGATCGTCGATGATATTCCGAGCGTGGGTTTCCAGGACCACTGAACGCCACGTGGACGGCTGGGCAAAGGATCGGCTCGGAGTTTTTTTTATTTTTTTTTTGTCAGCGCCTGAACACACCACACACTCTCTTGGTGCGCTTTTGCAGCCACAGTAGGCGTATATGACTAGGATGATTGCTCGGAGTTCAGTTTACCTCTGACTTCCCGTGCAGAAGCTTGGGTGTGGCCCATACAATCCGCTCGGAGACAATGCATTGGTCCTCGCCATACAATGGGTATAGTGCATGTCATGCATAGGGCTACCGGTTTGTGACGTGGCAGTGAGAACTGAGACCAATGTGAGACAAAGCTGATGCGCCTCAGCGAAGGGCCATTGCGACTGCGGGCGCGCCTTGATCCCGTCGGACTCGGGTCCGTGGACTTCCTCTTACTCCAGTTATCGCGAGAATCGCTCATTCATGCATCCCGATAGCAGTCATAGCTCTTGGAGAAGAGGAGTATACGGAGTTCGGGGAGGGTCATACCGCAACAGGCACAGGGAAGACAACTACAACATGCTGCGGATAAAGGCATTGACCCTGTCCCTTGGGTCCTGACCAGGGATCCAGCTGCCATCGCATCCGAGCTTCCAGAACCGACCACGTTATGCATCAGATTGCGACCATTTGCCATCATCGTTACACTACTACATTCATCAGCCCTGGTGACACAGACTATACCAATAGCAATAGCAGCACACCATCCCCATGAGCCCCATCGCAATCAAATCCCCCCTCATCCCGAAGCCCGACAGGGAAAACCTGGATCTCCCCCGGATCCTCTGCCTGCACGGCGGCGGCACAAACAGCACAATATTCCGCGCACAATGCCGCGTGCTCATAGCCCAGCTCAAATCCCACTTCCGCCTCGTCTTCGCAGACGCCCCCTTCCCCTCGGAGCCGGGCCCGGACGTCGTTTCCGTCTACCGCGACTTCGGGCCTTTCAAGCGCTGGCTGCGCTCGAAACCCGAGCATCCGCTCATGGACCCCAAGTCTGCAGTCGCAGAGATCGATCGCAGTCTGTATGCTGCGATGCAGGACGATAATGCCATCGGCGGCACGGGCGAATGGGTTGGCATCCTGGGCTTCTCGCAGGGCGCGAAGGTCGCTGCTTCTGTGCTCTTCCGCCAGCAAGTGCGCACACAGCTCCGCGGACCATCTTCAGGCTCATCGGCCGCAAAAGGCGCCGCCGGCGTTCACTTCCGGTTCGCAGTGCTCATGGCGGGCCAGGGTCCCATCGTGAGTTTCGACCCGGAGTTGCGGATGAACGAAGCGCTCGTCAGCGCGTCGGATATTGCGCCGCTGGGTGCGCCGAGCGCTGCCTGCCTTGCTCGCGAGGAGCATGTGCTCCGGCTACCGACGATCCATGTCCACGGGACGCTCGATCCGGGGATCGAGCGGCATCGGCTCCTGCTTGAGACGTATTGCTGTCCCAAGGCGAGGAGGCTGGTTCAGTGGGAAGGAGCGCATCGCGTGCCGATTAAGACGCGGGATGTGGCGGCGTTGGTGTATGAAATTCTTGAGGTTGCCAGGTTGACTGGGGTGCGTGTTGTGGTGTAGCCAGCTACCAGTTGCTAGCTACCTGTCGGTGTGAGGTTGGGAACGATGTATGGTATGGAGTATTTTAGATTCTGGCACAGGCTGCTTGTAGATAGACTTGATTAGATAGGTACTTGTTGCTGGTTCAACACTAGTCCTTTTTTTTTTTTTTTTTTTTCATATTACACTCCGCCGGAGTATGTGTTTGTTCATGGGATTCAACTCCGACTGGATATGGCTCAACGTGCGCTATGCTTTGTGACGTGCCAGGGCATATTTCAACGTTGCTTCCCCTGGATCCGATATTAGCTAGATATAAACAGTATGCATACCCGTCTTGGGACGACGCCCTCTGCTGCGAAAGTACAGCTAATGCTTTTTGCCCAGTCACAAAGCTAAGTCAGAGAAAAGTCTACAACTTACAAGAGCTAATAGACTACCAGCTGGCAAATTTTACTTCTGCCCAATCGTATGTTGTCATCCTTCTATTGTATCTTTGACGCAACATATACTAATCGCTAACGCAGAACACGCACAACTTGCGAATTATACGCCACCAAATTGATACTAAGACTAGAACGTGAAACACACGCACGCGATAGATGCGAAAGCGAAATATGAGGATAAAAGGAGAGGAGAGATCATGACAAGATATAAGTTTTCATTTTGGGTTAGGGTTTAGCCCTTATCTGGTCAAGAGGAAACCACTCGTCTCAGGACGTCGTGGCATCCGAAACTCTGCAGAATGAGAATGATACGATTGCAGTGCTGTGCTGTGCTGTGGATTACTCAACGGTGATTGTTATGAGGGAAGATTCTCAATTGCCATTGCCGAAGCCGACGCCGAGCTCTGACTTCCCTGGCTGAGGCTTTGCCGTCTAGAAGACTCTAAGATATCAAAGATCTTGCCGCCGAGGCTATTGACGATCTTGATATTATGCAGGGCCTGGAAGATTTCTTGCAGTTTCGTGTAGAAGGTTGTGTTTGGGTCGCGGTAGGCGTTGAAGAAGTCTGCACAGAGCGAGAGGGGGATTGGCGTGAAGGGGTGCGTCTGCAGGCAGCTTGTGAGTCGGGAATCTCTCTGATTCATGCGTGAAATGAAATAATTACCCTGAAGGAGTTCTGCTGACTCAACATCTTCGTCAACGAGACCATCTCCTGCGCCGCCGTGAGCGCAATCTCATCGTACTCGACCACGGACGCAATCTCAAGCGTGTTGAAGTCATACGCGCTGAGCTCGAGTGTATGGTACAGGTATAATATCATGGTTTGACCGAGCATGCGGGTGAATAGGACAACCGGGTCGCACTGCTCAGGTATACTTGGTGCATTCCCGGCTAGAATATCCAATCGCTGGATCAGGCTGCTGTGAATCCACTGGTGGCGATCATGGAAGTTGCGGATCGAGTTGTTGTAGTTGCTTTCAACAAGCGCTTGGTAGTGGTGGACGAGGGCGCGGCCACTCACGGTTGCGATCAGGACAAGTTCAGAAAATGGGGAGAACAGGACAGGGCTGTTGGAGGAGAGGGCGTCGGAGAGGTACTCCATGCTGACGGGCTGGCCCGATTGGAATGCTGGTTCTGGCGCTGGGAGGCGAGTTGTTATCTAAGGTGAGATCGTTAATGTGCCGTACAGGGATGAGATGAGGTATGGGAAGGAAGCTAACGAGATGTTCGATCAGGGTCAAGGGCCAACGGTTTCGAATGCTGAGGAATCGGTCCAAGCAGAACGCCACCCAAAAGGTGCGCCGCTTCTCCTCGACCTCGATCCAGTCAAAGGACCCCAGCCCACTCGTCGGCGAGTCCAGTTCAAACAGTCGCATCAACTGCACGAGGCGAAAGGCGTATCCCGCCCGCATCCACGATCGGCGGTCGTACGAGTGCATGAATTCATATATTGCCAGGAGAAGACAGGCCTGCAGCTGCTCGACGTCCATGGTGTCCATCTCACGACCCTTGACTTCCAGGACATCGAGCATCCGGCGGGTTTCGTCGTAGAGCGACTGCGCGAGCTGCTGGAACTGCGCCGAAAAGGAGGCAGCAAGCGTCCACATGGCGTACTGGAGGGCCTCTTTTGCCTCGCTCTTCGGGGTTTGCAGGCTCCAGCTGCCGTATCGGCCCTGGTGGATCATCGGTGCGAAGATGTGTACCCGGTCAAAGTATAGTTGGTCCCTGTCCAATCAACAATTCAATTTCCATTTCCCGCAGCTGTGAGTATAAGTAAAGCTTACAGTTCCTCTCGCATCACGACAGGTATATCCGATGACCCGCTCGGCTGCGGTGGGCTCGGGGGGAGCCGAAGGTCGAGGGAGGTCGAGGTGGTGCCCAAGCTCTCCGGAGACATGGACAGGGAGGTGAACCTGGCCATGTTCGAGGCCATCGAATTATTACAAAGGTCGAGTAACGGGTCGGAGAAGACGAGGTTGTTGTCGGTTGCGAGGGTGAGGCGTTCCTCCAAGGCAGCTGCAATCGTCGGTCAAACACAAGCGTACCTTCGTGTGAGATCAAGTCGTGGACATACCCATTCGCTGTTGCAGCTGCTGGAGGTTGTTCCCCTTCTTGGGCCCTCGTTCAGACCTAGAGGGGTTAAACTGGCACACCACCCCGGTGGCGTTGCACACGCCGCATTGCGGCGTCTTTCGATCACATCGCAGCTTACGGCGTCGACACTCCTCACAAGCCGCGCCTGGGCTCTGTCTGGGTCGATGCTTGCTCTGCTGCGGTGGCTGCTGTGGTGGGGAGTTGCCCGAGTCTTTTATCTCCCAAACCCGGGATTCCATCCTCAACGTCCTCCGAAGGGTTAAATAGAACAAGAAGGGGAAAAAAAAAAACAACAGGCCCAACAACAAAGGAAAAGAAGGTTCTGGAGATCGGAGGATGGACACGATGGAAGAGCAAAGGAAGAAAAAAGAAGCGGGGGGGATGTGAGAGAGAGGACGAAGTGACTGGAGTCCGTCGCTACATCGCCCCATTTTCGCTCCTTCGCGTCAAAGCCGCAATCGAATCAGCTTTGCGACCGAATGAAGACCAGCTTTCGAACCCTTGTTCAGCTTCCGGCAAATAATGAAGAACGTCGGAGGTTTGTTATCTGTTGGTCCTTCGCGAGGGGCCACGACTCGGAAGCTAAACGGAATCCTTCCACGCCGTCAGATCTTAGTGCTTTTCAGCTGCCTCTTGCGACCAAGCGATCAGGGCGATCAGGCGTGAGACGGCTGAAGATGTGACGAGACACTGGTGGCGGTCCATGGCGGGTTGAAGCGCAGCGCAGCCTGCCTTCCTGGGTCCAGTGTTGAATCTCGACAGCGGGAAGGGAATGAGGATGTCAAGCTGTTAGCCTCCTTCTTCGAGCACGTTTTCTGCGGTGCTTCTTCACATGGTGGTTTGGCATTCGATCAGCACGCAATATGCAGCTGCCGTGGCTAGCCCATACACCCCTGTCCCTCCTTCCCACCTCCCCCTCCGGCTGCGGACACACAGAGGTACCATGGATACGATCTGACAGGTTGCCCCCGAGCGCATTAATCAGCATACATTTTAACAATGTGCGCGGGCGAGCGAGATCGACATGAGCCGAACGCAGCCACCATGGGAAGACTGGAGTCGCAGACACATGCAAGGAACTGTGTTTCCGAGGGGCAGAGGGGGGGGGAAGGAATCTTCATGATCTTGCGCGACGAGGAGGGGAGATGAACGCCATAAGTATCTCTCGTACTTCTGCACGCTCAGGCTGAACCACATGTAACCTCGTTTCTGCACTCCACTCCCTGCGCCTGCAGCATGATGTTGGCCCCCGGAGAGGCGGAGAACTGCCCAGCCAGGGAGCCGAGCGGTTCGGAGAATTGTCGCAGCGAGGAAGGATTCGAGCCCAGCGACAAGGCACCCGGAACTCTCACCCGATCCCCTCGAGTTGGGGCCTTGCCAAAAATAATGCGGAGTGGGTTTGGCGCTACTCCGGGGAAGGAAATCGCCCTGCACGCTCCAGACGGGAGCGACCGACAAAGATCGACTTGGGTCCACTTCCCAAGGAATTCACCTTCGCAAGAGGGTTCATGTTACATCTCGTACTCACGAGGCAGTCATGGCACGTCTGGGCGCGTTCGGGGAGTCGGATCGTCATATCTGATAACAAGAAGCATGAGGACATGCTCTAAGTTGACAAGGGAGAGATCTACCTATTATAACAAATAATAGGAGGCCAGGGTTTGAATATTAAGAGGAAAAACTAAGCCACAAGCTTAATACTTTAAAATATTGATTATTCGAAATTAAAAAGAAACTTTGCAAATAATAACTCCTGTTATAGGCTGAAGCCGAAGTATATGGACTTGGCTTGCAGCCTTGTGTAAAAAGCAACACTATCAGGGTACGAGGGCTTGGGCATTGCATTTACCACCCGCTGCCAAACACGACTACAGAGTAATAACAAACTTCTTCGCAGACACGCCAGCCTTCAAATCGTCCAACCCTTGCTGTACGCTCTCTAGTCCGCGCCCAACAACCTCCGCAGAGGGCTTTGCCTGAAACGTACCGGCAGCCAACGCCTTGGGCAGGAATGCCTCAAACACCGCGGGGCCGACCTCGTTATCCTTCAAGTCCCCGCCAAAAATGAACTTCGACGCGATACCCGCCGGTAGACTACCTGAAGGAGGATTTGCAAGAGACACAAATTTCTTGCCATCGACGCGTGAGACAATCTCCGCGCACGGCACAGCGGAATTATCCCCAATCGCGAGCGCACCGGCGGACGTCTTACCCGCAAACGCGGTGACGATGTCTTCGACGACTGTTGGACTGCGGTAGTCCCACACTTGCGTGGCGCCTAGGGACTTCACATATTCGAAGTTCTTGGGGGAGGCAGTAGTAAAGACTTCGTATCCTGCGGCAATGGCGAGCTGGATGGCATTGCTGCCGACACTGGATGAGCCAGCCCAGATCAGAACAGTTTCACCGGTTGGCGCCGCGCGAGGCTCAGTTGGAAATTGCAGAGCAAGGTGGTCTTTCTGAAACAAGCCGCAGGCGGCCGTGCTGATGCCCAGGGGAATCACAGAGGCGTCCTCGAAGGACAAGGTGGGCGGGATGTGGGAGACAAGTTGGGACTGGAGAACGACGTATTCTTGGAAAGCGCCTTCAGCGGGATTGTCGTTCTTCAATTCACTCCCAAGGCCGACAACGCGGTCGCCTGGCTTGAAGCGCCCTGCTACAGCAGATCCGACCTCGACAACCTCGCCAGCAACATCCGTGCCGTAGATTGCTGGGTAAGTGGTCCACGGGAAGAGGCCCGCTCCAAGAAGTTGACGGCCATAGTCGACTATGTTCAAGGCAATGGCGCGGTTCCGAATAACAATTTCGTTGTCTTTGGGGGAAGTGTAAGGTGCTTCCTTCACTTCGAGGGGGTAGGCCTTCTCGGCCGTTATCCAGGCGGCGCGGTTAACAGGAGACATTGTAGAGGAGAAACGAGGCCGCAAGTTGTGGAGGTGGAATGTCAGTATGATTGTGCCCTATGTAAGTGCTTGCTGGTTTCCCGACAAAATATATGTTGTTCCTCATCTGGGAGGTTCTGTGAGGTATGCTGAACCGCGGTGTTCGGGGTTGGGAAGTCCGAGTACGAATCTTATTGAGCCACGAGAGTGCTAGCGTCAGTCCAGCCCGCAGCATGCCCTCACCGAGAGCTTCTGATCTCCCATCGAAGGTGGCACCGAACGTTTTGGGCCCAGCATTGCGTCTTCCTCTTGGGGGCGGGGTTAAGCCCGGCGATAACCTTATCCGAATTGGGATCCCGGCTCGGAGTTTGGCTGTCTGGGCTTCTCGCTTCAACTCCCTGTTGCACAGTCCGTTCGAGCCCTCTGCATCCTGCGTCCGAGGTGTACAACTGATATCCCGGATTTCTAGACTGTTCCATCGGATTTCACGCTCCGACTCCAACGGGATGGGCTCTGGCGCCGCGGATCGTCGTGTGGAGACGTTCGCCCTTCCTCCTACGCTTGTGGGCAGACATCGCGGCTGATCCTTGGGAATAGGAAAAAAGAAAAAAAGAAAAAAAGAAAGAAAAATGCGGGCCGAGAAGGAGCATCAAGCCAAAGCTTTGGCGCTCGGTGCGTATACTATTACGAAAGCGGCTAGCCCTGACTGTGTGGTTCTGTAGCTGAATCAAAGATTATGTTATCGCATCTTCTATTGCTTTACAGGCCGGAAATACAAAAATTGCAAGTTACCTTCCAGTTTAATAGTAAGCTGTCCCATTTCCATACATCAAGGACCCCGTTCCCGGCTCCTTGATAATGCCACGTGCCGCCAATTCATTGACGAGATTCAGCAGCATGAGATCACACCCGTGAGCCGCGATGATATCCACCGCCACAGGCAGGTATTCCGGCTGGAGAGTGATAGTCGAGTTATAGGGAGCTTCGCCGACTAATAGGCCGCCGTTAGCACCAGTTCAAGATCTGAAGGGGGTGGGTGGACGTTACCTGGAATAACTATATCAGGCACACCAGCTATGTTGGCGATACGGGATGGCGAGAATCCAGTTGGGATACCGGGCATGCTTTTGAATGAATTAGCAAGCATCCTGCTATTGTATTCTCGTAACCCGAGAGCGGTCTTTTGAGTGACGTACCTGCGATACGCATTACGGTAGTTCGGCGACGCCGTGGCACCAACGTACAGAATCAAACTGTCGGAGCAGGTCTCTGGGTCGGATACTTGCACGGTACTATTCCACCACGCGGTGAAAACTTCTTTTTTCTCAATCTCTGCCTCCAGCTGCGACTCGGGATAGCCTAGACCCCAGTTCCAGCGAGAGAGTGGCACCGGGTTGATAAAGGGTCTTCTACCGCCGTTTGCGGCTGCGTAGTCCGTGTACAGTGGTCCACCGACGAGCGGAAATTGCTGTTTAGTAATTAAGATAGGGTAGGTGAGGTTGAGAAGGGTATTGAGAGTCTCATCCGCTGATACGGTTGAGGGCTTTGTGGCGGCCCAGAGCTCATCATAGTCGAGTGCTGAGATATTTGCCCCGCCAAGGAAGGCAGAAAGGTTGGAAAGAAATTCGAGAACGAGTCCGGTGACTTCGGTGGAGGCGCTGGTTGGGAAACCAATTGTTTTGATATTCTTGGGGTATTTCGTGTAGGATGTGAGGTGGGCGCCTGCGTACATCACCTCCGACGCAGTCCGCCAGAGCTTCGCATCGCGAGTTAGAAAGCCGGCTGTGTCAAGGAGAGGGGACATCGGCATGACGTTATCCAGTGAAACAAGGCCCCACGACGGACGATTGCCGAAGCAACCGTTTACCTGCGATGGGTTCCGGATTGAACCGCCAGTATCACTGCCGATTGCAATATCTAGCCATGGGTACGCACCGATACCAGATCCCGGACCGGAGGAGGACGAGCTAGGATCCTGGTATCCATCTCCCCGCGCATTGAATGGCGAGTGATAGTCTACCCAGTCTGCTGTCGGAGACTCGCCGTTCGCAAATTGGCTTGTCTTCATCTTCCCGACGATGACTGCACCAGCGTCAACGAGCGACTGGACGGCGGGACCGGTGGTATTAGCTGGTGGATACAGGTCATAGTAGGCTCGATTTCCACAGCTAGTTTTGACGCCCTTAATATCGTAGATATCTTTGACTCCGAGTCGTACGCCGGCAAGGGGCTGCTTGGGAGTTTTGGTAAAGTATAATCGAGATGGCACGCCGATAGTCAAGGCGTTGCCTTGGAGGCCTGCCGATAGCAAATTGTAGGAGCCGTCACCGGCTTGAATTAGGCCTTCGGTAAACGATCCCATTGTGTCTGCATATAGAAGATACGCTTCAAAAACGTTCCCAGTGGCTGGACTCAGAAAGTATGGTCCTGGTGGAATGTCCTTGGTGTTGTGCACCGCGTTCTTTGCGCCATATGGTGCCGCAAATCCCAGCCATTCATTCCCCCAGGATGGAGGAAGAGATAGGGCATGGCTCGGTCCTTTATGAGAACCGTTGTATGTGACGTATATATCTGCTCCACGTCAGTAGCGGCTGAGAGTATTGAGAAGGGTGCATACTCTGAAGAAACCCCGTGTTGAAAACATCGTCAGATGCCTCGTAGCTATCCACCACCTCCTTAATGCCGGCAGTGGCCAATTTCTTTGAGTCACTCCGAATGACCGTGAGTGGGACAAGGTCACACTCGTCTTTGAAACGACCAGAGGGGACTTTCAAATTTGTCACGACAGTCGGAGGGACGAAGTATGTGCTGCCCTCTACAGTAACAGTCTGTCCCTTGCTGGTGACGGAGGCGGCGACGACAGTGGAGAGCAGCGACAGCACCGCTGCAAGATTTAGACTTTGCCGACATACAAAAATCATTTTTGCTTTTGATCCAATGCATCCTCAAACTCCATGAAACGCGACCCGGCATTGTTTATTTATAGGAACGCTTCTTCCTACCCCAACGGACCAGCATTCGAGTAAGATTAAAGAACCACAGTGGGCCGCGATAGGAAAGATAAGACACAACATTAATAATTTGGAGAGACGACTCCGATAAGCAATAATGCCGCGTTTCCGGCTCTCCTCACGAAGAACTGCTTTGTTGGGCTGCTCATTGATCTGCCAAGCACGGAGCCTCCTGGATTTGATCAAGATCTCTCCCCTGGTCAGATATGCCTAATGGTCCAGATTACCTTTTGCACGTGGCCCTGAGATGTGGGTAACAGAAGAGGTCTTCTAAAGCTTTACTTTGATAGAATCGGTAGACTCCAGGTCCTAAAGTAATTAAACAGATTAAGAAGGTCCCTTATACTACATATTATTAAGATAGATCTGGCTCTTACACTATTTTAATTAAAATTTAACATAGCTATTATATGACCTTTATTTTGAAATACCAAAAGATCTTTTGATATACTTGAGTCTATAATCTCTATATGGTGGAATTGCTTCATGTTGGCTGTATCGTCTCCCCAATTAAACTGCCCCAGACGGAGATTACCGTGCTTCTCACACCCCTGTCCCTGTCTTACCTCCTCCTCCTCCTCCTCCAAACTCACACCCGGGCTCACCTCAGACCTGCGCCCAGGTCCTCGCTTGGACTCTCTCAATCAGGCCGGCGACACAATCGTGCTGGTCGGCGATGACGACCCCTTGGCCCGAATATCCTTCCAGCCCATACCCCACGCGAAAATAAAGCACGCACAGGCAGCGCCCACGCAAAGGTACATGACGCGGTTGACACTTTCGGAATAAGCCACGAGCACCCCCGGCAGGTCGGCCGCGGGGACCGCGGAGGCCAGGTCGGTTGCACCCGCAGCGATGACGGTCTGGGCGTCGACGTTGGGAGCGTACTGCGGGACCAGGGTGCGCAGGCTATTGGTGAGGACGGTATTTGCGAAGCTGAGGAAGAGCGCGCCGAAGAAGGTCGTGAAAAACATGGTGAGCGCCATTGCGACGGGGATGAGGGGCGGCGGCAGGCTGTTTTGCACGGCTATTACGGGCTATTTTTTTTTTTTCGAAAGCGACCAGTCAGCGACGTGCTTTTCTGCGTGCTCTCGATGAGAGAGCTCGTAAATTCCCCAGGTGGAATGACGGGAAGGGGGAAATCTTACCATTTGCAGGCCAATACCCTGGCCGAATCCTGCCAGGATCTGGTACCCTATCCACTTTCCGGCGCCAGTGTGTGGCGCTAGCGTTGAGAGCAGACCGTCGGCGATGGCGTTGAATACGGCGCCCACCACCACGAAGGGGAGGTAGTATCCGAGTTTTTGGACTGCATGGACGTTCGTCAGCATTTTCAAGCAATTGCCCACTGAAAAAAAAAAAAAAAAAAGGACTCAAGCATACCGAGGAACCCAGAAAGTCCAGCCGCAATCAGCTGCGCGATAATCGTTGGCAGGAGATACACGCCACTCATCATCGGCGATACCCCTTTGGCGGCCTGGAAGTAGATAGGCAGGTAGTAGGTAACGACGTAGAGCAAACTCATCAGAAAGCCGAAAAAGAGACAGCTAGCCCAAACCACGCGCTTTGCCATGATGCTCGGCGGAATCATCGCGTTGTCGCCCTTGTAGCGCTCCCAAAAGACAAAGACCACAAAGGTCGCGCCCGCACCCACAAACAGGCCAATCACCTCGGAGCTGTCCCAGGCAAATTGGTTGCCGCCGTACTGCAGCGCCAGAAGGAGCATGATCGCGGCGGGCGCGAAGAGGGCGAAGCCGATCAGGTCGAGCTCGCGGTGCATGGTCGGCGCGACCGTTTTTGCCTTGGGCTTGCGGGTCTCGTCGGGGATGGTGATGAAAACGAGGAGCGCTGCGACGAGTCCGCCAATCGGGAGGTTGATGTAGAAGCCTTGGTTGACAATTAGTTGGAGGGCTTCCCTCTCTGCGTACTCACTGGGGGGGTAACATACACCAGCGCCAGGTCGAATATTCCGTCAAGGCTCCGCCAATGAGGGGGCCGATCACCAGACCGAACTGGGAGACTGCGCAATTTTGGTGTCAGCATGATGCTCAGGTGGAGCGAGAGAAGTGAAGCATACTTCCCATGACCATTCCAATCAAGGCTAGATGAGACGCAGTTAGCCTGCAGATTCATATGCACGCCGATTGCGTCACGTACCTGGTCGCTTATGCATTGGGGCGATGCCGGCGATGATAGTAAAGGCGCCGTTAGAAATGCCAGACACTCCCAGGCCAGCAATGGCACGCCCGACGATCAACATTTTGGAATCAGTGGCCACACCACAGATCAGGGATCCGACCTCGAAGACGGCGAAGAAGGCGATATACACCCACTGCAAATCGTTTAAGTATACGAAAGAGCGTTGATTTGATTGTGGTGTGTGTCACGTACCTTGGCGCTAAAGTTCTCATAGACCTTTCCAGTCAGGGGTTGCAGAGCCGCGCTGAGCCCGTCAGTTTGGATCCATGATACCACGAAACGCAGCGGGAAAAGAGCTTACCTGGCAAGTTGGTAGGCGCTACCGTACCACCCGACATCGACCAGGGAGTTGAAATCGCGCGTGATGACAGGGATGGCCTTGGAATCCGTTAGCTGTGCCCTCCGGTCGGGAATCCAATCGTTCTCACAGTCGAGATGATGGAGGTGTCAAGCAGCATGAGAAACGAGACAAGCGTTACGCCACCTATAACGCTCAAGAGCTTCCATCCTTCGAGCCAGTCCTGGACCAGCTCACCCTTAACCGCCGTGACATCGTTGACGGAGTTGTCAGAAGAAGAAGAGAGGTTGGCCGGGGCAGTGCCCTCCTCCTTCTCCAGCGAGGGATTGTGCGGGCTGGGTTCTGGCTTGCCAAACATGGTTCTTAGAGGTCGGTTCAGCTCGTTCTGAGGACTATGGCTTGATTGAGATGCCATGGAGAGCCACACAACTTGTTATATAGCATCTTGACCGGACTTAGGGTTAGAAATAACCTCACGATCCCGATAAAAAGTAATCCAGTCGGAGTACAGAGTGGAGATCCACCGCAAAACAGGCACAGTATGCTTCGGTTCGGCTCCGGACCAAGGGTCCAGAAGCTTCCCAAGGAGGATTCGTATTTACAGCTGAATCATCTGGTTAAGGCTGAAGAAAATGGGAAGAAATTTGCCGAGGATGTGTAATGTGGCGGGTTTGTCGAATCCCGAAACCCGCCCAACATCATCAGCATTCTCGCCAGCCCTGGCCAATGATCGTCTCCGTCTCTGCAGGGGAGAACTCGATTAATACGCGCCTCGTCCCCGACTTGGTCGGAGGGTCCATGTGTCAGGCTCTTCATGACCTGACTTGGCCCACCAAAGCTGGCTACGCCCAGTCGGAGTGCAAGATGAAACTCCGAGCCACGACGATGAAGCGAAATGAGGCTTCTGGTATATAGGTGATATCTTGGCTGTATCAAGCAGAAGACTCTCATCACGCGAAAGTTTCTTTGTTCGCCAGCTGAACATATTCGGCACCATGAGTACGAACCCTCAGCCCGAGTCAATCGACGAGACAAGCCCTCTCCTCAATTCCCACGATGACCAAGAACAATACTTGCTGGTCACATTCGACGGCCCCGATGACCCGGGCGACCCCATGAATATGCCATCCTGGAGGAAGTGGGCCTGTGCCTCGATCCTAGGCGCGATGACCTTCGCAGCAACCTTTTCCAGCGCCGTCTTCAGCGCCGTTGCCCCCGCTGTCGCAAATGAGCTCAATGTAGCTCCGGAGACAATGTCGTGGGCGACGTCGCTGTACGTGTTCGGATTCGCGACCGGGCCAGTGATCATGGGCCCTGCTTCGGAACTCTACGGGCGCAAGCTGCCCCTCTTCCTTGGGTACCTAGGCTTCATCCTGTCGCAGATACCAGTAGGGGTAGCGCGGGATATCAAAACTGTCCTGTTCTTCCGGTTCATCGGAGGCGTCACTTCTGCGGGCTCTCCAGCCATCGTCGGTGGCTACCTGGCCGACTTCCTTCCCCCCGTCGAGCGAGGCGTTGCAGTTGCCATTTTCGCCGCGACGACGCTTATCGGACCCTCGGTTGGATCGATTGTTGGCGCGATACTGGTGGAAACGTCTATGGGCTGGAGATGGACTGCGTGGCTGTCGCTGATTCTCGGGGCCGTCTTCAGCGCCATCGGCTACTTCATTCTCCCAGAGACATACGTGCCGGTATTATTGAAGAGAAGGGCAATCAAGCTTCGCTATGAGACAGGAGATTCGAAAATACGTGCGGCCCTTGAGGAGAGACCAGTCAGCGCCGTCGACTTTCTCGTCCGCTACCTTAGCCGCCCATTCGTCATGCTCTTGCTGGAGCCGATTCTCGTGTCCATGACGCTGTACATCTCGTTCACATTCGGCATGGTCTATCTGCTCTTCATGGTGAGTAACTCGATTCAATCATTTTAACGCCCAGATGACGATGTTAATTGTTTTCCAGGCCTACCCCATCAGTTTCGTCCAGCAACGGCACTGGGCCCTCGTACAGGGAACCCTCCCCTCCATCTCAATCGTGCTCGGCATCATACTCGGATCCGCGTACGTCGTGCGCTACACATTGACCACACTGCAAAAGAAGTTCCGGCAAGACGGCGTAATCTCTCCTGAAGATCGCCTGCCTCCAATGATTGTCGGGGCTTGCCTCCTCCCCATCGGTCTCTTCTGGTTCGCGGGCACCTCGAGCGCGGAAATCAATGCCTGGCCGCAGATTGCGTCTGGAGTGCCGATCGGGTTTGGGCTCCAGGTTATCCTCCTGCAGTCGCTGGCATACCTGATTGACATCTACACGACGAACGCGAACTCGGCGATTGCGGGGACTGTCGTAGTGAGATCGCTGCTTGGAGGGGTGTTCCCGCTGTTGGCGATTCCGATGTATAGGAATCTCGGGGTATGTTTTGCATCCAGTTCCGTTATGAGATGTGGGATTATACAAATGACTAATTGCTCCGGAACAGGTGTTTTGGGCAACGGGTGTTCTCGGGCTCTGCGGCGTTGTCTTTGCCCCTATTCCTGTCCTGTTCCTACTTTACGGCCAGCAAATCCGGAAGTTCAGCAAGTATGTGCGGCACGATTAGAATGAGTTATTGAATGTTGTTTGGTTTAGGTACAAGAAAGTCGAGAGCATGGACCGAGGAGCATAGTTCACACAGCTATTGTAGCGGGTTTTTAGAAATTGGACTACGAGAATTCAAATCACGAAACTGATAAATGTACCGAAATAAGTAAAAAACGTACAGCACTTAAAATCGAGCCTTTGAGCCCTGATAATTCTGTTCCACGTTGCATTGCGCCGCTCAGACCCATGAGCGAAGCCCTAACGTATTTCCCAACCGAGCGGATCACCCAACCGAGCGGATCACCTCCTCGATTTCGGTCGCGCTTTTAGAACTTGAATCGATTCTCAACCACCAACCAACGCCGATATAGATTAAAATTAGGTAACTAAAGGAGCAGGACATCTAGTTCTAATATGGCCCTGAATATTACAGTTTGAACAGGTTGGTGGAGCGTGTCTTGGCGCCTCAGAAGGTTGAGCTGCAGACATCATTGAAGACCCCCCTACCTCACGTTCTTGATTATTTCTCAACACCATGAGGTCCCTACCTTCCTGTATCGATAGGCCTTTATTATTAGGTATCTGGCATTTAGACTAGTGCCTTTTCTGCCTTGCCTTCTTATTTTCCGTGCGGAGCTTGTGGTTTTCCTGGGCTAGATAGGCAGTATTATATAGAGCTATCTCGCAGCCTTTTAGAACTTGCTGTAAGGCCATTTTTAAAGGTGTTAGAGGACTTTGAGAACTATTTTTAAGCAATTTTTTAAGCAAAGATGCTTTTTTCTATAGCTAGTGAACTGTATGAGGTGTTGCTAGCATTGAGGAGCTTATAGAGCCCCTATCATGGCTCCTAGGTGGAGTTGGTGTAGCAAGCATGATATTCAACCTGTTAAGAACTTGCTCGGGGTTAAATGGCTGTATACCAGCTGCAGCAAAGCTGCTTTAAATATTTTAAGGCATAAAAATAGTTGTACAGGCCATGGGATAGGCTTTTAGGAAGTTGAATTTGTTAATATAATAGAACCCTAAGTGCATTCTTGATTTAACTAAACCACTATATATAGACTTCAAAGGACCAAAGTAACTAATATTAAGAGGCTGTAGAAGATATAATAAATAAGAAGGCATGTAAATAGCTATAATATTGTTTTTGCTGTAGATTTTGTTGAAAGCAGGTATAAGATGACTTCCATGGCTGTCTAATATAAGCAATTAATATTGGCTAACTATACAGCTGCTAGTTGCAGGAATAAAGACCTTTTAAAGCTACTGGAGGCCTATCTTATCTATAGTCTAACTATTAGAACTTAATTTAATTTTCTAGTCTATTAGCAAGGCAAGTTCTTTATACTATCCTTTAATATAAACCTTTCCTTTGAAGATAATGCATGTAGGAACTAACCACCCCATTAAATTAATACTTTTGATTGTTATCACCCACTCATGATTCCCAGGTTGAATAAGGTGAGGTTTTCTAGGTATCTAAGATCTAGTAACTACCTTAGTAGTTGCTATTTGACCCATAGTAAAGCCAGTTTTGTTAAAGTTATAGATATCTTTATCTAATATGCTATATTCAATCTGGACCTGCTGGAGTTGCTTAAACCACCCCTTTATAACCTTAGGATCCTTGTATTTAGCTCAATTATAATTATACTTTCTTGTATATTAAGATTGGACTTCTTTATAGTATTAAATAAGATTTATAACCTAGTTCTTTCTAATAGATATAGATAGAGTTGCTATATCTACTTGCAGGATAAGATTAGCTATCTTATAGACCTGCGCGTGCCTTAGGGGGACTCCACGTGTATCCTAAGATACTATCCAATTAACTAAATAATCTTTTTAAAGCTAAGAAAGCCTGTGGCTATTTGCGCGGAGTTCTATGTAAAAAGGTCGACCCTGAAGTTATTTGTTGAGTATTATATAGGGAACTTTAAAAGCCCTTACTACATAACAAATACCCTAAATTTCAGATTTTTTTAAAGCTTTGATAGCAAGTTAGATCCTACCCTCTTGCTCAACTAATTTTTGACAACTTTGACATGCTTTTGGTGGCATGGTGGTGGTTTGAATTCAACGTGTTAAACAGCGCGTTGAAAATCGAGGAGGTGATCCGCTCGGTTGGGTGATCCGCTCGGTTGGGAAATACGTTAACTCCTCCAGGCCCAGAGGATTACTCAGCCCGCTGCAAATCAGCCAAGTCGGCTCGGAGTATTCGCCCAGCAAGCCAACGACCGGGGTCCACGGGTGCCTGGGCTGAAATCCCGCGGGATTCAAAATGCACGAATGCCAGCGAATGAAATCGATTGATTCGTTCATGGAAAACGCAGCGCAACGAAGGCTTGCAACGTGCAGCTCCGAGCCGCAGCACGGCCACCCGAAGTACTCCAAGTTCAATGTGTCTCCTCCATCTCGTGGTATATCCGCCCCCCGGTGCCCAGCTTCTACGACTTGTTCTGTTTTCCAGCTTGCCAGGGCTTGAGAAGTGCCATAATGTTACCAGACAGCCTCGTCGTCCAATCCATCCTCGGCGCCTCAGCCGCTGCCTCCACCACATTCCCCAATTTGACCTCGATATTTGGACCCTACCTGTCGCAGTCTGCCGAAATCATTCTTCCAACCGACAAGGAGTTCCCCGATAGACTGACGCCGCGCTGGACGGACTACAACAAACCGACCTACATCGGTGCAATTAAGCCCGCGACTGAAAACGATATTCAGATAACTGTGGGTATATTCTATTTCCGTACATCATGCGAATAACCAAAATCGTATATTGGCTGACAATTGCAGGTTGAAATTGCTGCTGACCAAGGCTTGCCATTCTTCACGACGGGCGGCGGCCATGGAATCTCCAACTACAGCACCTTCACTGGGCTGTCGATCGACCTGAGCAACTTCCGCACCGTCGAGCTCGATACCAAGGAGAACCTGCTTACGATCGGCGGCTCGACCAAAGTCAGCCAGCTGCTCGATTTGCTCTGGGAAAATGGCAAGGAGCTTCGTATGTCTACACCCACTACTCCAGCTCCGAGCGGTTGTGTATGTTAACTGATCGTTCAGCCCTCGGCTCCTGTGAATGTGTCGGCGTCGTCGGCGCAACCCTCGGCGGCGGAATAAGCTCCCTGCAAGGAATCCACGGCCTGCTTCTCGACGCGCTGCAATCCGTGCGCGTGGTAACGCCCAGCGGTGCCCTCCTCACGGCTTCGCGCACCGAGAATGCAGACTTGTTCTGGGCGCTACGCGGGGCTGGCAGCAACTTCGGGATCGTGACGTCCGCCACGTACAGGGTCTCGGACGTGGTCAATAATGGCCTCGCGATGAATGCGGATTTCGTGTTTCCTGCAAGCGCGAATCGGAGCTTCTTTGAGATTATGCGTGGCTTCGACGAGGATTTCCCTAAGGAGCTGGGGATTACGGGGGTTGCGTTCTTTAATCGGAGTAGTAATGAAGTACGCTACCCTTCCACCTTGATCTAGGAAGAGACTAACTTGGAATGAAACAGCCCGTCATCGCCGTTAACGCCATCTACTACGGCCCCCAGTCCACCGGCGAACCGCTCATGCAACCATTTGTCGACCTCAACCCGACCATGAGCAACATCTCCACCGTGACAAGCAGGCAGCTCATGGACGCGGCGTTCTTCAGCTTCTTCGGCGGCAACAACGGTGCCTGCATTCCGAACCAGCACATCAACATCTACACCGTGGGCCTGAAGCAGACCCCCGTTCCCACCTTCGAATCCTTCTTCAACGACCTCGACGGCTTCTGGCGCGAGTACCCAGATTACCAGGGCCGCTTGCTGCTCCAGCGGTACGCGAACGACGCAGTCACCGATGTCCCGGATGAGGATGCCGCATACGCGCAGAGGCAGGTCAAGACGTTCATGAACATCGAGGGTTTCTACACGGATCCCGGCATCGATGCGGCCGTCGATTCATTCGTGGGCCCTGCGCGGGACGAGTTTGCTAGGGTTTCTGGGTTCGAGGAGTATACGGTCTACTCGAACTATGCGCGGGGCGACGAGGGTGCGGGCGCGTGGTATGGGAGTCGGAAGCTGCCTGAGCTGACGCGCCTGAAGAGCAAGTGGGATCCGAAGGGATTGTTTAGTGTGCATAATCCTGTGCCCGTTCATGGAGGGGAGCATGGGAGAGTGGACCTGTAGTTTCGTTCGTTCCAGATTCCTCTCTTTGCCCAAAATTCGAAAGTTAGCTGGGGAATTTACAGAAGGATGATTAGGAATAAATGCTTTTGGTGTGGGAATGCGAAGCCTGATCGCGAGGCCTGACTCCAGGGGGATCGATTACCTGCGAACCAAAAGAAAAGAAAACAAAAAGCACCCCTCATGAAATTCATAAACTTTCTATATGTTGTACATCATCCTATACACTCCGCAGGCTGCATGCATAAAACGCAAAGTCAAGAAAACAGCCGTCTAGAACGGCACACCCGCCATCATGGACCCCCCCGGTGTGGTAGCGCCATCGATAGTCACATCACGAATGGTACATCCAGCCGAATCGTACACTTCCTCATAGCTCTCATCAAGAACACTCACTAGCCATGCCCAAGCGCGAGCGTTGCCGCGGACATACTCGTCCTGATGCGTACCAACGGTATTGCGCTCATACAGAATGTTTGCTCCATTATCACAGTACTTCTGGATCACGACATCTGTATCCTCGACAGGACTCAGTTCGTCGTGGATAGCCTTGTAGACGTACATGGGGGCGGTTGGAGCGAACACGAATTTCCCCATCTGCCAGTTGCGCTTGACAGCAGCCTCGAGGTCGGTCGCGTAGAGCCATTCATTACCCGTCATGAAATAGTCACCAATGGACTGGTTCACGAATGCACCAAACGCGTCGAACGTCGCCATCTGTGCCGCGGAGTTGAACATGGTAGCATTATAGCGCCCTGAGGGCTTCAAGTTTTTGTCGAGATAGCTCTGGACTTCTGGGTACCGGGTCGCCAGACCCAAAGTGACGAGTGGCGCAAGTCCGGCGTATGATTTTGCATTGGTCACTTCGAGCGCGTGTGTCATATTCGCCACGAGGCCGCCAATTGCAGTGCCAGAGAGATTGATCTCTGGTGCATACAACTGCGCAATCTCGGCTGCAAATTCACTAGGTATCGAGCCCCCAGAGTATCCCCACAACGCGATTCGCGTGTGGCTTCCAGGCTGGAGTCCCTGGCCTGCTGCGAGCACTGCGCGGAGCGAGTCGAGCGTCGCGTGAGCGGCTTCAACTGACACCGAGAAGGACGCCTTAGGGCCTTCAAAGTCAGGAATATTGACAAACCAGCCGCGGCCGAGGGCGGGACCAATATCTGAGAAGGCCGAGGCAAACTGCGTCTCTAGTGCATAGCTCGGGCTGTAATCGAGATTGACAGTATTATATGGGATTTGGTATGAGAGAAGGCGAGTTCCATTCTTGCCCGCGGGCTTGGATGGGATCAGCAATGTGGTGACGGCGAACGAGGGCTTGTCGAAGCTGTCGGTTGTGGCATAGAGAATATTATAGATTGAAGAGACATTTGCTCCTATTGCAGTGACAAGACTGTCGGCTGCCGGGCGAATGCGAAGAATGGTCCCTGGAGCAGCATCTTCGTAGCCCTCTGGCGCGGTATACCACGGATCCTCGCTCGGAGGAAGAGGCGCCGGGGCTGATAAAGGCCGAGCAGGAACCAAAGTAAGCGCGCTCGAGAGAGCGAGAAGAAAGTGGGGAGAAACCATCATGTTTCTGTGGTCAATAAGCGAGGTCTGTATCGTCGTGAGATGGAGAACGGGGCGCGGGCAACTGGTGGCCTTAAAAGCCCGCGAACGACAGCCTGTGCTGCATTCGCTAAGGAGCGCCACTGCCCCCCCCGCCGCGCCCCCCGAAGCCCTAATGGGCTGGCTAGTCTATAAACTCCGCAGATGGTTTCAACACAAGAGAGACGGTCGGACTTGCCTTCCGCCCTAGTCCGAACTCCGCGGGGTTCCCTCATCGTCCCAAACGCCTGAACCCCGTTGACAGAATGAGGGCATTTATTACAACTGTCGTGTGCGAGGCACGACGCAGCGTCCCCACCATGATCCCCTCCTGCGCAAGGGGGATACGCAGGCTCGGTCGCGAAGCGAGAATTATCACGACCATGACTTCTGTACGTGCACATTGCGGAAACAAAACCCCCCTGTGAACCCCAAACACTGACGCACTGACGCAGGACAGCAACGGCAAGAGCATCTACAAGCTCACCGACACAGACGGGCACTTCCGTCGGGAGCCTTCTGTATTTCGAAACTCGATTTCCAGAAACAAGGATGCAGAGTTCCCCGCCGAGAGCGGGCGCTACTATCTGTACCTCAGTCTCGCCTGCCCGTGGGCGCATCGGGCGAATATTGCGCGCACGCTGAAGGGGCTCGAGGGGATCATCCCCCTTGTCCTCCTCGATCACGACATGGGGCCGGAGGGGTGGTACTTTTCTGGCCGGGAGGGGACAGCCGCGGCGGATCCGCTGTATGGGCATAAGCGGCTGCGCGATCTTTATTTCCACGCCGATCCCCAGTACACCGGGCGGTTTACTGTGCCGATGCTTTGGGACAGCAGGAGGGAGACGGTCGTTAACAATGAAAGCGCCGAGATTATTCGCATGTTTTACACGGAATTCGACGACTTGCTGCCGCCTTCTCTGCGGGAATCGGCTCACCCGCTGGGAGGGTACTATCCCCCCGAATCCTCGCCACTCCGGACCGAAATCGAAGTGTGGAATGAGTGGATGCAGGACCAGGTCAACAACGGCGTGTACAAAACCGGGCTGTCGGGCACGCAAGCAGCGTACGATGAAAACGTGAACAAACTCTTCATCGCGCTTGATCGCATCGAATCGCACCTACAACAACCGGACCACACATACCTCTTCGGCCAGGCAATCACAGACCCAGATATCAGACTCTTCACTACAATGATCCGCTTCGACGTCGCGTATTTTATGGTCTTCCGGTGTAGTATCCGGATGATTCGACACGGATACCCGCATATCGATCGGTGGATGAGACGGCTGTACTGGGATGAGTCTGGCACGACGCGTGGCGCATTCAAAGATACGACTGCTCTACACATAGTAAGTCCCCTCCGACACTCTTTTAAACTTCATTTTGTGTTCTTGCTTACCACACGACAGTATAAACCAGGATATCTGGCGACGCTTCTTCGAAACCAGGGCCATAAAGGGGAGGTTATTGTCCCCGCTGGGCCTGAGCCGGACATTCTCCCTCCAGATGAGGACTGGTGATGATATGTGGATTCTCGAAATTGAATTTTCGTTGGGTAGTTATTCAGCATTGATATAGACGGCTTTCATTATGTGTATTAATGAATGGGCTACCTTTTCTTTACTTTATATTCCTGAATCCACTCAAGTATGTAAAGAGTTGATCTTCCCTGCGTTCGCTGAAACGTCACCCAAGAATAGTATCCGGGTAAGGGATCCGGCCCGTAAGCCTCCCGCATCATAGTCTGATCCCCTAGCTGATTCGGACCAATTGTATGAGTGGCCGTGGGAGATCATGGGGTTGAATAGTCCTCACTATGTACGCCCTTGGCCAGTTTCCGGGAATGTCAACGAGCGAGGGAAGACCTCTGGGTTCTTTTTCGCTCGCTGGGTGGCACCAGCGAAGAGACACAGCCAGCATCTACGGAAATATGTATATATATTTATATTTACGTATACAATGCACTGCAGGCCAAGACATTCAAGCAAAACAAAGTTCAATCCACAGTCTCTCATAAAGTCAAACCAAACTATCTATCATCCCAAAACACCTGCCTCTCACTCACTCACTCACTCTCCATCAATAACCACCATTCCTTCCCTTCCTGTCTTCCCCACTCAGTGCTTATCAGTATTCTCCTTAGCAAGCACAACGGCCCTCTGAGCGCGGCAAAACTCCTTGAACTGCTCCGCTGTAAAAGGCGGCGTCGGGGTCGACAGCCCTTTCTGGACGGCAGGCCGCTGGATAATCTTGTCAACCCAGCTCTTGACATGCGGCCACTCGGCCAGGTCGAGGTCAAGCGCATCAGCGCCCTGGAAGACCCATGGGAATGAAGCGATGTCGGCAATGGTGTACTTGTCACCCGCGAGGTAGGGAGACTCCTTGAGACGGTACTCGAGGACGCCGAAGAGCCCTTTGGCCTCGTTGAGGAACTTCTCGATGGCGTAGTCGGAGCGCACGGGGGCGAAGGCGGCGAAGGCGAGGGCTTGGCCTGCTTTGTGTTAGAACACTTGATACTCTACAACAACGTTGGTGGTGATTGAAACAATAGATAACACGTACCGGTCTTGGGTCCGAGTCCACCAATCTGCCAGGAGATCCAGCTCAACTGCTCATAGTACTCTGGGGTACCAGGCGCATAGCTGACCTTGCCCTCCTTGTCGTACTTCTGGGTCAAGTAGAGGAGGATGGCTCCGCTGTCGAAGACGCGCTGCTTGCCGTCGGTGATAGCGGGAATCTGGCCGTTGGGATTGATCTTGAGGAACCAACTGCGGACTTGTTAGAAAACTACTCCCGAACACGACGTATGGTGGAGAGAAAAAACTCACTCCTCCTTCTGCCTGCCAGACTGGATAGACAGGTGCTCGAGTTTGTAAGGAAGACCGAGCTCCTCGAGGATGATGGGAGCCTTGGCTCCGTTGGGAGTGTTGTCAGTGTAGAGGGTGATGTCGGAAGCGACGGTCATCCTGACAGGGTTCTTTTCGGTGATCTTGGTTGCAGGTGCTGGTTTGGTTGGCGTTTGAGGAATGGGAAGCTTCTCCTTTTTAAGCGAGGAGGAGCGAAAGACGCGGCTGAATAGCGAAGCCACTTTGACTGTTCTTGAGCTTGTTTTTGTTGTTGTTGTTAGATAAGCCGTCGAGAGCTAGTCCTTGAGGCTCTTATATATTCTTCAGTTCTCCCGCAAGAACTCGATGGAATGCGGTCGCGCAACTCCGAAACCAGATTATGCGATCTCGGAAAACTTAACCCCGCCGTATTTCCAGATGATCAAGGAAGTCCTATTCAATTCCTATCCAACTCCTGCTTGGTAACCTGGTATGGAATCGAATGGTAGGGCTTGGCAAGGGTTACAGAGCGGATGATTCAGCAGTCGGAGTTCGGGATTCAGCCACCCCGCCGGACTTTATCGCGTCTTAATCGCGCCTTAACCGCGAGACTCATCGTCAGGAACGGATTTACGATATTTCTACCAAAGCTCTGATGGTTCTGGACCCTGTTTTGGCATTGCTTGTCAATGGGTCGGAGTTTTCGAGGCTCTCAGAGTTGGAGATCTTTGAACACGTTGATTGGCTGTTCGGGGTTTTGGTAGCCGAGCCGCAGCCAATCGGAGTTTTGCACGCCAGGGCGGCTTCCTGCAGCTTCAAGCGGGTCCATTTATGGATTTCTCCACACACTTTGTGGGGTTGATGGGGAATTCCTCCTGTCTTGAGTGGCCAAGCCCGTTCCCCTGTTCGTCATCGTGTTCTGCAAGCCTCGTGCTCTTCTCACGTTCCTGTGCTGACCCCCTCTCGGGCCCTCCAGGCACTGGCATGGAAGTTCCTGGTTGGTGTTGTAGGGGTATAAGAATGCCTGCAACCAAGGTTCCAATCTGAGTTTTGGCACCAGAGACAGAGACATTCGGAGGCACTACTCGCCATGATTTGCTCTCGCATAGTTTCCCTGCTGGTGGCCAATGCCGCGCTTGGCATGGCACTGAATGCCTCTCTTGAAACGCTCTTCCGCCCTGTTTTGTCAGCCGAGGCCGAATTCTTCTACCCCTCGTGGGCTAACTGGACTGAAAATGTTCAACAGCGGTGGACCGACTATCTTGCCCCAACGTACATGGGTGCTATTCAGCCTGCAACGGTCGAGGACATTCAGAACATTGTCTGTGTCCCCCACGTACACCCACACCACACCGTAGTATTCATGCTAATAGATCCAGGTCAAAGTTGCTGTTGCAAACAACATCCCCTTCTTAACCACGGGAGCCGGCCACGGTGTTTCTGCAGGCTTAGACAGACTGGACAATGGCCTTAACATTGACCTGAGCAAATTCCGCTACGCCGAGCTTGACGAGACTGGTTATTACCTTACCATTGGTGGGGCGACCAAGTTCCTCCAAGTATGGGACGTACTGTATGCTGCTGGAAAGGAAGTCCGTAAGTCTCCCTCCCCACAAGATCCCCTATTACTTCAGGACGCTGTCTAAAAGCGAGTGAACAGAAACCGGTGCTGCAGACTGTGTCGGCTCAATTGGCGCAACCCTCGGCGCAGGAATTGGCCCTCTGCAGGGCCATCTCGGTCTCATGATCGATGCACTCGAGTCCGTCAAACTCGTCACCGCTACCGGCGACCTTGTCACTGCCTCCAAGACCGAGAATGAAGAGCTCTTCTGGGGTCTTCGCGGCGCTGGCTGGAATTTCGGTATTGTTGTTGAGGCAACCTACCAGGTCTTTGACGCTACGAATAACGGCCAGGTCCTCGAAGGAGATATGCAATTCCCTGCGAGCGTCAACCAGTCCATCTGGGAGAATCTCAAGGCCCTCGATGAAACTCTTCCGGAGATTTTGAGTATTACGCTGATTCTTTCCTACAACGCCGAGACAGATGAGGTGCGTTCATCACCCCCTAATAACATTAGAAGCACTACTAAACATACTAACTTCTGCTCCAGTCCGCCTTCACAGTCAACTTCATCTACTTTGGCCCCGAAGAAGAGGCACAACCATATCTACAGCCCTTCTACGACCTGCAGCCCACACGCTCCAACTTCACCGTGGTCCCCTGGAACATCCTCTACTCGACACTATACTTCGGCGCCGACTCAGCTGCCTGTAAGGAAAACAACCACCTGTTCAACGGCGGCGCGGGCGTCACGCACATCGACGTCGACGCCTTCACGGCCTACACAACGCGCTTCACCGACTTCTGGCGCGATTACCCGGGCGTCACGCCCGCGGTGGTATTCTCGCGGTTCCCGAACCAGGCTGTGCGTGCTGTGCCGGACGAGGAGACGGCCTACCCGTACCGCGATATCTCGACGCATATCTACTTTGAGGATGTCTTTGAGGATGACCCGGCGAATGAGGAGGCCGTGTATGATTTCTTGGTTGAGTCGCGGGATCATTTTACCAAGACGAGTGGGTTCAGGAATTTGACTCTCTATAATAACTATGCGCAGGGCGATGAGGGACCGGAGATTCTGTACACATCGAGGAAGTTGCCAAGGTTGGCGGCGTTGAAGAGGAAGTGGGATCCCAATGAGGTCTTTAGTTACTATAACCCGGTGCCTGTCCACTGGCCTTGAACTAGAAGGCTTGAGAGGGTTAGTGAGGGGCTGATGGTTATGGGAAACTATGTTGCGGTGTGTAGCGGTTGTGGAGAAGATGTTCGAGAATCATTAAGCGGAAATTGAGAGATATAGAACCCTTCTAGACAATATATTGCGACTTCACGTATCATATATGCATAGGTACGCTTCCAAATTCAGCACTAACATCGCTATAGAGTGATTCATCGACACTGCATTGCAGGGCCTTTCTGCAAATCTCTCTACAGCATGTAAATCAAACCATATTTACTGACCGACGGGCATACTTTTGAGTTTTCTGTTTCCTGCAACCTCCTCGGAATATAGTGCAGGGTTGCAAGGGCTAGACAATATGCAGCACGAACATATATGAATTGATTGTAATACAAAATATTTGAGACAGGTGAATCTACCGCCAGCCACCCCAGCCCATAGTTACCTAGGTAGACAAGCCCAGTTCTCTCTTAAGAGTATCGCCAATAGCGATCACGACCTTCTCAACGAAGGCCTGATCATAGAAAGCCTCGTTGTACACAACACTCAACTCGAGTGACCCGCGAAACTCCCACACAAAACAATACATCTGCCTCGTCAACGTCTCCACGCCAAGCCCAACCTCGAGCACCTCAACTACGCCACGGTCTGTTGTACTATAAGTGGGCTTGATGAGACTCGGTGCATCAACAAAAGATATGTCGACCTCGCTCGGCGGTGTCGCAGGTAGAGGGGGAGGAGTCTTCATCTTCTCTAATACATCCCGAGCATACTGCCTTCTAGACCGCAAGAAATCTGCCGTGATACCGGTCTCGTATTCATGATGATACTGACTGGCAGTCTCAAGCCAGGATTGAGAGGCTGGAACTTGGAACATGTATCCTCCTGTATAGATGCCCGCGGCGACGGTCGCGTTGTTGTAGGGCTCCGGAAGGTAGGGGCGGAGCGTGAATCGCATTGTACTGGTATATGGCTTTATCTTGGAGTCCAGGGATGCAAATTGCCAGGTTGCTGCGGCAGTGGATGCATGTACCGCGGAGAGAACACTGATGTCCTTTTCTTCGCAAGCCTTCGTAATCGCCTCTGTGGCTTCGGGCGAAAACCGAAGATGAGCACTCCGTGTTCCAGCGGGAGGTGTGGAAACGTCTTTTGTCTGGGCGACTCCCACTGCGTCTTTGGTAAGAGCTACAGTGGACAAGTATTTTTGTGCGGCTTCATGAATCTCGGGTGTCGAGTCAATAGGATTATCCAGCGCTTCCTCGACCGTTGGGACGAGGCGAGAAACCTCGCTTCCCCACGGCAAGTTTTCTGCGTCGCTATTCAAGCTCGAGCCGAAGAAAGAATCCAAAAGCTGCAGGGCGCCGTATCCATCTGTTCGCCAGTGTGCGAGATGGATGAGGAACTGCGAAGTACGGGGGAGATAATAACCCGTTACGTATTGCGATGGCCTGAGACCAGCGATGACATCGTCGAGGGTTTGACCCCCATCGATGATGGAGAAAGTTTGGTTCACCCAATGTTCGAGATCCGATGTCTTAGGGACGATATAATCGACAGTATCTTCGCCAGCAATCGAGGCGATACTGGGATGTTCGAAACGGAGTGCTTTCCATGCTTGTCCGAGTCGTTCCACGATCACATCGGCAGAAGAGTCTGGGAAATTAAGTTTAAAATCAAATGTTGCATAAGCCGTAACGGACCAGTGCTCTCGACCAGCATTGTGTGCGCGGTCGCCGATAGCTTTGATGAACCGTTCGTTTTCGCCGAGAGGGCGCTGGAAGTGGCCGGGGCTGACTTCTTCCCAAGTCATGTTCACTGCATTCACGGGTTTCATCCCATGTACCAGGAACCAGGGAGGTATTCCAATAATGGCAAATTATGGCAAAGAAATAGGATATAAGTGGGTGTGTAGCTCTCCTTCGGCTCGGAGTTTACAGCTCGTGGCTCGGCTCCGCGACCTCCACGGCTTCAGCTATCGAGAGAAGAGCTGATCCTGCGAATGCTGTCTCTATAATCCATATGAAATAGCCTCTATTGTTTTGTAGACTCGGCGCAATCTCAGATCTATTTCGTCAATTGATTGTCGCGTCACATGGAGCCAGAAACCCTAAGCACACCCTTCGGGGGTGCAGAATACATCTACCGTCGCGTTGGCCTTACATTCAAGCATCTCCACCGAGAGCACTGGCGAATTCATGGCGTCTGCAAGATTTCATTTGTCAACATCCCTTCTAGCGAACAGGTTACTTCCCTTCGCAATGCGTGGAAAGCATTGGTCATCAAGCACCCGCGACTCGCCGTCGTTCCCAATGGGACCACATTCAAGAGCTACAAGATCCTTGAAAATGCAGAAGATGTCGAAGCGTGGGCAAATGAAACGTTCTTTCTCGAATCAGATAGATCAAGTGACGAGATAGTCCGTACAACCGGCCCACGGGATCTTCCCAGCCTCCATTTCAATCCTGCGAGCTGTGAACTTGTTCTTCTTGCCTCGCACTGGAGAATGGATGCAGTCGGGTGTATGATGGTCTTTGACCAGCTATTCACACTCACAACTCAAAAGCCTGTCTCATCCCCAAAGCCAACGGAGGAGCAAATACATTGTATCTCCCCTCCACTCGAAGATGCCGCGGCCTGCCCGCCCATGGATTCGTCGCCGTCTTCTACAGCATCAAAGACTTATGCGGAACGATGGATTGACAACATGCACAAGAAGGCAATCAACGCATGCGGTCTTCCCTACGAAGGAGAGAATACGACTCCGCCCGGCGAAACAACGCAGAAGGATCTAAACTTCTCCCCTTCCGCAACCTCCGATTTAGTGAAATCCTGCAAGGCAAAAGGAATCTCCGTTTCAGCAGCTATCCACGCCGCACTGGCACATACAGTCTTCTCTTTCTCGCCGGACGGCGAGAAATCCGACTACACGACCGTCATGGCCGTGAATCTCCGTCCATACCTACCGACGCCGTACAACGGTCCCGAACACGCGGTACAGACGTACGTGGCTAGCATCATTCCGACAGTCCCTCGAGGAGAGGACTTCACCCCCGCTGCCAGAGACCTAACAACAAGTTACAAAACATGGTACAACGACGAATCCGTCCGCTCCCTGCGCTGGATCTACGCGATACACGCGGAGAAACTGTTCAATGCTCCCAAGCCGGCTGCCAGTGCTCCTCCGCCCAAGCCACCATCTGGCGTGACGTTGAGTAGTCTTGGTATTGTAGAGTCTTACCTTCGGCATCAGTACGTCTCCTCCGATGGGGAAGTGGGAAAAGGTGTGAGAGTTGAGGGATTCAGGTTCGGGGTTACGATGATGACGAGGCAGATGTTGCTTTACGTGTGGACGTGGAAGGGGAGGTTGACGATTTCGGCTTGCTATAATGAGGCGTACTATTCGGAGGGTATGGTAAGTAGTGTACTGGGGAGGTTGAAAGGCATTCTGGAGAAGGAGCTGGCGTATAAGTTAGATGTTGAGTGACTATGTACGGGCTTGTGGGGATAGACACTGTTAATATTGCACGAACACTTTCTCGTAGAAGCCACGTGATATGGTTAGCCCTTCCTTTGTCAGCGAAAGCCAAGGGGTCTTTAATCCAGTGGATACAAATGGAAATGGAAGTTGTTTCCGAATTAAACTGTGCAGAGATAAGCTTATAACATGTTGCACTGGGACCGCGGAGCTAGCATAAACGAAAAATTGGGGAAATGTCATTGAGATATCTGTAAAGTTACACAGTGGTCATCCAAAGGGTAATAACAAGCTTCTTCGCAGACACGCGAGCCTTCAGGTCCCCAAATCCTTCTGCATCGCTTCAAGTCCATGCCCAACAACCTCTCCATCTGGCTGAGCCTGAAACGTTCCAGCTTCCAGAGCCTTGGGTAAGAGCACCCCCGGCAAGTTCACCTGTCGACGGACTCGCGAGGGAAACAAACTTCGTGCCATCCACGCGAAAGATAATCCCCGAGGCTGGGCCAGTCGAACCATCACCAATTGCACGCGCCCCGGCGGATATCTTCCTGTGTCGGAGTTGAGCGCCTACCGGCGTTGTGATTTGCTCCCGCACTCCACCGGGCTCGGAGTATATACTCCGACAGCGAATCACGACCCCCTGACGGGGTAGGATCCAAATTCTATTGGCTTTGGAGCGGAGGGCCCACGAGCCCGAGGGATCCAGAGGGGGTTGTCCTGTTTTCACGAAAAGCATGTCAGTCATTGCTCTTCAGATCATCGGAAAACCATCCTCAAACCAGTGACCTGATGCCAAGGCCCCTCCATCTCCTTCCAAGAGAAAGTCAAATTCCACCGCCCCGACCCCGCGTGAAGGGAGGAAGACACGCCTCCGCCCGGAGAATTCTTGAGCACTTGCGCCATTCGAAGATCCGCATCCTTTCGCTGCGGCCCGCAAGCGGAGCCAATGGCGCCGTCAACGGCTGGCCTAAACATCTCATCATCTCCTCTTAAGGGTTAGGAGGCTTTGTTAGCTGACGAACGTGGCGTTTCATATTGCGCAGAACTCCGACCAAACGGTCCTCATCCAGTCGATAACGACCTTGTCCCCACGAGGCTGATGAGCACACATAAGCTTCGCCGTTCAGCCGCCAAGGGTCTAGATCCTTCCAACGACAGAAACGTCCAATGTAGCTCAGCCATTCGTCAGATCGTTAGACGTTTCTCGAAATGGTGGCCTCCGCGAAGGATCCGGCACGGGGGTTGCTTCAGGCATTTATCAAGGTGTCATTGTTTCTCGGGCCCGAGGAGCTGGTTTTTGCGAGAACAGGGTATTCCGTAGCCGAGCCGAGTATGTCAGATTGAAAACAGGTTCTGTGCCAGGATAATGCTGCAGAACCCTTTCTCCCTGCGCATACATTAAATAGACCCTGGTCGCAGATTTCATCGCGCTTGATCACATTCAACAGCAATAACCCCTCGCTATGGCACCATATACTGTTCTTTTGTTCGGCCCGCAGGCCCTTTCCTTCAACGAAAAGTCCTTCACGGAAATACGTGATGCGGTCTTGAGCGACACACATAACCAATGGGTCGTAGATGCTGTCTCGCAACTTCCGGCTACTTGGGAAACGTTCGTCGGTCGTTTCCCTCAGCTGAAGGCTGTCGAGGGCGGACAGAGGCTCCAAGACCTCATTGACTGGTTAAGTACGGGGAGCATCACGCCTGCCGCTCGTGCATTGCCCAATGTCCTGCTCAGTCCCCTGGTGGTGATCGCTCAACTGACACAGTTCACCAAATACCTGCGCCTCATCCACCCGGACGCGAGTAGCAGCGATGACATTTATGCCAAAATCGAGCCCGCCACGGAAGCCATCGGTTTCTGTACAGGGCTACTGAGCGCCATGACGGTTGCGACAACGACAGACAAAGCCCAGTTCGAAAAGAGCGCGGCCACAGCGATCCGACTGGCTACCCTGATTGGAGCGTTTGTCGATGCGCAAGAAACGACTGGCCAGTATAAGGCCTCCAAGTCCCTGGCTACGGTTTGGAACTCACCGGCCGCCAAGGAGGAAATGACTCGCATAATGAACGATTATCCAGAGGTAGGTGCCCTAATGAACGGAAAGAGTCAGTGTTAACGCTTCTCTTTAGGCCTACGAATCAGTGCTGTACGACAAAAACAGAGCAACCGTCACTACAGCCGCAAGTAGCGCTGGCGCTCTCCAGGAACGCCTTCGGGCAGCCGGAATCATTGCGACCGAAGTCAACCTGGTCGGACGTTTCCATTGCCAAGTTTACAACGACGAGATCGATCAGATCCTGAGCTTTTGCGACTCGGACCCGGCTCTCCAGTTTCCAGAGGCCTCGAAGCTGGTCACTTCCGTCCGCGCCAATGGTGCTGGTCATGTAACGGAAGGAACGCTGCACCATGTTGCGCTCCGAAATATCTTGGTTGAGCAATCCCAATGGTACCATGCCTTTGCAGCCGTCCACGACTCCCGGCTCACACAGAAGGATGCGACTGTCGTCGGCTTTGGCCCTGAGCGATGCGTACCTCCATCCATTTTACGTTCAGTGAACGACCAGGTTGTTTACATGATCAATGCAGAGGAAGTCAAATCCCGCCTTCTCAACGGGGTTTCGAGGCCACAGTTCCCACCAAAGTACCCTCGCGGCCACTCAGACAACGACATCGCGGTTGTCGGGTACGCACTGAAGGTCGCTGGCGCTGACGACGCAGAGGAGTTCTGGCAGTTGCTGTGCGAAGGTAAATCACAACATGAGGAAATCAAACCGGAGAAGATTTCCTTTGAGACCCACTGGCGCAAAGTCGATCCCAAGCGCAAATGGTTCGGAAACTTCATCCGTAACCCTGATGCTTTCGACCACAGGTTCTTCAAGAAGAGCCCTCGTGAAGTCGCATCCCAGGATCCCCAGCAGCGCCTCATGATGCAGGTTGCATACCAGGCAGTGGAGCAATCTGGATACTTCCACTCTCCTGATCCGCAAGTCGCGTGCTACCTTGGTGTTTGCGCCACGGATTACGAGAATAACATTGCCTGCCACGACCCCAATGCGTTCTGTGCCACCGGAAACTTGCGAAGCTTCATTGCCGGGAAGATCAGTCATTACTTCGGATGGACAGGTCCGAGTATGACCATCGACTCTGCCTGTTCTGCGTCCGCGGTCTCAATCCACATGGCATGCCGTGCGATTCTTGGCGGAGAGGCTACAGCTGCACTTGCAGGTGGTGTGAACGTCATGACCAACCCGTTGTGGTTCCAGAACTTGGCTGGTGCATCGTTCCTAAGCCCAACTGGGGCTTGCAAGCCCTTCGACGCCAAGGCTGATGGTTACTGCCGTGGAGAGGGTGTTGCCGCTGTCTTTCTCAAGAAAATGTCACAGGCCGTGGTAGATGGCGACGTGATTCTTGGCTGTATCCCGAGCACCGCAGTGTATCAGAACGAGAACTGCACGCCAATTTTTGTTCCAAACTCACCATCGCTGTCTACGCTCTTCGCCGATGTCACACGAAATGGCGGTCTCGATCCTAAGCAGGTCAGTGTCGTCGAGGCTCATGGCACTGGAACGCCTGTGGGTGATCCCGCAGAGTATGAAAGTATTCTTCGAGTCTTCGGCGGTTCTATTCGCGAGAGGCCCATGACAATTGGATCTGTTAAAGGTCTGGTTGGTCACACTGAAGGCGCCTCTGGCGTCATCGCCCTGATTAAAATCCTTCTCATGATTCAAGAGGGCAAACTCCCACCGCAAGCCAGCTTCCAGTCTTTGAACCCACATATCAAGGCATCTCCAGCAGACAACATGCAGATTACCACAGCCCTGAAGAACTGGGACTCGGACTTCCGCGCTGCGCTAATTAACAACTACGGTGCATCTGGCTCGAACGCCTCCATGGTCGTGACTCAGCCCATGCAGCACGCTGGCGCCGGAGTTTCTGCTATCCATGCTGAAGGCTTGAAGCATCCGTTCTGGTTGACTGGTCTGGACGAGAGAAGTATCCGCGAGTATGCCACTCGACTTCGTGAATTGGTTCGCTCCAAGAGAATCTCTGCGCAGAATATCACACTCGCCAACGTTGCCTTCAATCAATACCGCCAGTCAAATCGCAACCTAGACAAGGGTCTCATTTTCAGCGCCAGCTCACTGTTGGACTTGGAGGCGAAGCTGAACGGTTTTATCAACAAGACAGACAGTACCCTTGCTGTTGCGTCCAAGAAGCCAGCCAGGCCCGTGATTCTCTGCTTCGGCGGCCAAATTTCGACTTTCATCGGCCTCGATCGCAAAGTATACGATGCTGTTCGCGTGCTCCGCGGTCATCTTGACTACTGCAATTCTACTCTCCAAACACTGGGTCTCGGTGGGTTCTATCCAGATATTTTTGAGAAGAATCCAGTGCAAGACACAGTCAAGTTGCAGACAATGCTGTTCGCTATGCAATACTCTGTTGCAAAGACATGGATCGACTGCGGAATCACGGTGGCTGCTGTTGTCGGCCATAGTTTTGGCGAGCTTACTGCCCTTTGCATTTCGAGTGCCTTGAGCGTGCAGGATGCCCTAAAGGCTATTGCTGCACGGGCTCAGCTT
This sequence comes from Aspergillus lucknowensis, assembly GCF_044049455.1. Taxonomy (NCBI): domain Eukaryota; kingdom Fungi; phylum Ascomycota; class Eurotiomycetes; order Eurotiales; family Aspergillaceae; genus Aspergillus; species Aspergillus lucknowensis. Next base: position 949,307 of record NW_027263548.1, on the reverse strand, counting down.
GTCAGGGATCAATGGGGTTCCGACCGCGGGTCGATGATGGCCATCGAGGGCGACCTGGACGTTGTCGAGAAATTGTTGAAGCAGGCGGGCGATTCTTCCCCCAAGGAGCGCGCCGCAACGATCGCTTGCTTCAACGGACCACGCAGCTTCACGGTCGCCGGATCCACCAAGGCAATTGACGCTGTGGTCGAAACTGCTCAGGGCTCGGAGTTCTCGTCGATGCGAACGAAGAGGCTAAACGTCACCAATGCATTCCATTCTACTCTGGTGGAGCCACTTGTGGACGACCTGAAGAGGCTTGGTGAGACTGTATCTTTCAACCGGCCGTGCATCCCCATCGAGCGAGCGACAGAGTCTGCAACATCCGAGTCCCCGTCTTCCACGTTCTTCGCGGAGCATATGAGGAGTCCAGTGTACTTCAACCATGCCGTGCAGAGATTGGCCGAGAAATATCCTTCCGCTATCTTCCTCGAGGCCGGGTCGAGCTCTACGATCACAGTCATGGCGAGTCGAGCTCTTGGTGCTCCAAGCCAATCTTATTTCCAGGCCATCAATATTCTGGATGGAGGCAAAGGAGTCGACGGCTTGGTCGAGATGAGCGTCTCCCTCTGGAACGAGGGTTTGAAACATACCTTCTGGCCGCACCACGCTTCGCAAACCTACGAGTACGGCCCGATCTTGATGCCGGTTTACCAATTCGAGAAGAGCAAGCACTGGCTGGACGCAAAGAAGCCCCAGAAGGCCGTTGCCGAGGCTCCCGCTCCTGTGGTACAGCAAGTCGCAGAGCAGTTGCCGACAGAGCTGTATACATTCGTCGGCTATCAAGATTCCAAGGAGCGCACTGCCAGGTTCCGTGTCAATACCATGATCAAGCAGTACGAGGACTACATCTCCGGTCATTTTATTGCTCATACAGCTCCCATCTGTCCTGCCACGCTCGAGATGGCTATTGTAGTCGAGGCTTTATTCAGTCTCCAGCCTGGTCTTCGAGACGGATTTCTTCCCAGGTTGGTTGATGTCGAGAACCAGTCGCCCATCTGCGTTGACCCTTCTCGGGCTGTTTGGCTAGATGTTGAAACCAAGGACACAGATAAGCTCTCGTGGAGTTTCAAGCTAAACAGCACCGGAACTGGTCCGGCCAGTACTTTGCACGCAACCGGCGAGGTTGTGTTCCAGCTGAGTAGTGAGCCTCAGTACCATAGCGAGTTCTCGAGGTACGAGCGACTCGTTGGTCACCAACGCTGCCTCAGTGTTCTCAATACTCCCGATGCGGACGACATCATCCAAGGCCGAAACATCTACAAGTCTTTCGCCGATGTCGTTGACTACGGTGCTCCATACCGGGGTCTTCAGAAGCTCGTCGGTAAGGGAAACGAATCGGCCGGTCGCGTCACTACCAAACATGGCGGAGAACGGTGGCTCGATACCCATCTCACCGATGCGTTCAGTCAGGTGGGAGGTATCTGGGTGAATTGCATGACCGACCGCTCGCCCACTGACATGTACATCGCCGTCGGCTTTGAGCAATGGATCCGATCGCCTAAGATTGGTGAGCAGTATGGTAAGGCCACTTCCTGGGATGTTTTCGCCTACCACCATGTTGAGTCAGACAAAGCGTATCTGACAGATATCTTTGTCTTCGATTCCGAAACTGGTGTGCTAGCTGAAGTGATTCTGGGTATCAACTACGCCAGGGTGGCGAAGCAGGCCATGAGCAAGATGCTCGCGCGGCTGACCCCCGGCGCATCGGAGCCGTCGACAGCTCATGTGGCACCGTCCAAGGCCGCTGCTGTTGCCCAATCGGCGGCTCCCCTCTCGCAGCCCAGGAAGATCGAAAAGCCCAAGGCGCCGAAGCAACCCAAGGTGAAGAATACACCTGCAAAGCCCAATGTGGCCGGTCCCATTCGAGAGATTCTCGCAGAGCTGGCAGGACTGGAGCCTCATGAGGTCACGGATAGCACCGGGCTAGCAGACATTGGCATTGACTCGCTCATGGGCATGGAATTGGCTAAAGAGCTAGAGGAAAAGTTCAAGTGCTCGATTCCCGAGGATCAGTTGGTGGAAGTTACCACTGTTCAGAGCTTGATCAAGTGTGTCGAGTCCGCTGTCGGGCCGGTCGACGTCAGTTCCAGTGAGGAAGATGCCACGGAGGAGGACAGCTCGAGCGAGTCTGGCGGCGAAGTTTCGGACTCCGCAACAAGCGTTTCCGGTGATGAGAGTCCTGAAGTTGATTTGACTGAATTCCTCGCCGACTTTTTGGGAGTGGCACAGGAAGACATCAAGGAGGACACCCTTCTCCGCGATCTCGGTGTCGACTCGCTTCTTTCGACAGAACTCCTTGCTGATTTGGCCAGCAAATTCGGTACACATCTGCCTGAGGATTCCATGTTGGAGGAACTCACCGTTCAGGCTCTTAGTGAAGCTGTTAATGGAAAGCCTGCGAAGCCCAAAGCTGCCTCCAGCGGCAGCGGAACTCATCAGTCGATGCACAGCAGCACTCCTGCCGCTGCCGCCGCCCCCCGTACCCAGGAGGCTACCATGTCAACGAGCGGAGAGCTCAACCTGTCCAGCCAAACTGTGATGGACGCCTTCAATGAGGTGAAGAAGTTGACGGATCAGTACATCGCGGACTACGGATGCGCAGACTATATGGATACGATCAACCCGAAACAAGTCCAAATGTGCGTTGCACTGATCGTGGAGGCATTTGAAGAACTCGGCTGCCCATTGCGCACTGCTCAGGCTGGTCAAAAACTCGACCGCATTAACCATCTCCCCCAGCATGGTCGCCTGGCCGAGTACTTGTACATGGTCTTGGAGCGGGATGGTCGACTGATTGACCTCGACGGTGACACCATTCGACGTACTGCCATCTCAGCTCCCAGCAAGTCGAGCGATGAGTTGCTCCAAGGGCTCATGCAAAAGTATCCAAACCATGGTTACGCCAACAAGCTGACTCACTTCACCGGCAAACGGTTGGCTGATGTCTTGACCGGCAAATCCGATGGAATCAAGCTGATCTTCGGAACCGAGGAAGGTCGGGATCTTGTATCAGGTCTGTATGGAGACTCGATGTTGAATAAGCTATGCTACAAGATGATGGAGGATTTCCTGCGCGGGCTCATCGCGAAACTCCCAAAGAACCAAGGGCCGCTCAAGATCCTGGAGATGGGCGCTGGAACTGGCGGCACGACGAAGCTTCTCGTACCGGTGCTTGCCAGCCTGAATGTACCTATCGAGTACACGTACACTGATCTGTCGCCTTCGTTCACCGCCGCCGCCCGCAAGAAGTTCAAGCAGTATCCATTCATGAAGTTCCGAGTTCACGATATCGAGAAGGCCCCTGCTGATGACCTAGTGGGTACGCAGCACATTATCATTGCCAGCAACGCTGTGCACGCAACCCATAGTTTGACCGAATCGACCAAGAATATCAAGAAGGCTTTGCGCCCCGATGGATTCCTGATGATGCTCGAGATGACCGAGACTCTGGTCTGGATCGACGTCATTTTCGGTCTCCTGGAAGGATGGTGGTTGTTCGATGACGGTCGCCGCCATGCGATTTCCCACCAGTCTCGCTGGGAACAAGCTCTTCATTCCGTGGGATACGGTCACGTAGATTGGACGGACGGCAACCGCCCTGAAGTCGAGATCCAGCGCGTCATTATCGCGATGGCGTCGGGCTCGAGGTACGATCGTCTTTCCATTCCACCTCAGCCTGCAGCGGTCCAGCTTACTGACACTGCGGCTCGTCAAGCCGTCGTTGATGAGTACGTCCGGAATCATTCGCAGGGATTTGCAGCCCCCGTTCGGGCAAGCACGAGTACATCCATCCCACAAGATCAAACCATCTTCCTGACCGGTGCGACTGGTAGCCTCGGCTCTCATCTCGTCGAGCACTTTGCGAGCTTACCGACCGTGAAATCCGTTATCTGCATTAACCGTCAGACGTCCAGCAAGGAACCTGAGGAGCGTCAGCGAGAGGCCCTGAACTCTCGGGGTATCCAGCTCTCTTCAGAGGCATGGGCAAAACTCCGGGTCTTTGAAACTGACACAGCTAAACCACTCTTGGGCCTATCTCGCGACGTTTACGACGAACTCGCCAGCAGTGTGACTCACATCCTGCACAACGCGTGGCCCATGAGCGGCAAACGGCCGGTGAAAGGTTTCGAGCAGCAATTCAAGGCGATGCGCAATCTTCTCGACTTTGCGAGGGATATTGCCAGCCGACACGCGTCCGAATTCAAAGTCAACTTCCAATTTATCTCGTCGATTGCGACCGTGGGCCATTATCCACTTCGTACAGGAAAAGTAGACGTGCCGGAAGAGCGCATGACCATCGACTCCGTGCTTCCGAATGGGTACGGTGACGCCAAGTATATCTGTGAGAGGATGCTCGACGAGACTCTGCACCGGTTCCCGCAGGATTTCCGAACCATGGCGGTGCGTCTTGGTCAGGTCGCTGGATCGAAGACGAGTGGGTACTGGAATCCACAGGAGCACCTGTCATTCCTCGTCAAATCATCACAAACACTGCGTGTGTTACCTGATTTCGACGGATTGCTCTCCTGGACTCCCGTCAATGACGTGGCAGCCACTCTCAGCGATCTCCTGCTTGCAGACAACACACCATATCCGATTTATCACATTGACAACCCGGTGCGACAGCCATGGCGTGAGATGATTCCGGTGCTGGGGGAGAGTCTTGGCGTGCCACGTGACCGCGTTATCCCCTTTGTGGACTGGGTGCAGCGGGTGCGTAGTTTCGCCGGCTCGGAGGTGGACAATCCAGCCATTAAGCTCATCGAGTTCCTGGACGGCAACTTTGTGCGCATGTCGTGCGGTGGCCTCCTGCTCGACACCACCAAGGCTCGCGAGCACTCTCGGACTTTGGCTCAAGAAGGTCCGGTGAGCGAGGATGTTGCACGTGGATATATCAAAGCTTGGAAGGAGATGGGATTCCTGCATTGATTCCTGACGTAGGTAACGTTGTATGCTGGAGTTTCCGGGGTTACGTGTCCCCAAGTGTATTTTGATGTGTTGCCCAACCGCACATTTGGCTGGACTCGCTGTTTTCTTGATGTTTGCCACAAAGGAGGCAGAATTCGCTCCATTTTTCTCAGTTTACTCTGTAATTATCATTTCATTCCAATCCTTGCATTCTCTCTTCAAGGTTTACTGAGCAACATCCTCGTAAGTTGAACTGCCAGACACTGTTCAGTGCATGATGAATGGCTGGCTCGCATGTGGGCCTCTCGGAGTCAGGGCCGGCCCGATCAAACAAGCACACGCTAACCCCCAACGGGGCTCGGCTCGGAGTTTTGAACTCCGCCGTGAGGTAATCTGGGTGAGGTAAGCGGAGTGTGTGCTTTCTTTGTTAGTTATGAACGGGTTTCTCTGCTTCAACTTCCCTGCTGGATCATCTTTTCGTTTCTTTTTCCTTGATTCTCTGACTGTTCTTCCATTTTTGCAGCTCAACTGCGTCGCCGTCGGATTTCGCGACCGGGATCCAACAACACCTGACGGCCCCGTCGTGATGGATACTGATTCCGACACATACCCGGCTCCATACGGTCGCGCTTGTTCCAACTGCTCGCAGTCAAAATGCAAATGCTTCTATCCCAAGGCTGGAGGACGATGCCAGAGGTATATCGTCCTCTCCACTGGATGGATGCGAAGTGGAAGCTGACGGCCATAGATGCCAGCGATTGAACAAGGAATGCCGCCAACCCGCTTTCCATAAACGCCAGGCGACGCGAAAATCATCAAATTCGAAGGCCGCCCGACTGGAAGAGAAATTGGAAGATCTCGTCTCGCTCCTTCGTGCTGGTGTGCAACCTATTGGAGCCGGCCATGTGAGCCTTTCCCTGGGACAACTAGGGCAGGCGCAGGACATCACCATGAGCAATGCCATCTCGCCGCCAGAGTCTCTGGATGCAGCGCTCAGCAATTCGACACAAAGCGTCTATACGCTGCCCACGACCCAGGCGGCGATGACTCCCGACACGAACACCTCGGAAGCCGGCGGCCAGCCATCAATTTCATTCTCCTCGCCCGCTGAGCCGACGGCTCTACAAGCCGAAGAGTACCTGACCATATTCCACGCTCAGCTACTTCCCTACTTTCCCTGTGTCTATATACCTCCTGGAACGACAGCGCAGCAGCTGCGACGGAATCGACCTTTCACCTGGCTTTGTATCATGGCTGTCACTTGCAAATCTGCTGGTCAACGCCGTGCACTTTACGACAAGATAAAAGAAATCGTCGCGCAACTACTGATTCACAATTCAGCCAGCGCAGATATTGACGTCCTCCACGGCCTTCTAATCTACCTTGGCTGGTGCGTTGATCTGTTCTACGGTTTAGACTTCGTTACTAACATTTCTGACCTAGGTCAAACCAACAAGTGTACAACAAGGCCAATATCCATGTCTTCACCCAGCTTGCCACTGCTGCAGTCTATGAGCTTGGCATCCATAATCCTTCAGCGAAACCAAAGATGATGGCGTTGTGTGTATATACCGAAGAAGATGAAGCTTCAGCGTCCGTTGCTGGTCAGTCAATGGAAGAGCGCAGAGCAGTCCTAGCATGCTTTCTAATCACGTCCATGTAAGTTGACGTCTATCGTGGGGGCGACTCAGTACTAACCGTCTAGTATCTCGACATTCGTGCAGAAGACCGATTCGCTTCGATGGACGATCTTCATGGACGAATGCCTCAGAGCGCTTGAAGAGCGCCAAGAATGTCTCAATGATGAAAATTTGGCACAACAGGTTCGATTACAATTAATCACGGATAAATTGAATCAAGGACCGTATCACGGTGGGCTCGCAGAGACTCCAGATCCGATCCGTGCGCCGCCTGCATACTACCTGCGCTCCATGAATGCCCAGCTTCGAGGCATTCAACCGCGCGTTGCACCCCATTCACAGAGTCATAGTATGCTTGCCCCTCTAAGATTCTACCAGAAAGGTACTAATACAAACCAGAGATTCTCCTCCTTCATCATCATTATACTTCCCTTACTCTAAATGAAGCCGCTCTCACCAATGCGCCTGTCAATTCAAGAAACCTAAACTTTCAGCAGTTAGAACATCTTTATGGCTGTTTAGAAGCTAGCAAAGCGTGGTTTGAGCTGTTTCTAACAATTCCTCCCGCAGAATACATCGGGTTTCCCTTCTCTATCTTCGCTCAAATGGTGCACAACCTCGTCATTCTATATCAATTATCGACATTTGAAGACCCTTCCTGGGACATCACCACTGTCCGACAAACAACTGATGTTATCTCCATACTAGGGACGGTCATCCAAAATATGAGCCAAGTCGCTATCCTGGCAGGCCTGGATGGCGAACCTGACAGTGATGTTTTCTCACGGGTCGCGAAAATGTACCGATCGATTCAAATGGGATGGGAGGCAAAACTGGGCCCGGAGCTTCTTGCTCTCCCAGGTACCCATTCCAGCCAGGGCTTCCCAGAACCTCTTGACACGATGCCGGCCAATTTCCCCCTGATGTCGGACAATGACTGGTTATCCGACATGCTTAATTCCGTTACAAACAACCTCCGATATTAAATAGATCCCCCATCCACCTACTTCTCCATGATACCCCATTCAATCATCCTATATTATGGCCCTTTGCCAATCTTCATAACACTTCGCATTTCATCTAGTCCGGCAGACCATACTTTCAGGGTACCCTCGATACTTATTGTGCCTTCACCGTGAACATAATCGTCATGGTCATCCACATACCCCTCGAAGTCTGAAATACCGACCCGCCTTCCCCAACTGGTTTCCGCCCCCCACCTCCTACCGTTGTCTCATTCGACGCCTGACTGACGAGCAGACTTCTAATGAGACTACCTATCGAATTCGACTGGCACGGATCAGAAAATGAGGGCTTGAACCCATATACCGGTCAGATCCACAGCTCTAGAGACTCCGGACTGTTTCATCACTAGCTCGGCGGTGGAAGTTGCGTGTTCCCGACTGCGTATTCAACAGCCGCGTTGGATGCGTCGCCCCCCTGCCCGTCATTGTAACCGGGACAGGTAAGAGTCGCCAGGTCCTGACGCTCTATCTACTACTAACCCATCAGCAATTGTACATATATTGTGGTATATACTATCATTAGCGCACATAATATCAATAAGCAAACAGCTGGTTAGACATACTGTGCCTACTTGTGAAATGACTCTAGTTTCTGACCTGTAGAGGTGGACCATTTTACTCTTCGCTCTCCTTATCAAATATTTGTTATTTCCACAAGAACTCGCAGTAGGAGAAATACGATGTCCAAGACTAATGAACAGGTGTCGAAGGGAACTCGGTAGGCGGCGCCAGGGAAAGACTTGGATGTAGTGCTAACTCCACCTTTGTAACCTTGAAGCCTGACTCACATTCCACCAGTGCAACAACGACGAGTATAATGCTCTTGTTTTGCTGCAAACCCAGAGGTTGACTTGTCTAGTTCCCTAAAACAGGTAGCTCTAGGCCACGTGATCCGCAGCTAGTATCCCGCATAGTCTGAATTTTGTTATCTTTCATCCCACCAACGACCACAACTTACGTACCTGCCTACCTTCTCCTCGTAATCTGCATCCTACCTACTGATCCACTTATTTGATGCATCTGGATGGCCTCCTCCGAGACTCATTTGTCCTCACCAACGCCAGCTCGGCCTCAAGGATGGACCCGCATAACCAAATCCAGCCCGCTCCAAGACCTTGGGCCCGGGATTATGGATTATGAGCGCTGTGCAGCACTCCATAACGAGCTCCCAACCAGGGCTGTCGGAGGCCGAGGGGTGAAGATGCCGTCCAAGCCGCTAACCTGGTGGGAGGCCAGGGCACCTTCCGTGGAGGTTGCCAATAGTCTGCACACGTCGTTGACAGAGTTCCTGAAGCGTGCTTGGGATGAGGACGTACTGCCGAGGCATCCTTTCGACACTTTTTCTCTATATTGGGGCACTGAAGTTTCCGGATGACTTGCGGGATCGGGTTAGTAGGTATGAGGATGAGGATGAGGATGGAAGGCTTATCAAACTGTATGAGTCCAGCCACTTTCGAGTGGGAGATGATGAGGGTATTATGTATGATCTTCTTTCACCTCGATGAAGGAATCAAATTACCTCAAGGCAGGGCGCGCTGACTTATTGATTTCTTAGATTTGATCAGACAACCCTAAAAGCAAGCTTTATTGAGGATTATAATGACAGTGCCCCTGGAAGTTATCCTCGATTCATATCTCCAAATGATCGACGAAGAAAGGTACAGACGATTTCCGAAGATCAGGCAAAACTAGTGAAAAACAACCCCAGTTGTCAGGTTGTGGATCAGTGGGTAATTCACCATTACACGGAAACAGACCTTGAGCTGGCAATCATGGCTTTCAAGCGTCTGGTGGAAGTGATTGAATCTCGAATCCCACATAACGCTGATTCCACTTCTATCCGGTTGCCGTGGCATGATCCAGCAACATTTTCAGACCAAAACATCCTCCCGCCTTTCTCATTTGCCCACAAAGTTCCTCAAGCCCATCTCCAACTGCAAAGTCCGGTTCCAGTACATCGCACCGGGACTCCGATTCCCAACAGCCCCTGAATTTCAAGACCAACCCATCACGGACTTTGTTACATCGCCGTATAACCATCACGGACAATTCCCTGGCAACTGCCCTCTACGGATCCTACAGATTGACAACGCAGAGCAGCGGCTAGTAGCATATGATCGGCGTTTTGGCCTCCGCAATGTTGCTGCTGGATTCTACATCTATCCTGTTGTGCCGCGATGGCCACAATTCTGGGCCAACGGATGTCGACTTTTACTACCCTTTGGCATTGGGAATTCCGGATGGTCTCGACAGTCGAATGGAGAGCCGCTCGGGGTGGGCGAGTATATGGACGAAAACCCAACGCCTCATGATGCTCATGGGGACTTGTATCAGGCTGGATTACAAACGGGATTACAAACTTCCGTTCCGTGCAGATACACAAGGTGCTGAACAACTGGGCCGATCGGGTCGAGAACGGCGATTGGGAGGTGAATGAGCATACCTCTTCCCACCCATTGCTAGTAGCGCATGGTAGACTTGAATAGAGGGGCGACCGGAGAAGATACTGTGGCAGAACAACAAAGAGACGCTTCGACGCATCCAGAAAGGCCGTGGCTGAGGACACCAGCCATGCAAGCGAGGATCTTTTGTTTGTTCCTCCATCACTTCGGGGATAAGCCTAAACGCCGTCAGGCACCCACCGCGTCAGCAAGCAACACAGAGGGGAAGGAACCTTCCCCGGCGGCTTTCTCTGGACTCCGCTCCGGACGCAAAGGTGAGATCGCAATTCATTGTTGGCAGCTCAGAAGTCGAGTCTCCTCTTGATCCAGATGCCAAAATGCAGGACAACGAGGATGCCGTCAGTGAGTTCAGCACACTGCATTTATGCGACAGCCACTAATCACTGCGCAGCAACGCCAACAAAATTCCCCCAGGCTATTGCCCATCGCGGATACAGCGCCACGTTCCCCGAAAACACCATGGCTGCGTTCCGCGGCGCTGTAGCCATCGGCGCTCATGCCATCGAAACCGACGTCCATTTGTCAAAGGACGGCGTGATTGTCTTGTCGCATGTTCGTCGTCAACCCCAGGAACAAGGCCATACCCTGATACAGATGTGCATCTCAATAGGACCCGACATTAAAACGCTGCTTTGGGGAGCCACGCAGGATTGCCGACTGCGACTGGGAGTATCTGAGCAAGCTCCGCACCCTAGGCGAGTCGAGAGAAGCGATGCCGCGCTTGGTTGACCTGCTCTCCTACCTCTCCGAGCCCGAACAGGAGCACATATGGCTGTTGCTTGATATCAAGGTGGCAGCCACTCTCCGAAGCACTCTCAGTCTGTCCGCTAACGCTTCCAACATCGAGCTACACAGAGGCAAAACAACCCCAACATGTTATGCCCTAGCCTAGCCGCGGCAGTGGACTCAGTCCCAACAACGGGAAGACCATGGAAGGAACGAATCATCCTTGCGCCGTGGAAGGTATGATCCATATCCAATCCCCGAGTTCGTTTCTCAGCTATGTGACAGGCAGAATGGGTGAGCGCATGTCTCAGACACTTGCCAGGCTTCCCAATCGCCCTGACGGCCTACTCGCCCACCTACGCGTCGGCGATGCTTGAGGTGCCGAATTTGCATTTCAGCTTGCTCAACTACTCCTTCGCATCCTATCGAGGGACGCGTTTCCACAAGAAAGCCAGAGAGCAGCCTCGGATGATTTTCTCGTGGTCTGATAACGCCGACGAATGGATGTCGTTGAGCATACGCAACAAAGTCGACGGCGTGATCACCGACGACCCCAAGCGGTTCATCCGGTTATGTAGCCAGTGGGACTCCGATGCCGTGCGGAAGAAGGCGAGCAGGCCAACAATCCGGCAGACAGCCTTCTGGGTGTTTGTCAATATTCTTGTCGTCTTTTACGAGGTTATATCGGCCTTGATGGAGGGGTCGCCGAGCACTCAAGTGAAGAGGGCCTTGCATTTCAGCAGTGTTGAACGGATGAATACATAGACTCTGAGTCAATGGCAATAGATATACTCTTAGACTAACAAGTAGTTGTTGCATCTCGCTTCCGTCAATCACTGAGACGCAAACTTGACCAGATTTTCTTGACTCCCGTTCCAGACCTCGGAATCACCTCCGTACGCATACGTATCGGCATTTTGCCAGAATGAGTGGAACGACCACCCATTCGGGAGCGTGCCTGGTGACGAAGCCCATCTCGCAAGAACCAGCGGATACTCGCCAAAGCCACCATTGTTCCCGGTACAGGAAGTCCACCAGCTGGTTGTGGTATAGATCATCGGATACCGCCCCGTGCCTGCCTTGTAGGTTTCTCCAAAGTCCTGGATCCACGAGACCATTGCCGAGGCGGAGAGACCAGAGCATCCAGCCTCAAGGTCCAGCATACCAGGAAGGGTGATTCCATCGCCAGTCCACCCACCGCCATGGGCAAGGAAATATTCCGCTTGCGCGGCACCAGAACTAGATCCAGGGCGGGCAAAGTGATAACCACCACGAATCAGGCCAGCATTTGTGGCGCCCGTGTAGTGAGTGCTAAAAGCCGGGTCCGTGTATGTCGTTCCCTCGGTGGCCTTTGTCTCTTAGTCTTTTGTTTCTGCTGTGGGGGGGTGGTAGGGTACCTTGATCATGACGAACCGGGCACCGGAGGAGTAGGCGCCGGCATAATCGACACTGGACTGGTAGTGCGAAATGTCGAAGCCCTGGACTGCGGCGTAGGCCAGACCAGGGAGCGCAAGGAGGGAGAGAAGCTTCATTGTGCTTGGCTGAAGGAATTGGGGCTGTTGGGTTTGAGAGACGAGACTGCGAAGGACGAAGATCGCCCCCCTATTTATAGTTGAGCGCCAGGGCAGAGGATTCGATCTTATCGATTTCGCCGGCTGATCCGCTGAAGAACCCCCTCTGTCGATCATGAACGGATTTGGATAGAAGCGGCCATGGGATGCACCAAAGAGAGCAGGTCTTGAGAGCAGGCCTCAAGCCACCAGGCCTCAGGTTACACTCGTCAGGAACGCAGCGATATCAGCCGATGTTGCTTTCAAGCTGCAGCCCTTGGTGCCGTCCTCGTATTCGCCCCGCCGAGGGGACAGAAATAGCACGGAAGAAGCTCTCTGCGACTCGAAGTGAAGCACGCCAAGCAAACCGATCGCCGTCTGGGGGAAAGTCCACGCCGAGTTTCCCAAGCTTTGTCCGACGAGAGACGGACAGTTCTTCTTCATGCCTTGGCTGTGAGGCATTGATTGTGCTGACACGTGAATGCAGGTCACCTGATTTTGCGCGGCCAGGCCAGAACGCCGACGGACCATCGTCGCAGAGCGCTTTCGGCACACCACAACGCTGTCATGAGAAATGACCCCTTCGTCGAATCCATTCCTGAAGACTGTTCCGTCTACTCGGTTGAGACAGATCGCGCTGCTCGTTGCGGATCTCTCCGAGGCAGAAAGGATTCTCGTCTGTCACGTCCAGACCCCCTGAACCCTCATCTAATGACAGCCACAGACCGGTCCTCGGGACCGTAGTCATCTATCGAGATCCGAATGTCGCGCAATGGGGCTTAGGAAACTTTCTCATCCCGCTCGGCGGTGACATCATCGAAGTTGTATCGCCCTTCCGAGATGCCACAACCGCAGGCAGGCTGCTGGGCCAAGCGCGGCGACGGGGGTTACATGATAATCATGCAAAACCACAATGCGGCTTCCCGGAAAGAGTATATCAAGTCTCGTGGTCGGGCGAAGGTCATATTCGAGTATTCGGAGGAAGATTTCGCCTGTGTTTAATACCGCCCGAACGGAATCCCTGGTCCGTCTTTCCGCGGAACAACGAATGCAGTTGCTCACGTTAGCATGCGGAATGATGCCAGAGCTCGACTCTCATCGACCGTCAGGAGAGAATCCAGAGCCATTGCTATCTCCGTTCAGTGCCTGGCATGCCTGCGGTCCCGAGTTCAAAAGCTATGCTCCCGCGATGGCAGGATCTGCAAATCTCCAGCTTCTCGCGGCGACCTGTCGCCTTACACCCGATGATAGCAATACTACTGCTGCCGCGAAGACGTGGGAACGGATCTTTGGCGTTGACAGGGATGGAAGTGAGCTTGTATTTACCAACGGGCGGATGATATTCGTCGAGGGCACGGCTCAACGGCCGGAAGGGTTAGAGTCTATCACTGTAGGAATAAAAGGGAGGAAGCGATTCAACGACTTGATCGAGAGGGCGAAGAAGGTCGGTGTTGAAAGAGACGGGCGGGTTGTGATGGTCGGTGTCGAGTGGCGCTTTGTTGTGTTGGACAACCCGGGGGCCAAATGTAAAATCTGATGGCATCGTCCCGCAGCAACGAGCGTTGAAGCCTGCTGGGATGCCTGAACGGAAATGACAAAATTGCTTCAGCGTGTGCGTATTCGTTTGGCTTACGAGCCCGCCAATCCGCGTCGCTGCAGCTCACGATCTGCCGTCATCGTCGCGGTGTTTTGGGAATAGCGTCATTTGCCAAGGAGGCAGTGTCAACCAGAAGGGATTGAGCAAATTCCTTCGCCGAATTCCTTCGCCGGGAGAGCAGCGCTGCAAAAAAAAAACGTCCCCATGGATCAAAGCACTCTCCTCAGGAGTCACAGCGAGCCCAGTTCTCAATTGCCATCGTTGAGACAGTTGTTGCCCACGGGATTCATCCTTCGGCCTTGATGATTGTCTGAACCAGGAAATCATGCAAGCAAACATGCTTGCTTTTCTGGCTCTGCTTCTCACACCGAGGGCTGTCTTAGGGGACGGTAAGATTTTCCCTCGACATCGCGTTGTCTGGACTCATCTCATTCTCTCAACAGATGCGACCCAAACAGAATCACCGAATTTCACCCTTGTCGCCCCTACTGAACATGCCACGCTCCAGGCAGCAGGCGGGATCACCCTCCGCTGGGAGTGCGGAGACCTGACGGAGCCCCTTACCCTCGAAATGGGTTACACGACGAATGGAAACTTCGCGCCCCAAGTGACAGTGAATCCCGCAGCATCGCTCAGCTCAACGGTGGTCCCTGCAGACATTATCACATCGGTAGCGCCCAGTCAAACAGCTGAAGTCGCCTTCGTTTTCAACTACCGGGGGGGACAGTACAATGGTGGTGAGGAGACGCAGCTGGCGCGCTTGGACGCGGTATCCTTGGTCGGCCCGACGGATACATCGGAAGACGACAGCGAGTGGAGCATATCCAGCGAGGCCAAGGTCGGTATTGGTGTTGGAGTTGGCATGGGGATGACGCTTTTTATCGTTGCGGTGGTTCTTCTCTGCCTCCGACGGAGGCGGAAGCGAAGAAAGGCGCGCAAAGAGAAGGCAGAGGAGGAGGGGGGAGAGAAATCCGCCGAAGACCTCCCACCGACCAGCTCCGATCCAGCCCAGCCAGCTGAGGTGGAGGCAACAGAGGCTCCAAAGGCGGAGCTTGGAGCGGAGGGTGAGCAGATTGAACTTGATGCTGGGAACCAGAAAGTTGAACTTGACGCTGGGTCGAAGCCAGGAGCATTCGAAAAGGTGGAAGAGAAGCCAGAGCAGAGATACGAGCTAGCTGGCTGATGTCTTAATGCGTTGTAGTTAATACACAGTCTGGACTTGTAGAATGCAAACATAATAGCAGCCAACATCAGAGGCGTCCTGCACCGGAAACCCATTGCTTTTAACATAACCTTCTTATTGTTCTACACATCTGTCTGGAAGCTGCTGGTTCTATAAGGCTGCTTACAGAGTAAAACGACGCATACTCAGCTCACACCTCTTCTCAGCTCACGCTTCACCTTTACTGAAAAATTCCGAGGTCAATCCGGCGTGCCAGTTCCTTGTAAGCAACCACATTGGGATGCAAATGGTCTCCCGAGTCGAACTCTGGCCTCAGCTTGTCGCCGTCCCCGATAAATGCGGCAAAATCAACAGTATAGTCAAAGACTCCACTCGATAGAATCCATTCATTCACCTTGACTCTTGTCGCTTCGCGTGCAGGGGCCCCGTACTGGTTCCCAGCGAACGGGGTTATCGTCGCGGCGATAGTGATGAGTCCGGCATCTCTGCAGTCCGCAGCGATTTGCGAGTACGCATCTGTCAGGTTGTCGAACAGCTGCTCCTGTGTCTCTTCATCTGTGTTCGACGGGCCGATATCGTTGACGCCCTCGAAGATCATCACATACTTGACTCCTTTCTGTTCTATGGCGTCCCGGCGGTACCTTGTAAGCAGCGGCGGTCCGAGGCCTCCTGAGAGGATGGCATTGCCGCCTGCAGCTTCATTGTTGACGGCTATATGTGTCAAGTTGCTGCTTTGCAAGCGTTCTGCGAGAGCGTCGGGCCAGCTGGTGGGCGTCAACTGAAGTTCTCAAGATGAATTCCAGCCCTACTCACCGGTTGTTCATATTGTCATCACTGCCGCGTCCGTCCGTGATACTATCGCCGAGGATGACGAGGCCGATATTCTTCTTCGAAGTCAAGGCCTCGACAGCGGTGGCGAAATACCAGTGCTCCAAGCCAGTCCCCGTAATCGACGGAGCATTGACCTTGTTTCCTTTTTCCATCCATGACGTTGTTCGACTGCCCGGATGGCCCGTGATCTTGTCCTTTGCCTGTCCTTGTTGACTGTAGATCGTGAGGGCGATATTCGACAAAGGGGCGACTTCAAAGTGGATTGGATCAGAATATACGGTCTCCCCTGGCGGTATGGCGATAGACGCAGAGCCATTGAAGGTAAGAGGCGTGATTGTCGACGTGTCAATGGCAGCTACGCCTGCCTCTCCATTTTCTGGCAACGCCAACGAGCTCGCAGTGATGGGCAAGACCGTTTGGCCGAAGAGGTTCGAAATTTGAACCCGGATGTGTTCAGCTCCAATCGACGCCCGAAAGGTCTGTCGTAACGTCGCGTTTTCGAACTGGAAATCAGCACCTCCTCCGCCCTATCTCGGTCAGCGACGTGGCCCATCAACACGGGGGGTTGAGCCATACAAAAGGACTCGGCGGCAAGTTGTCGACCTCAACCTCTTGGGGCATTGCAGTCCAGGTCGGAACCCAGTGCTTGCCGTGCCCCTGCGACGGAAGAGCCATGCCAGCTGCCTGTCCCGTCCAGACGGTCCATGCGCCCAGGCACAGCGAATGTAGCGACGTGAGCCTCATGATATCGGACGATGCTTGAGAACTCGAGTGCCTTCAGACGACCATGAGGAGCGACGCTCCCCAGCTTTTTAACACGTACATTAGCCTAAATCTGAGACGAGCGTCCAAAAGCTGTCCGTCGACCTGAAATTAATGACAGCCTCCTGCTCCGGATTCTCCAACGCAACCGAGATGAACAAGCTTTGAAGTCAAAGGGCCGATTCGCTCGTGTCTCTGGAGCTCGTAACGGTATCAGATATGATTTGTGGAAAGACTTGCCCGTCCGTTTAGCCTGAATCCCCCACAGGAACCCCCAGGCTCTGCAGATCTCCGGAGGGAGGAGGACAGATCAAGTGCAACCGCTGCGAAAGTCTTTGGTGAACGGAGACACTCACACACTTTGGAGAACCAAATGGCATGACTGGCAGGAAGACATGGCGTCCATCGATCTCGAGGCACCAAGCTTCTTCAGTCGGGAAGTATACGAGGCGGGGCTCCTCGTATTGGTGAGTCACTGCAGTGGCACACCGTGAAAAACTCGACCACAGCACAATTCCCAGCTTTCTGCCTTTCAGTATCGATCTTCACAATGTCTGAATATGATGTCGTCGTCACCGGCTCGGCCGGTCATCTCGGGACTGCCCTGATGCTCAGCCTGCCGTCCCTGGGCTTCAAGCCATTGGGCGTCGATATTCTCCCCTCGGCGACCACGACACACGTCGGCTCCGTGAGCGATCGCCAGTTTATTGCGTCTGTTTTCGATTCGAACCCGATCAAGCATGTCCTTCACGCTGCGACACTGCATAAACCGCACGTCGCCAGCCACAGCAAGGAGGACTTCGTCTCGACCAACATTCTCGGCACCCTGGTTCTCCTGGAAGAGTCGTCCCGGTCCTCCAGAAGCCAGATAGAGAGCTTCATCTACTTCAGTACGACCAGCACGTTTGGGATGGCACTGAGCCCCAAGCCAGGCTCCCCAGCCGCTTGGATCGATGAATCCGTCGTGCCGGTCCCGAAGAACATTTACGGCGTAACAAAGGTCGCGGCGGAGGATATGTGTGCTTTGATCCAGAAGCAAAGCGGAATGCCCGTTCTGGTTCTCCGGACAAGCCGCTTCTTCCCCGAGGAGGACGACGACGAAGACCGCCGCGCGGCTATGGGCGACGAGAACCTGAAGGTGCTGGAGCTTGCCTACCGCAGAGTGGACATTGAGGATATCGTCAGCGCGTCAGTCTGCGCCATGAACAAGGCGAGGGACATTCGATGGGGGAAGTATATCATAAGTGCCCCGCCCCCATTCAGCAACGACGCAGGTACACTCGACACCTTGAATCGTGACGCCGGGGCCGTGATAGCCAAGTTATTTCCTGAAGTGAATGCCATCTTTCAAGAGAGAGGCTGGAAGCACCTCGCCAGATTCGATCGAGTGTACGATTCGAGCAAGGCCGTCAAGGAACTAGGCTGGGAACCACGCTATACATTCGAAAAGACGATCGAGAGACTGGCACGGGGCGAGCCATGGAGAAGCCCCTTGACGGCAAGAGTGGGCAAGAAAGGCTACCATGCTGTGAGCACGGGGGTTTACACAAAGCGATAGTTAAGTCATGAGTTGGAATTGTAGATAGTCTTGCATCGAGAGACATCAGAGACCTAGAACCTATCCAAGAATATCCGTCACAGAGGTGATTACTATTCATCTACGCACGTTTCCGCCGCTTGACGAGAATCTTGACGCCGTCCGGGGGCGCTATTGCCTCCGCCAGCCACCGGTTTGGAGGTCTCTTGTCGCCATACTCCGCCGGGAATTTGACATCATATTGGGTAAGGACGTAGGCAATGATCATCTTCAGCTCAAAATCGATCAGAAACCGACCGGGACAAGCGTGTTTGCCGTGGCCGAACGGCAGATGGTCGGCGCTTGTCGTCACAAAGCTGAGCTTATTGCCCTTGCTGGGGTCGTCTGCAGCCTCACGGATGCGCGAGAACCGGAACGGATCAAACTTGAGCGGGTCCTCGTATTTGTCCTCGTCCGCGTGCACCGGCTGACTGAGGAAGGAGATGAGACATCCCTTGGGAAGCTTGACGCCCGAATCGGTTTCCAGCCCATCGACCATCACCATACGGTGCATCACCCGGCCGCCAAACGAATGACAACGCAGCGTCTCGCGGGAGACACTGTCCGCCCGAGTCATCTGAGAGACTGTGGACTTGGTCCAAGCCGTATCGGACCCCATTACCCGGGTGACCTCGTCCCGAAGAACCGCGATGGTGTTGTACTCCGCATCGGACCCCATGATATTCAGCAGCATGTTGGTCACCTGGATGCTGGTCTGGTGCATGGAGCCAAAATTAGCAGCAGTGAGACGCCCGCTCATGGTATCCACGTCGTGAAACTCCTCGGGGCGCTCCTTCTGCGCGAAGCGGAGCATCATCTGGAAGTAATCTTGGGGCTCGTCCTTGGAGTGCTTGAGAGCCTCCATGCGCGCACGATAGATCGGTTCAAAATGCTTCCTGACTCTTCTCTGCGCCAGACGCGATTTTAGCCCAACAAAGGGCCCAACGAGGGGACGTAGCATGGGAGGCGTGCCGCCGGTTACACCCGCGTTGATGATGCAGCCGTCGATTACATCGAAGCTGTCTCGGAGATACTGCTCGTTTCTGCCTGTTCTGTGTCAGTGGGCAGGGGTCTAACCATCGTCACATCACATCAGTCCAACTTACACAACGGCAAGCCGATCGTAAAACGACTCGCAGCCTGGGCGACCACCATCCGCACCGTCTCCAGCAGATCAATTGTCTTCCAGTTGTCTTCATCGGTGCCAAAGTACGCGTCGAAAGCCACGCCCAGCTCCTCATTCAACCCGTCGACGATGGTTTCCAACACCGCATTCAACTCTTTCCGCACCAATTGGCCCTGCCACGCGTCGACGACATACTTAGTATGGCCCAGGGCATACTGCACCTGATCCACCTCGGCAAAGGCATGGTCGACGCTGAGAACGCCTTCAGGCTGCGCCAGCACCCAGCGAAGCGAGCTCGCCGGGAGGATAATCTCATCGCGGAAGCCAAAGCCTGGGATAATGACAGCCTTGCCAATTTTCGAGTACTTTTGGTAAGCTTCGCGGAAAAGCGCTTCACAGTCGGTCAGATACGCGAGGCGGGTTTTGAGGCTGAAGCTCGTCTTCCCCGCTGGTTCGCGGATCAGAGGCACGCCTTTCGGGTTGGCGACGCGGAAGAAGAGGGCGTTGATGATGTAGAGCAGCGCTGCGGGGATCACGCAAAGAACGCTGATCCGCAGCAGACTCCCGGGGTCAAAGAAGTCCATGATGATGTTGATGGGACTGGAAGGAGCTGAGGGAGCTGACGCTGTTTTTCAAGGTCAATGCCCCCTCGATTGCGGAGGCGGGCACGGAGCACTGGGATTTCGCCAGCGCCGTCGAGGCATGGACTTCGAGGACGAATTCCGGTCTCGTCAGGATCGTTGGCTTGCTAGCGTTCTCCGCAGCCTGCGGCTGATTGGTCCGAGCTGCAATATTAGAGGCGATGCTGTGGCTGCGTCGTGGAGAACCTCCTGTTCACTTGACAAACCAGGGCAAAGGAGGCCAAATAAGGCCAAATGAGGCGACATGAAGCCAAATGAGGGCTTCCCACTTCTGGTAGGTGCCTGAGGCCTCCATGAGGTGGCCGTGCTGGGAGAGCTTCATAACAATGCTTATTGAAATATACTACCTATCTTTCTAAGTTTACGCCGCAATGGCCTCCTCGAAGACAACCTTGTTACTGCCGTCCTCGCCGACCTTGGGGACCCCCCTCTCCGCAAGCACATCGCTGTGGAGACGGTACGCTCGCTCCATCTCCCAGTGGAACGGACTCGGGGTCGAGAACAGCGCGTCAATGGATTCCAGCGACCGATTGCAGGTTTCAGGGTAGAAGAGGTAGACAATCGGGATCCAGAGCAGATTGAAGCCCGCAAGGAGGAAGTAGCTGCGGCTCTTCAGGCTATCAAACATGATCGGGTTCACCAAGGTCGTCATGCCCACGCCAATTGCCCATCCGGTGATGCCAAAGCCATTGCCCTGTGCGCGCAAATCCGAGGGGAAGATCTCGGTCGGTACCAGGAAAGCAACTGTGCCCCAGGTTGATGCGTATCCTAAATTGAAGAGGAAGAGCATTGCAACTGCTGCCGGTGCATACTGAGATGCTCGATCGGGATTGTGAAGCGAAGCCTCATACACAGAGCCAGCCTAAGCAAACATTAACGAACGACGCCTTCAGAGACCGAGACTTTGAACGGCAGACTTACCACCACCTCGACTGTAAAAAGACTCAAAGCACCCAGCATCAGACACATTCTCCGACCGATCCTGTCCACAATCTGCGCACTGATGATCGTGCCAACAATGCCGATCGTGTTCAATCCCCCAGCCAGTCCGTTCTGGGTGAGGTCACTGTACCCAGCTTGGCTGAGAAGGACAGGCGAGTATGCCGTAACAGCCTAGAAATATCAATAAAACCCAAACACTACTTGTGATGCATCGACGTACCGTGATTCCAGTCCACGAGGCCATGATCTGCAGCCAGACGCACAGCCAGGCCCGTCGACCCAGATTGGCGCCCGGTCGTCCGCCCTTGCCGGTGAGAATTTTGACAAACTGAATCGGAGAACTGGGCCGGCTGTCTTGGGCCATGGCCAGGATCTCCATATACTCGCGTTCAATTTCCTCGGGAGTCGCTTTGTGGCGTCGGATTCTCGTCAACAGGTCTCTCGCGTCCTCGTTGCGGCCCACTGATGCGTAGTAGCGAGGGCTATCGGGCAGCATCTTGATGAAGAGAACCAGGAGAATGGCCGGGATGCACTGGAATGCGAGCAGGAAGCGCCATCGGATATCAGAGTAACCGTTGTTGATGAACGCAAGACCAAACGACAGCCAGTACGCCACGGAGATTCCCAGATCTTCACTGTCAGCATATCCCTCCTCCGTGAGACAGGTTTACGTACAGTTTGCGATGAAGACATAGCCCAAGAAACCGCCACGATGCTGGGCAGAAGAAGTCTCTGAGACCAGCACAGGCGTGATCCCAGTCAAAGCTAGGTGCGATTAGCAAGTCAAGCCCAGTCCGTCTGCAGAACTTCATACACACCGCCAGTGCCAATGCCAGTCACCACTCGAGCGACGAGCATGAAGTCAGAGCTTTGAATAGCCGCTTGCAGAGCACCTCCGACGGCGGCAAAGATCGAGCCGATGAACAGACCGTTGATACGACCGATCCGATCAGCCAGCCACCCTCCAGCAAAGCAGCCAAAGATGCAGCCGAGATAATAGACGCTGACGATGCCTCCCTGGTGCGTGGTGTCGGTTACAGTGCCATCGGCCTCCCCAATGCCGACTTCCGTCACATAGGTCGGCGAGGCATTCACGCCTCCCATGACGCCCTGGTCATATCCCTCGAAGAAAATGCAGATCAGCGAGAAGATCTGAATGGCGATGTTGAGCTGACGAGGCGACAACCGCCTCCAAAGTGTCGTGTAGCCCATGGTGTAATCACGCAGCCAATGATTCAGACACTGACTCCGGAGCAGGAAATGATTCCAGCGTGGGAATATACGGGGATCATGGGTTTAAATATTCTTCCCTGGGAGGTGATCCCACGGGCGGTTTCCGAATTCTCCGCAACGAACCCCAGAACAGATCCACTCATAAGCCGAGTGATATGGGGTTCCGCACAAGCAGAGGATGCAGGAAGAGAATGCAGGCCCATTCACGAAAAACCGGGGGAGGCCAGACGTGGAGCCAGAGGCAGGGTCTGCGAAAAATGGAACCTTTTACACGGTTAAGCATTTAGGCATTTAAGCGGCGAAGCTTTGAAGCGTTTAGGCGTTTAGACGATACCCATTGCCTCTCAACACAGCCTTTTCTGGGCCAATAACAGCTGACAGCGGGGTTTCTCCGTGGCACGTCTCGAAGTTGGAGAGTGGTTCTCGATTTAAAGTTATTTAACGTCTCCTCGACCGATTGTTGCGGCTCTATCACCAAGATCGTGTTTTACCTACCCGTCAGCATGGCCACCAACGGTGCTCCCGCGCAGAGCCAGCCTCTGGAGCTCACAGTCCTGGGCTTGAACAGCGGCACGTCGATGGTATGGTTGTGCCAGGATGATAAGGAACGGTGGTGCTAACATCTGAATCCAGGATGGAATTGACTGTGCTCTATGCCATTTCAGACAGGAGAACCCCGAGTCTCCAATGCATTTTGAGCTGCTCAAGTACGGAGAAATCCCCCTCGAGCAGACAATCAAGAAGCGAGTTATGAACATCATCCTGCACAACAAGACGTCGCCGTCAGAGCTGTCGGAAGTCAATGTCATTCTTGGAGAGACATTTGCCGCCGCTGTTCAACAGTTCTGTCAGGACTATCAGGTTGACATCTCGTCGATCGATGTCCTTGGATCGCACGGTCAGACGATCTGGCTTCTCTCCATGCCTGAACCCGGCGAGGTGCGCAGCGCGTTGACCATGGCTGAAGGCTCTTTCCTTGCCTCGCGCACCGGCATCACCTCCGTAACGGACTTTCGCGTGAGCGACCAGGCGGCTGGCCGCCAAGGTGCTCCGTTGATCGCTTTCTTTGATGCCCTACTCTTGCACCACCCAACGAAGCTGCGCGCCTGTCAGAACATCGGCGGCATCGCCAACGTCTGCTTCATCCCTCCCGACTCTCACGGAGGTATTGACGCCTGTTACGATTTCGACACGGGTCCCGGCAACGTTTTCATTGATGCAGTCGTCCGTCACTACACGAACGGCGAGCGGGAATACGATAAGGACGGCGAGATGGGGGCGCGCGGCACAGTCGATCAGGAGCTCGTTGACGAGTTCCTCCAAACCCACCCTTACTTCCGGTTGGATCCGCCCAAGACGACTGGTCGGGAGGTCTTCCGCGACACTCTGGCGTTCGATCTCATTCGGAAGGCCGAAAGCAAGGGTCTGAGCCCTGACGACGTGGTTGCCACTATCACCCGTATCACTGCACAGGCCATCGTCGAGCATTACCGCCGCTACGCTCCCAAAGGTCTGGAGATTGAGGAGATCTTTATGTGCGGTGGTGGTGCTCTTAACCCTAACATCACTCAGTTTATTCAGAAAAACTACCCCAACACGCGTATTGTCATGCTCGATGAGGCCGGTGTCCCGGCCGGTGCCAAAGAAGCCATCACCTTTGCGTGGCAGGGGATGGAGGCGATTGTTGGTCGTTCTATTCCCGTCCCAACGCGCGTTGAGACGCGGCAGGAGTATGTATTGGGCAAGGTATCTCCCGGAAAGAATTATCGGAAGGTGATGCGACAGGGGGCACTCTTTGGGGCTGGGCGAGATCACCTTGCTCCTGTGAGCGAGATGATTAATTATGTCAATGGACAGGTGTTTGATAACAAGTGGTGATCTGCATAAGATTATGAAATGATTCCGATGGATGCTTTTTGATTTGGGATAATTTTCCTTGCTCGACCGGCTGGTGCTTCGAATATATATATCCAGTGGTTTGGGAAGGGAGGCAACTGTGACAACCACAAACGTTCAATACCATGGTACCAATTGCAATTCCCTTCCAAATCTCTTAAAGTGCCATCTCTATGACTTCACGCCCTTTTCGTATTTGTATACTTCCAGTTGAACCCTGTTGTGGGATATTAGTCAGCGACGGCCCCTCGTGAATCAGATTACATAATCTCACACTACACTATACCTAATTTGGTTACCTCGGCAAGCGGATGGCCGAATTTGGACTCCCGACGTGTCGGTGCAGCTTCCGTTCGCCGACTTCTGATTTCCTGCATGGAGGAGGACATCCGGCCAGTACTTCTTTGTATGAGGCTGCTTGGGCTCTGAGGCATGTTGCTCTGAGTTTCAGGCCTGAGCTAGCGTCCGACATGTCGCAACGCCCCCGCAAACTCCAGCGGATCTCCAAGGCTTGTTCGTGACCCCCCGCGGAAAGTGGCGCCGGACGCGACCTAATTGTCTCTCCAGGCGACTTTTGCAATCGGCGGAGCATCAAATGTAATAAGAACAGCGGGCCTTTCGCACCCTGTCAAAACTGCACCGATTTTGGCGTACCATGTACTTATGACCGCCCCGCCAGGCGACGCGGCGCTCGAAGACAAGCCAGTGAAGCAGCGACGCAGCCCGTGCAATCAGCCGTACCTCTGAATGGAGCCTCCGAGGCCGTCTCTTCTGGTAACTCCGCATCGGATATCGCTCTCAAGCCTCATTTAGCCGGTGCTTCACACAATGTGGCCAATGACCCTCACGCGATGACCATGGCCGCGCCTCATGATAGCTCGCTGCTCAATCCGTGGAAAGCATTCGCGGTCGCCTCGCAAGGCACGATCCGGGATCTGGCGGAAGTGTATCTCGAGATCGTATATCCCATGTATGTCTTTCGCCCCGCGCAGTCGAGAGATTCGAGGCTGATGGGACGGTCGTGCAGCTTTCCTCTATTCCATTGGCCGTCGTTCACGAGGGCCCTGGAAAACCTGGACTACCTCAAGGATGAGGGCCTGTTTGCTTCGACTATGGCGATGTGTGCCTTGGCTTCCGCTCGTGCCCGTGATGGCGCCTTGTATTCGAATCGCTGGAGCTCACAGCAATTAGCAAGCCCTCCATCCGAGGTCTTCTGGTCGGCGGCGAAGGATGCAATTCCCCGTGACCTGGCCACTGCAAGACACACTGAATACATGCGGGCCTGCGCGATTCTCAGTATTGCAGGCATTCAGAATGGGCAGATCCAGGAGATGCAGCAGTACCTGGGCATGTATCACACCCTGGCCGTCATGGACGGACTGCACGACGAGAAGTTGTGGCCCAAAGACCTGGATCCCGTTGTCATCGAGATCCGGCGAAGATTGGTACGTAGCCGAACCCTTTGTGCATTAGCCCTCGTGTCTAACCGTTCCTTAGTTCTGGTCCATATATACCTTGGATGTCTATTCGTCAATTGTCTGGGGCGGAATCATTCGCCATCGAGAGGACCAGTCTAACGTCCGTTATCCTGGCGATTTGAAAGACGACTTCATCGCCAAAGACGACATGGTATCGCCTGTTAGCGTGGAGCAGAACGATGTTTTGCGCACGGGTGCATCGTCAGCCGATTGGATTTGCGGCTGGAACTTCACCACCGATATGTATCGTATTCTCGAACATGCTTTAGACAGTCAGCGACGACGCTCCCCGCCGAAGAACGGAACAGCTGAAGTCTGGTCTTTATTTCGCCCTGCGCAGATGGCTGGACCGTGGTTGATGGACCACGTCCTGTCCCTATACGAGGCGCTTCCGCCGCAGTTCCGAGAAACTCGCCCAGCTACAGGCGATTTGGCGCACGATATCTTTGGCTTTCAGTCGGCTAATATTCAAGCGACTCTCCAGCTGCTGCGCATGGTTCTCTCCTCGGGCGAAGACCACGGCGTTGATGGAAAATGCGATGTGGCAGGACAGGTTTTGAGCGTATTTTCCAAAGTGCCCGCGGAATACTTGAAGGCGATCAGTTCTCCTTTGGTATGTTCACCTCCATGCTCGGCTAACTTCGGATGGCGACGAATCTGAGCTAACTTTAGTAGCTGCACCATCTGGCCGGGATTGGATATATTCTTGGCTCGGTGATGGAGGGCAGTCTATCAGAGACTTCCTACCAACGTGTGCGCACACTCTTGTAAGATTGAGCGTCCTTTTCAACATCTGTAACAGAGACACAAGCTGATTGACGATAGGCTGGAAATGGCCGACCTCCTGCATCGGCTGGAGTCAGGACTCCGTCGCTCCACTGGTACAAGCGAGAGGCTCAAATCTCAAGTTGGTCGGATCGACGAGTATATGCGCACGCAGAGAACAGCAAATATACCTCCTGTTCCGCAGAGCCAGCCACCGATTGACAATATTAACACTGCCCAGAGCGACTCGATGCCACTCGACTATAATCAAGGAGATATCGCACAAATGCAAGCCGTGATGCCCGCGCTTGACGACTCTATTGCTCAGTTCCAGCTACCGCCGGAGCTGCTGGATGACTGGCCCTGGCCGTTTGATACTGGCTTGTCAGAGGGCATTTTCCCACTTGCGTTTGTGAGGTGAAACTAGCAGAAAAACGGCAAGCAGGAGGCACAGTAAGTCAGCGGCGGTAGTCATTTACGTGGCTACACCTTCAACACCGAGGTGACATCAAACCGCCAAGGAAAAGTCTGCGAAGAAGTCCTGCCAGGTCGTTGGGAAATAAAAGAGATTGAGGCCCGGGAAATCCCACTCGCTCACGAACTGCTCCGGCACAAAGGAGGTCAGCTCGGTTTGTGCATCGAACAACTCCCAGAACGGCGCCGTGTCCTCGTTTGCATCTCCTGTCTCTATGCCGCTCTCGTTTAGCGTCCGTCCGTACTTCTCGATGCTGAGCCGAAGAATCTGCAGGTAAACATTGCCGTTGCTAGCGGTATTGCTGTTCGAGATGCTTTTTGTCAAGTCGTCAAGGAGCCGGTTGCCGTGGCTCAGGAGTTCCTGGTGCTCTTCTTTCCCCTCCGGTAGGAGACGGGATAGTTTGAGCAGAAGGAGGAAGCAAAATGCACATTTTGCCCACACGAAGTCCATTGCGTACTTGAGCTTCGCGAGGTATGAGTCAGGCTCGAAGGTGATGAGACTGAGGTGTTTGCGGGCACTGGCCTTTGCCATTAAAAGGATCTTCTGCTCGACGGGGGACATTGCTCTGAGATCCGTTAGTTACTACTCGCCATGAGAATCTGACACAGAAAACGGAGACGCACGCGACGTTTTCTACTCCCATGGAGCGAAGGGCCTTGCAATGAAGCATCATCTCCCCCCAGCACTTTTGCACGCGAAGAGCGGCTAGCAAGGGGGCTCGTTCCTCGTCTTCAGGCGCGAGGGAGTTTTCTATTCCGGTCAATACAGCGGATTCCCCAATAGTGTTCATATCGTACCTATTATCCGTTGCCAGTCACTATTTCGGTTAGAATTGCCTTCGGTGGTCGTGAGAAAGGAACTTACTCAAACCACAGATCGAGATCAAGCTTTGCCTCCTGCACGAATGCCGCGATATCAGCCCGGGCTAGCGGTGCTTTGGCACCGAGTGTCTCATTGATGTGAACTACGAGGTATCAGCGCTGTTGTGGGAGAGACCAGTCTGGACGAATGCACCTCTTATAACATTCAACTAGTTGATGTTAGCTGGTGTCGTCGAAGCGGTAATGATGGCGCATACCTCAACCTGAGAAAATAGACGCAGATCCAAAACGGTCGACGATGGTTGATGGAGTAACTTGCGGCATCGTCGTGGATTTCCCGTCATTCGAATGCCTGGTGGCTTTCCACCGTCGAGGCTGAATCTGCGCATGGTCAGCAT
This sequence comes from Aspergillus lucknowensis, assembly GCF_044049455.1. Taxonomy (NCBI): domain Eukaryota; kingdom Fungi; phylum Ascomycota; class Eurotiomycetes; order Eurotiales; family Aspergillaceae; genus Aspergillus; species Aspergillus lucknowensis. The sequence goes on along the minus strand of NW_027263548.1, from coordinate 921,230 downwards.
GATAGCTTATACCGTCGAATGTGGCCTACATATGCTCCAACACCAGAAGTCCGAACCATGTTCTGGATTTCCGCATCAGCACGTTCTCTTCTTCGACGAAGCTCCGGATATTCTGCGCTCCCTCCACGTCCTTCATCGTCAGCTGTTGGGTGAGCTCCTCGAAGGCTTCGTCCAGACCCAAGTCTAGCGCCATTCTAGTTGCAAATGACAGTATCAAAGAGCGCTCGGCAGAATAGCAGGCAATCACCAGTAATGCCTGCACGGACTCTAAGCAATTCAGTGTCTCATTCTGGATGACGACGTTGATCCACTTTTTGAGCTCGGTTTGCAGTAAATCAGACAATTGGGATCCGGATCCTATTTGCGGTCAGCGCAGAGATACTGCGAGGTTGCTATGTGAACGCGACATACTCGACTCCACCCGACTCCCAATCGTGCATATAGCGTTCAATAGGATACTGCTTCGATAGCGGACGGATTCGAAGGAATCGTGCTTGGGATCAAAGATTGGAATATACCTGTCCTGCATGGAATCTATCAAAACCTGGTGCTACTGATCGGGCATAGAAGCACTTACGCAACCTTGGAAGAACCTGAGTGCCATGTCAGCTTATCGAACTGGTGATACCCCGGTTTCAGTGTAACATACGTAGTAAAGCAATCAACGGCATATTCAATCGTAATCAAACCCTTGCTGATAAAGTCCGAGATGGGCTCCTCTCTCACTTCAAACCCGGAGCGCCTTTTCTTCGCAGGTCGAGGAATCTCTTGAGAAGGTCGGATTCGAGGCTGTAGGGAGATTTCACTTCGAGAGCTTGATAGCGTCGTCCCAGGCGGCATGAACCCGGGAGCTTCAGGAAGAAGCTGAGCAGGTGACATGAGCGAAGCGCTCTCGCTACCCGCCTGCTGCACTGAGAGCTGAGGGTGGGAAAAGCTCTCGATCCCAGCGAGTGCGTCGCTGTGTGGTTGCGATTGCAGACGAAGCATCTGCCGCATATCGGCCAGCTGTGCTTGCAGATGCTGAACCTCCGACTCGACGGACTCCAGTCTCCTGCAAATACGTTAACTTCCGCACTGCATCAGACGCATCGATGCTTACTCCGTCACTGGATCCTTGGGGATCTCGAAGAAGACGCATTGTTTCTTCAGCTTTTCGCACCTGGAACTGGTCAACAAGAATGCGATTTACAGATGGGAAGCGAAGAGCTGCGCACCTTGTACACGGCCGTTTCCCATCGCATTTCACCTGTTGACCGTGAGCGTCGTCCGTCAATAGCCGGGGTGGCGTACCTTTGATTGCCGACACGCGCTGCACGCTTTCTGCTGCTGTTAGATTCATCGACAACCATGAAACTGGGGTTCATACCGGAATGCGTTTCATCGAAGGCGGCGCAGCCACGAGATACGCGTCTTCGGAAGCCATGATGAAGACCTGTCAATCGGCGCAGTCGGCCGGAGTCGTCGTTGGAGAATCCTGTCGGGAACTGGGGACGCGGGGCATCATCCATGGATCGCTCGGAAGTTCCCCGACTCGGCAGTGGCTCAGACGAACCTTGAAAGGATTTGGATCGAGAAGATTTGGAGATGAAGGATTATTGATATGGCTTTATGATACAATCACTAGGTACGTCTTGCGAAGATCTGTGGTAACTACATCAATACTACTCTCAGACATCGTGGCCACAGCCCGAGTACACAGCCTAGTACACATAGATGAAGTCCTCGTTCTCAAAGTCCGTGAGATCCTTAAACGCGTTGTCGTCTACTCTCTCGCCGGCCTCGGTCTTGTCCAGGTCCGTCTCGGGCTCGCCGACTGTCTGCATCGAGCGATCCACGATCTTCGCGCTCTTTCCCATGGCAACACGCCGCTTCTCGTGTCGTTTGTTCAGAAAGGCAATATACACCATATTCAGACTGCGAAGGTGAGTATAAATCGACCATCAGATGGAGGCTACTTACGCGCAGAGCACGACGAGCACGCAGAACATGGCCAGGCTGTTCGGTTAGACCCGATAATACTGGACTGGATCTTTGGACTTACTTGGAGAGCAGACCACGTCTGTAACCAGGCGCTTCGTCAGTTGTGTACAAGTTCGGACCGACCACCTGTTGGAGGTTAGTTCTGCTACAGATAAGGGCAGCATTTGCTCATACGTTGCCGGCACACTGCCCAACAAGCAGGATACCGTTGGTGACCTTCTTCTTCGTCTCACCGGCCGTGTTTCCAGCGGCCCACGAGTAAATCATCGGTGCTAAGAAGTTAGCATAATTCCACGGGTCGCCATTTGACAAAACGTACTGATTCCGGGATAGACGGAGATCTAGCAGTGTCAGCAGTACCCTAAACCTGGATCGAGGGTAACCTACAATATAATACCCGGCAAGCAATGGCCCCTTGTGGGCATCGCCCCGTGGGATTTGCAGCAGCATAGCACAGCCTGCGATAGCAGGTAGGCACAGCAAAGCCACCACACCCCCCTTGGTCTTATACCTCGTCGCCAGCCATGCCCCTCCCAGAGTGGCGACCAGCTGAATGGCACCAAAAGGCATGTTGAAAAGCATCGTATTGAGCTGGTCGAAGCCGAACGATTCGATAATTAAAGGCCCGAAGGTGGTGATGCCGCCGCTGGGGATCCTGCGTTGCGTCAATCATGGTTGGCAAACAGCGAATCCCTCGACTTACGAAATTGAAAACATCAAGGCAAACCAGAAGAAGGACTTGAGATCCAGGAACGCCTCCTTTACGTGCGCCCACTTCCACTCGTGTGTCTCGATACCCTGCTGGTTCATTCGAAGTCTGACCCGTTAGTATAGGGGAGTGCGCACAGGGTTGGTATGTACCTCTCGATCGCCAACAGTTTGTCTTCTTCGTTGAGGAAATTGGACTGCATGGGGGAGTCTGGCAGGAAGAATCTTACGAAGGGTTAGTTAATTCATGGAGTTCTGGAAGGTAGACTCACAGGACAACGAAAGCAAACGCGACGGTAAGGCATCCAAAGAATAGGAAGATGATCTTAGACATGGTTAGCATGAGGATAAGAGACGTTAGCGGTATAAGTACCTGGTACGGGGCAAGACTGGACTTGATATGACCCAGGCCGAACGCGAACAGACTCCCAAACTGCACTTCTCAGCAAGTAACCAGCATATATCGCCGAAAGTCTCACCATGTTCACTACTCCATTCATCGCATACCACGAACTGAGTCGCATCGGTTGCTCACGGCGACGATACCACATCTGCGTAATGGCAATGAAGGCAGGCGCTGTCTGATGTTAGCTTCTCGTCCTGGTGGGGGGGTATGCTACATACGGATGCCAGCTTCGAAAAGACCCAGGAAAATCCGACAGGCGAGCAACCCCCCGAAGTTCCGCGCGGGAGTCATGCACGCCAGGGAAATACCCCAGAAGAAGACCATGACGGCCAGGAACTTGCCGAGCCGGATCTTCACGAGGGTGTACGCAATGGCCGGCTGTGCGACCAGCTGGACGAGATAGATACTTGAGCCGAGCCACGAGTACTCCCGGCCCTTGAGATTGGCATCTTCGATCAGGCCGAACACCGAGCCGTAGGAGAGAGTCGACTTGTCGAGCTGCTGCAGGAAGTAGATCCCCAGCAGAATGGGCAGCAGCCTCAGATCGATCCGTCGGAGGACGCGTTTGTTGTTCTCGGGGGTGAGAATCGTGGAATGGCCCATGTCCTCGATCAGCTCGAGGGCTTTGTCCGTGGGTCTACCCGGCTGATGCGCCTCTCGAGGAGGCTCTGGCTGCGAGGGTGCTGTCGTCGGAGCGAACTCAATGCGTTCGTCCGGGTTTGTTTTCGCGACTGCCGACATGATCGTGGAGAGACAAGTCGAACGAGGAAGATGAGGTTGAGGTTGAGGTTTGAGCTGAGATGGGAATAATACAAGATCCAGTAGCAAGGCCAAAGTCAGCCGTTGAGGTAGAGTGCAGGCGAATGCATATTCTGGCGATCACATCCATCCAGGAGGGCCTCAACGGGGGGTCTCTCAGTTTTATCTGTGCAGGGGGTTGGCTATACTGCGAGCAGAATCTGGGGCACCCCGCGGGGGAAACAAAGTTTCCTTCGCAACGGACGAAATGGAGAAGTCCGACGATGGGGTCGTTCTTGTCCAATGGAACTGGCCTGTTAATTCTCTTGGATCGGTTCTCGGCCGTCAAGTCCGATGTGCTGAATTGCACCTGGTGGAGACTTCTGGTATACGTCGGTGATGGACCCGAAACCCGATATCGACTTTCTCCCCTCAGTGCACCCCTCAGTTGGAGAGCGGAGGAGCTTGAGCTATCATTCAAATACAGCTTCATTTCTCGGGGCGAAGCCCCATTCGGTCTATTGTGTCTCCTTGTCGTTGCCCTCAGCATGCCTCAGAAGGAGTATTTGCCCAAAGGCTTCCAAGAGACCCAGTCTCAGGACGCATGTCCTTCTGTATACTTGCACTCCGCAGACAAACGATCCTTTGACTTCTCTTTCGAGCCCATACGGGAAAACCTCTTTCGCGTCACCTTCACCTCCCCCGATCACCCGCTGCCTCCCTATCCCAGTGTCACCAAGCCCGCCACAGACCTAAATGGCCTCGAGGTAAAGACAAGCAGCGGACAATCACAAAGGGAGATTGAAGTTGGAGACGTAAAGGCCGCGGTGAACTGGGAGAATGCCCCAGTGGTATCTCTGTCATGGAAAGACGACGACAAGCCGCTCTACCGCGACCTCCCCTTGCGCTCGTACGTCGCAGACGGCGATGGCATCGCGCACTACACAGAGCACGATCGCAATGCATTGCACGTCGGATTGGGAGAAAAGAATGCCCCCATGGACCTCACCGGTCGCCATTTCCAGCTCTCCGCCACAGATAGCTTCGGGTACAACGTCTACAACACCGATCCTCTCTACAAGCACATCCCGCTACTCATCAAGGCCACCCCTGAGGGGTGCATTGCAATCTTTTCCACTACCCACAGCAGAGGGACCTGGTCCGTTGGCTCGGAGGTGGACGGTCTCTGGGGCCACTTCAAGGTGTACCGACAAGACTACGGCGGTCTGGAGCAATACCTTATCGTCGGCAAGACGCTGAAGGACGTTGTCAGGTCATATGCAGAACTCATCGGTTACCCTTTGCTGGTTCCCCGCTGGGCTTATGGGTACATCTCGGGGGGATATAAATACAGTGCGATGGATACGCCACCGGCCCATCAGGCGCTGATGGAGTTCGCCGACAAGCTGAAGGAGCACGGCATTCCCTGTTCAGCGCACCAGATGAGCTCCGGCTACTCCATTAGAGAGGTCGAACCCAAGGTCCGCACCGTCTTTACATGGAACCGATACCGATTTCCGGACCCCGAAAAGTGGATCAAGCAGTATCATGCCCGTGGTATCCGTCTCCTGACGAACATCAAACCATTCCTCTTGGGATCGCACCCAGATTTCCAGAAACTCATTGACGGGAACGGGTTCTTCAAGGACCCGGGGACGGGCAAGCCGGGCTACATGCGCCTGTGGAGTGCCGGAGGGGGAACTGGCGGCGACGGCTGCCACATCGACTTCACGTCCGCAGCTGCGTTCAAGTGGTGGTACGACGGAGTGCAGTTTCTCAAGCGTTCTGGAATCGATGGGATGTGGAACGATAACAACGAGTACACTCTTCCGAATGACGACTGGCGCATGGTGCTTGACGAGCCGGTGATTTCTGATGCTGCGAAGCAGCAGACGCAGAATAACACCGTTGGGCTCTGGGGCCGTGCGATGCATACGGAGCTGATGGGCAAAGCCTCGCACGATGCACTGCGCGACTTGGAGCCGAACGTCCGACCGTTTGTTCTGACGCGAAGTGCGACGGCGGGCACAATGAGATACTCGGCAAGCACCTGGAGTGGTGATAACGTTACCAGCTGGGAGAGCATGAAGGGAGCGAACGCGTTGTCGTTGAATGCCGCCCTGTCGCTTCTTCAGGTAGGCCAGTGTAATTCAGGAGGCGGCAAAAGCTGACTTTGATGTAGTGTGAAGGACACGATATCGGAGGGTTCGAAGGTAAGCTTCACGATCCAGGACGAGGAGACAGACATTAACCCTCTCAGGACCGCAACCGTCTCCAGAACTGCTTCTGCGATGGGTACAACTGGGCATCCACTCGCCCCGGTTCGCCATCAACTGCTTCAAGACATCACCCGATAACAGCGACACTGGGGAGGTAATTGAGCCGTGGATGTACCCCGAAATCACACCTCTCGTCCGCGACACGATTAAGCGCCGCTACGAAATGTTGCCGTACATCTACTCCCTCGGCCTGGAGAGCCACTTCTATGCGTCGCCGCCCCAGCGCTGGGTCGGCTGGGGCTACGAGTCAGACCCCGAAGTGTGGACGAAAGCCTTAAAGAAAGGTGAAGAGCAGTTTTGGTTCGGTGAGACGATCCTTGTCGGTGGTGTGTATGAGCCAGGCGTCAAGGTCGGAAAGGTGTATCTCCCGCGCAAGTCGAATGACACGTTCGACTACGGCTTTGTCAACATGAATGCCCCGTACACATACTATGCCTCTGGACAGTGGGTCGAAGTACCCTCCGAGTGGAAGACGAGTATTCCCCTGATCGCGAAGATCGGAGGAGCCATCCCCGTCGGCAAGTCCGTTCAGACGAGAGTCCCTGGCGACGAGACAGAAGCCTCTGTGGCCGTGAGCGAAGTCGACGACTACCGCGGGGTCGAGATCTTCCCTCCTCGAGCGAGCTCACACGGCAATGTCTTCTCCACCACCTGGCTGGAAGACGATGGGATCTCGGTTGATCCCAGGGTGTCCCGGTACACGATCAGCTATAGCTCGACAGAGGACAGAGTGATCGTTGGGTTTGCAAAGGACGAGCAGAGCGGATTTGTCGCAGCCTGGAGGGATCTGGACATTATCCTGCACAACGGTGACACCAGGCGTGTGGTGTCCGACACTGGGAGGATGGTGGAGTACAAGGGCAGGGATCCCCGAGGCCGCGAGGTGTACACACTGAAAAACTAGAGATCATTCGTTACTCGTTCAGAAGGAGATCGACGGCCAAGATAGAGAAAACATAGAGAACGCAAGCCTTACAAGCAGCCCTAGCCGGAAGAGGCGATACGTGTCCGCGATATATTTAGACAGCCTTAAGCATAACCAAGAAATGCGATGCTTGGGGACGGTGCCAAGAAGCACTAGTCTTCTTTGGGGCATGCGAAGAATGCGACTGGACGTAATTTATCAATGCGAGGAACGGTAATTTACCAGTGCGAGATACGGTCTCGTCCAGCCTCAACTGCGGCTGGAAAGCGCCCTCATGTTTCCCCTTTTAGTCCCGAGAATCCAGGCAGCGGGGTTTATCGGGCTGTCACTGGGCTGATCGATGCCAGCTGGTTTCAATGCTGTCTCGATCATCAACCCGCACTCACGCAGCATGCGACCCTGGATCCCAGGTATATAGAGTGCATCAACGACCGTGGGGAGGTGAGGTCTTCCGTTCAACAACTCATCTTTTCAAGCAATCTTAACATATTGACACAACATGACAAAGTGCGTGATCCCTGAAGATACAGGATGGACATTCTGTCCGTCCATCGAAGCTGCGGTTCTCTTCACCGTCCTGTACGGCCTGTGTTTCTTCGTCCATCTCGCCCTCGCCATTAGGGCACGAAAGGTACCTCCAAGCCGATCTTGCTCTCGGAATGTATCCTGACCATCCTGCAACAGACCTTCTGCTGGGTCATCATCATGGGATGCGCCTGGCTAACCATCGGATTCGGTCTGCGCGCCAAAGCTGCTCACAAGATCACGGGCCTTGCGGACTACATCCCCCAGAGCATGATCATATTTTTGGGCCCCCTGTGGCTCAACGGCTTTGTGTACATGGTGATGGGCCGCATGGTGCACATGCTCTTGAAGCGGGACAAGCTGTACGGCATCAGTGCCCGCCGATTGACCCTGATCTTCGTGATTCTCGACATCGTCGCCTTCTTCGTCCAAGCTTCCGCCAGTGGCCCGATGAGCGAGGACAACCCAGACACCGCCATGACCGGTGTCTACATCAGTGAGTCCTTCCATCCTTCGACCCAGCATTTCGCAGTGGACGAGCATTGACTGATGAATGTACCCAGTGATGGGCGGTGTCGGCCTCCAGCAGGGATTTATCACCTTCTTCGTCGCCCTCGCCGCCCGGTTCCACTACAAACTGATCAAGGGCATCCGCGACGGTTTCGCGTATCCGCTCGAGGAAGCCCGGCTGCGGAATAGCCAAGAGGGCGACCTCAATGCCACCGTTAAGCCGGTGATCTACACGGTCCCCTGGCGCCGCCTCCTGTACGCCCTCTACGTGACCCTCGGCTTCATTACCATCCGAAATATCTTCCGTCTCATCGAGTTCTCGGACGGAGTCGAGGGGTACATCGCTGTGCATGAGGCATTCTTCTACTCGCTGGACGCGCTCCCAATCCTGGCTGGGCTGGTGTTGCTTGCCATCGTGCACCCGTCCTCTGTTCTGGATGGGCCGGACAGCGAGTTCCCGAAGAAGAAGAAGAAGAAGAAGAAGAAGGGGAAGGATGGCAAGAGAAAGAGGACAAGGCATGGCCGGAGGCACGGTAAGGACCACGAAGAGAGTGAAGGGGAGGAAGTACTGCAGTCGCAGCCGTATCAGCCTGTGTCTCCCACGCAGGTCTGATCCTCGGACGAGACACACTTTGCTACGACTTCGAACTGGATTGAGATGCTTGAGCAATGATATTTTTTTTTTTTTTTTTTTTTTTTTTTTTTTTTTTTTTTTTCCTCTCTCTATCTTCTATCTGTGTTTCATTGTTCTAATGAGCTAATATAGTATTGGAGTCGGGGGACAACTCGTGTATATAGATGGTGTACAGGCGCGATAGTTGCTAGAATGGACTGCAATGCTTTTGAAACACGCCCAGAGGCTGTGCTCCCTCGAGAATCTTTCCCACAAATGTCCCATAGCCCCAGCCCGTCATGGCAGCAGCAATGGCCATCAGACTCGCCTGGTCTTCGCGCCCGGGGCGGCTAGTGCCCGTCATATTCTACCCCGTAGCCTGCTGGATGACCTCTGCAAGGTTCTCTGAGTTCACGAGCCATAATCGGGGAAGAGTGACGCCGCCCCTCTCGCGAAATTTCCCGTTCAGATACGCCTTGTCGTCGAAGTTCTCGACCAAGCCGGGCGATTGGCCACCGATGAAGATTTCTGAGGCCAACGGAGCCAACCTAATCGACGCCTGCAGCGGATGGAAGCGCTAGAAAGCATAATGCTTATTTTGTTTGTGTTTCGATTTGGGGCTTGATTCGTTGCGTGAGCATTCAACTCCGATTCGCAGCCCCGTCTGTTGTATATCTTCCGTTCGTCCTTAATTAAAGAAGCTGGCTACGGCTTGTCCGTTCTGTACCCCGAGCGCCACCCAGAATACCACGGACGAAGGCCGAAATCAGAGTCCAGCCGGACAGGCTGGGAGTGCATGCCTTCATCCCGCTGCGAGCACATAACCTGCCTCAAATGGTCTGTGAGGAGAACCGTCTCAGGATATACTGGTCCATCCTTGCGATCTATAGCGTCGCTGATAGTCAGAGTAAAGCTCTGAAGACCGCGAACCTCATGCAGAGGGAGATGCCACTCAGCATCGAGGTCCCTTAGGACTGTCCTCTGGCCGTAATTTATGTCCACGGCGAGTTCACGAAGACCAGGCATTTGGGTTGCAACAATCTCCCAAAAAACTCTGCCAGGTTTGAACACACGCTGGGGGCCTTGGGCGCCCTGGCGACCCATGTCCGGGTACCAATCTACTCGCAGTGAGCGGACCAAGGCGAGCTTCTCAGGGCCCAAATGGCCGGCAAAGCGCACCCAAGTCTCCAGATCGTCCACCTGGAAGACTGCCCCTGCATATAGGACGGATAGCGCTTCCGCGTGGACCTGTCGGCAGACACGGAGGAGCGGAACTTCACCCCTCGACACAACGTCTGGCGGGAGGTATGGGTTACCCCAGCCAAATTCGGAGATATTGTCCAGCGCCATTCCCCAGTAGCGGAGGGGACTGTACGTTCGGACTACCGAGCGGCAGGTCTTCGTGGGGTGTGCGCTGCCTTCGTCGCAAAAGACATAGAACATGTACCCTTTTTCCTCGAGGAAATGGACGGTGCCTTGGCTGAGAACGTGGCGGTAGATCCGGAGACGGATGTCGAGGGGGAGTTTGGTCAGAAAGCTGGACTCGGTCTTCATCTTTTTTCTCCTCTGGATCCCTGTCGCTCTTTTGGATGGCTTCTCAAAAAAAGTCTTGGGAAGTTGGAATATCAACGTGGATTGCGGGCCACTGGCCTTTCATTTTATAACTGGGGCGAATCCTGGAGCCTATCGGGCCCAAGGCAGACTGCTCAGTTCGTCGAATCATATTCAATACGAGCGGGAAATCCGAGTGGGACAGGCAACAGCAGTTCACAGACACCTGACCATCGATTTCTCCTGCCGTGGAGTCCCAAGATGGAATGGAATTTCAGGCTGAGCAGATACCAAGGGTCGCCAAGCGGATTAAGTTCATGAATGAATTCGATCTTATAAGACCCCTCTTCACCTTTATCCGCAGGCTGGATACTTCTGGATCGCTCCTTCTGTCCAGCATGACCAGACTCAGCTTCACTCCCCGTCTCCGCATAATCATCTTGACTAATTGTCACCGGAGACGCTGAAGATGACTGGAGACGACTTGAAAAAGTATGCGACTCTCGACACGCTGGACTGGCAACCAAGCAAGATGCGACGGCGCACCGTGGCCCTGCGACTGCTCTTCGGCAGAGTCGGGCTATGGGCCTGCTACAGTCTTGTCTTCGGGCCTGCATACAGCTGATTTGCTGCACAGTAACTCTTTTCGGTAAAAACCTCCGCCGTCACAAGATTTGTATACCGGGTTACCACAAAATGATGGTGAAGGCTTTAACATGATAATCAAGGCTTGAGCATATCCTGCTGAACGTGCCTTTGCTAACTTAATGCCCCTGCCTGTCGTCCAGAAGCAATCATCATCTCCAGCACCCCCCGCTCATCACGGCTGAACTCCATCATCTCCTCCGAAGTCAGGCAGCAGATGTTAGCCTCGTGCAGCTGCCACACTGCAGGCTCCCGCGGCCCCCGAGGTTCTCGCAAGAAAGCCTCGAACGCTGTTGGTGTTCGCTCGTTCCGATCGTATTTGTTCGGAAGCAGCCAGCGGTTGCACCAGAGTGGCCGGCCACTGTGGTCCATTTGCAGCCGCTGGGGTGCGCAGATGGTATACTTCTCAGGAGGCGTCGACATATTCGCGTCGCTCTCCATTGCATTCTGGTCGGATTTCTCGAGAATCCCCATCACCCCAGTATCGCCAGAGTTGTGATATCACACCTATATACTATAGGATAATTCCAGGTAATAATAATTATTATTTACAAGAATATATAGTCTATTAATTATAGCTTTATAATAGTCTGGATAGCTTCAAAATTAAGATTCTTGCGAAGGATTGGAGGAGTTAAAGATTAAAACAATAGTGGAGTTTGTGTTGTATACTCATGTTCTATTCTCTTACTAATTTGCTAGTAAAATTAAACAGGAATGATATAGATTATACTAGTGCCACGCGGATACTTTTGGTGCATACCTTAAATCTATGGGGCCCTTGCACCAAACAGACCTTTAGAAGATACACAATTCAACCTGACGTCAAAACATTGAGCTACCCCATTGGAACAACCCTTATTCCGACAGGTGGCGTCAGTCAGGTGATTTACTACATCCGGTTAGCGCCCCAACTCGTCGTCCCAGTACATTGGCCTGACATAGACGAGGTGCTCTCGCCCTACCAAACAGATCCCATGCCTTCCTGTGGGATACACTGGTCGCCGAAGTGGTTTATTCACCCCACAAGAACAAGCTGAGCGACTAAAAAGGCAGCACACAACAAGCATAATACTGGCTCGACAGAGATATCTGCTTAAGTGTGACTCAATATGCCTAAGAATGCCTGTGCAGAGTGCAGGTGAGCGGTCTTGCCCGCCCTCGTTCCGATTGCAACTTGCCCTTTTATTGACCGCGTATCGAGGTCACGGAAAATAAGATGCTCGCCTACCGAGTCTGGCCAGAGATGCCAGCAATGTGCCGCTCGGAATTCGGTCTGCTCCTATATGCCTCCGTCTGGCGGCCGTCCTTCACATCATGAGAGACTACCCTCGCATATGCCTATTAATCAGGTGATCTCACCATCACCTCCGGCTTTCGAAGATTCAAAATTTGCATTTTGGACATCCCAGACTCAGGGATTCGTCTTGCCAAATACTAATACAGGCCTGGATCTAGGCATGGGCACCCCATCAGAGGTACTCCGTGAAACTGAGTTTGCGCAGACATTGCTCTTCTTGTATTTCAGCAACTTTGATGATATTCACATCATGTTTGAGCAGACTTCCTTTATGCAACAATTTGCACTTGGGTGTGTCCCGAAGGCACAGCTATTTGCTATGATGGCTTTAGGCATACGGTCTGTATGACTTATTTACTTAGGTATTGCTTAGATCGCGTCTCCCCTCCCGCTGACATTCCTCTAGCTATTCGCACGCCAGTTTTAATCAACCGTCCTTGCGACCTCACTGGGGCGAACCCTTGTTTCACGAATCCCGACGCCTACTGAAGGAAGAATTCGATCATCCATCAGTAGTCACTGCTCAGACGTATGTTCTGCTTGCAACCTACCATCTCACATTTGGAGGGACAAGGAAGGCATGGATGTATATAGGTAAGCATGGCCCACTTGTTCACCTGTTAGCTATCGCGGAACTATCCAAACGAACTCACTGTTACTTGCAAGGTTTCGCTCGGAACATAGCGAGCTTGTTCAAACTGGGACGACGACATAATGGTGTGAATGCCCCCACAGACGAGATTGCTCGCCGTCTGGTGGTCACTATTGCCCTGATGGAGAATCTTTTCACACCTTCTATAAACATTGAACGCGGCCTCTCGCCGATGGCACCAGAGCTCAACGGCGAACCAAATGCAGTGCTAAACCGAACGAGCGTTTGCGGTGTCGCGGAACCAGGACGGACACTCGCAATTATGGATGAAATACTGCACCTCTCTGATATACACTATCAAGTTCGGCGAAGCTGGCAGATAAAGCCAAACTTGTCACCCCGACAGGATTTCGCAGCGACCTTGCAAAAGTGGCAGGACAATCTACCCAGCAACCTTCAGCTGGCGCCGGGAAACTTCGAATACCATAGAGAGAAACTTTCTCTGCGACGCTATGCATTCATGCACCTGCTTCAGTTGCATATACAACAGTTACTTGTGTTGGAACAATTACAATGGCCTCCAGTTATACACAACGCATTTACAAGGGACACGTCCACGGCCAAAGCATATGAACAAGCGTCTGGCATCGCAAGCATTGTGAACTGGCTTTGGCATACAGCACAGATGGATATTCACAATGCCAGCTTTGGACAAATTGTGACAACTGCCCAAGTCATCCATGTACATCGGCTCCTATCCTCCACAGACCCCAACACAATCGCGGAAGCCCAATCTGAAATAATCACATTGCAGGACTGCTTAGAGCGGGTCAAAGGCCATTGCAGGCTCTTCAACTGGGTTGTAGGTTTCCCATTGAAATAAAATCGCCTCACATGCGTTCTCGACCTTATCGACATGAGCTGACACCCGTAATCTTTAGGCTGGGCAGTTAGAGTGGTTTATGCATATATGTATCCAGCGTGATTTCTGGACAGACGAGGGATCCTGGCGGTCGGTGATTTATGACCAGTTGATGACTCTGGGTACGAGTTTCGAGCGACTGGATATTGAGACAGGTGGTAAGTGGTCCCCTGAACCAAATACTTTGCATGCTGCCAGAGTGTGACACTTTCGCCATAAGGTCATGTGGGAAGGATGGAAAAACTAGCCAACTTCCAAACATATTCTCAGCAAAGAGGACACCAGGCACCTCAAATCCTTTTACCCGGCTTTATACCACAGCCTCTGGATTTATAATTCGATGCGAATGGCTACATATAAGGGATGTTGTGGACCGTCATAGCTTAGCAAACATGTTGTAAAATCAAATCTAACGTTTCTGCAGGAGCCCTCCCACCTAGACGTCCTCGACAAACCGCCGCTGCCCTGACTAGAGGCCCTTCCAAACGAGTGGTTTTGGTACAGTGAAATTCACTGATCCCACAATATCTTGACAAGACATACCTAATTGCACCTTATATTCACCGGGGTCCGCTGCCCAGGAGTCCCTTTTGACGTCAAAGTAACTGATGCTGTACCTGTCAAGTGTTACCTGCACCTCTCGACTTTCGCTGGAAGGGATATACACCTTTTGGAACTCCTTCAATTCTTTGATGGGCCGTTTGTACCCACCGGCGCCTGCCCCTGGAGGGAACTGCACATAATATTGCAGAATAGCCGCACCATCCCGAGATCCCACATTTTTTGCATCGCAAGTGATCTGCACTGTCATGTCCGATCCCGAAAAGACTACACCTTTGGCCCGAAGACCTGTGACTTGAAACTGCGTGTACGAGAGACCGAAGCCGAATGGGAAAAGTGGTACCGGGTTCTCAGGGCGATCGTAATACCGGTACCCGACATCCAGTTTCTCTTCGTAGCGAACGACATTGTTCTCATCGCATGGAAAGTTGTGAAAGGTGGGGTTATCACAGTCCCTGTGCGGCCAGGAAAACGGCAGCCGGCCACTGGGGCAGACTTCGCCACTGAGGAGTTGAGCCAATGAATGCCCGCATTCTTGTCCGGGGAACCAGGCTTGTATTAGGGCGGGTACTTGATCAACAATTGTACTGAGGTTGACAGGACCCCCGCTAAAGTTGACAACAATTGTCCGGTCATTTGAAGCAGCCACGGCCTGGATCTGTTCGTACTGCGAACGCGTCAAGTCCATTGAGTTGCGGTCAAATCCCTCCGACTCAATTTCGCTTGTTGTGCCAACGCATACCACAGCGTAATCGGATCGTTCCGCTGATTTGCAAGCCTCACTAATTCGCCGTTGCTCGTCCACGAATTCTTGAAACCGGAGGCTCGACCCTTGGAACATCCGGCCGTACAAGGGCCTGCCATGGAGGATCTCCTGGTCTGCGCTCCACGATTCCAGGACAAGGGTATAGAGTCTTCCGGCCTCCATAAATGCAGTGAAGCGTCGTTCCAATTGTGATTTGAAGAAGTAGAACGATTCTGGAGACAGGTTCGTCTCCTGTTCTCGCTTGAAAACGCACTGTCCGTCGATGTAGCAGCTGGCTGGCCCAGTGGAAATGACAGAAAGCACATGCTCTCCGCTTGAGGACGGACAGACATCGTAAGTCATCCGAGTGCAGTAAACCTGTTCCAGATACGTAGGCCACTTTTCCTTAATCATGTATTCCGGTAGCGCCCTCCTTTCTTCGAACGCTAGGTTCTCTCCGATAGTGTGCCCGTTGAACCACTCGACCTTCACTGGCTCGGGCATCCTTGCCTTTGAGGCCGTGTCATACATGAGAGCGGCATGGGCATGGGGGAGGGCACTATACACAGGAACCCCCGGGCACACGTCAACTTCATACCCAGCTACCTTGAGCCCTTCTGCCGGGCTGACAGCATGGATGGCGTCCACACGGGCACTTCCTCCACCACCTAAAGCGGCGTGTAGCGCATGATAACCCACCACTGTTACTTTTGATCCCTTTGGCAAGGGCAGCACATCACCGTCGTTCTTCAACACCACCATGCCAGCGGCACTCGCATCACGGATGAACAAATCACGGTCAGTATCGCTTGCACATCGTTCTGGCCCCTCCTGTGGGTTTTCAAATCGGCCTAGTACTCGTGCAAGCTCGAGGACCCGTCTAGCCGAGGCGTCGATAGTCTCGGCGCTGACGTCACCGCAGTCGACAGCCTGCATAAGCTTTTCTCCGCGCCATTTTGTTGGCCCTGGCATCTCCAGATCCACGCCAGCATTCAGGCATTGGGCAGTGGAGTAGACACCCATCCAGTCTGATACCACCAAGTTTCGGAACCCCCATTCCCCGCGGAGAATGCCGTTCAGAAGCCTATCGCTATCCGCGACATAGGTGCCGTTGACACGGTTATAACTGGTAAACTACCGTAAGCCTGCTGCGTCCATATGTAAGCTAATAGGGCATAGCCTAAATCACTGACCTTGTCATAAGGCACCAGGGGTTCGAATGCTTCATCACGAGCTGAAAGGGCAGCAGATATAACTCCCGCAGCGTCTGTTCATCCACTTCAGCTGTGAGAATCTTGCGATTATTCTCAGTCTCGTTTGCGACGAAGTGTTTTGGCGTGGCCGCTATACCACCAGACTGGCAGCCTGTGGATCTCAAAATTAGATCTGGGTCCGCTGCAAGACGAGGACATGCCGATACGGACTAAAGCTCCGCTCACACAAGAGACACACCATTGACGAAAGCGGCTCCAAGCACCCCTAGTACAAACGGGTCTTCCGAGTATGTTTCATAATTTCGACCACCTACAACACCCAAACGTCAGCTCTACCGAGTCTAGTTATACCCCTCGACGTTAGAGGGGAATTGTCGAAAGTAATACGGGCAAGCACACACCTCGGGGTGAACGGATTACATTCAATGTCGGGGCTAGCAAAACATTCGCTGCCTTAGTCTTTGCCTCTCGTGCTATTTCCTGTCCCATGCGGAAAAGGAGTTCCCTGTCGAAGCAGGCTCCCAGGGAGGTACCGCATGGAAAACAAGCCGCCTTGATCCCACTGACATAGCTTTCCCCACGTGCTCCGTTTGGTCCATCAGTGGCCTGGAATGCCGATGATATGTTAGCCCGTCCGACTTTTACTTCTGTCGTGTCAGGCTCTGATCCTTTTCTATCTCACCTTGATATGCGGAATGGTGAAGTCGTCTCGCTGAACGACGGGTGTGCGCCACCAGTCTGTTGCGCTTAGGAGAGAGATCTTCTCCTCAAGCGTGAGTTGGCGCAACAAGAGATCAATATCGACATTGGGATGCATGGAACCCATCATGCTGCGAGAAATTGGCTTGGGTATGTGTATTCGTCAACGGGGATGTGTTGGAAAATGGGAAGTGTTTTCCTCTCCCTTCTTCTTTCTGTTCCCCTCTTGCTCCGAGAGTGCCAACCAGAGCGAATAAGCGTGACGAGTCATGCGCTAGGACCGGCTAGGATTGTTGTTTAATTCCCGCATGTAGATCTGAATAAGATTTTCCTGCATGACATTAGGGGGAAATGCTGATTTGTCCATGGCTTCTTGAGAGAGCGAGGACCGAAGCGAAACCCGGACGGATATGATAGATAAGTGGCCTCAACGACCCCTTCCCCGTCCCGCGCCGCGGGCTAGTGGGAACTTCTGCGCGCTTGGCGTCCTGAAGCCACTTTAGTCAAGAATGTTTGTAATTCTCGTCTCGGAGTGTCTCGACGCTGATTGGAAAGTCAGAGTGTGGGGCCACGAGTGTTTCGGGCGGCACTTGTTCTGATTGGGAGCCACCCCGAAATGCACCTCTCGTTTAACAAATCCTCATAGAGTCAGCATGGATCCCAGGAACTGCTTGGAAAATGGGAACCCTTGAGGCGGGGTGCGGGAAGTATCCGGTTCTGTGAGAAAGAAACAAGACGGCTGGGTTCCGTCGCGTTATGATGGATACAATGGACCAGATCCTCCGGAGTTTGTCGCCCACTCCACACGCTCGCAATTTAGGTTTTGTGGGGAGCCACCGGATCTCCCTCCATGCAGCCCTCCTTCTTCTCTGATACTCAGACTCTGAACTCCTCATGGTCACGTAGACTGGTTGTACACAACCTCGCCACCACGGTATTAGCTTTGTTACCCACTGCCGGTCTGTGACAGGCGCTCAGATAGAGGGGAAATCTTCGAACTCCAACTGATATGCCATCACTATAAATCCCCTCGCGGGTCTTCTCCTCCTCTCCCTCCTACGTCTCGCTCCTCTTGAGCGATTCGTCAGATCTCTACTCAGCTCTTTTGCCTTTCCACCTTGACTATTCCGAACAATCAGTCCTCTTGTGGGATCTCTATCGGCATTGATATTCATCATGGATCACATTGAACCAAAGGAAACTGCAGCATGTCTGGTCGAAGACGTCAAGGAGGCCCGAGATGTCCTTGACGTTGATTCCCGGCTGCAAGATCTTGCCAGAAAATCCCCGCCGTTTTATCGCAAACGGAACCTCACTACCTTGTACCTGTTGATGGTTCCTGGGTGCTTGGTTCCGGCAGTCACCCTCGGCTTTGATGGTGCCATGATGAACGGCCTACAGGCTATATCAACGTGGAATCAATGTATGTGGCTAACTGCCAACCTTCAGTTGAATTCATTTTTCCCCTATTCAGTCGATGAGGATTATTGCTGCAGGTATTGACTTTCTGCCACTCCAGATTTTCAACACCCATCTGGCGCACTCCTTGGTGTGCTGACTGCCATTCTTTCTCTGGGTGCCATCTGTGCCACTCCATTCATCAGCATGGTCGGTGACCGCTGGGGCCGCCGCATGGGCATCATCTTGGGCTCAACCATTATGGCCATCGGTGGTATCGTCCAGGGGGCTTCTGTGCACAGTGGGTCATGAGTTCCGTCCATACTTCGGCTTATATTGACCTTTCCACTCGGACAGTTGCTATGTTTCTTGTCTCTCGATTTTTGATTGGGTTTGGTCTCGTCTTCGCTAACGCATATGCCCCGATTCTCATCGGTGAACTATCCCATCCCAAGGATCGCCAGGTGACTACCTCGCTGTATCAAACAAGTTGGTACGCCGGAGCCACGCTTGCCGCTTGGACAACCTTCGGAACATTCCAAATCCCTTCAGAGTGGGCATGGCGTATTCCATCTCTCCTTCAAGCGGCACCGGCCCTAGTTCAGATAATTGGTGTCTGGTTCGTTCCCGAGTCCCCGCGTTGGCTCGTCGCCGCGGGGCGGGGTGAAGAGGCCAAGGCAATCCTCACGAAATATCACGCCGAGGGTGAGGAAAACGACGAGTTGGTCGAACTCGAATACTTTGAGATGAAACACGTGATTGAGGCAGATCTAGCGGCCAACAACATGACATGGCGCGCCTTGGTGTCGTCTCCCGGAAACCGTCGGCGCTTACTATTAGTCCTCATGCTTGGGGTATTCTCTCAGTGGTCAGGGAATGGACTTGTGTCGTTCGTATTCTCCTTCTGTCTTTCTTTTTCTCCTGTAATGTCCCACCACGAAGCTTACGAGTTGCATCTCTATTAACCAGATACTACCTTGTCCGAGTCCTCAAAACAGTCGGTATTGCCGATTACAAGACTGAGAATACTCTTAACGGCTGCCTTATGATCTGGAGCTGGATCACCGCCGTGACATCCGCGTTTTTGACTGCACGAATCCGTCGTCGTACTCAATTCTTGATTTCTACCATCGGCATGCTAGCGGTCTTCGCGACCCAGACTCTCTGTGCCGGCCTTTTTAATACTCAGAACGACAAGGCCGCAGGACTGGCAGTTATCGCAATGCTTTTCCTCTTCTACGTTTTCTACAACCTTGCTTTCAATGCGCTGCTATACTCATATCCCGTCGAGTTTTTACCATACCCGATTCGCGCGAAGGGATTCTCCGTGTTGATGTTCGTTGGGAAAGCTTCCAATTTCGTAAATGCGATGGTGAACCCCATCGGACTTGCGGCTATTGGATGGAAGTTCTACTTTGTGTACGTCGCCTGGTTGGTGGTTGAGGTTCTGTCTGTTTTCTTCTTTTTCGTGGAGACCAAAGGCCCAAGTCTCGAGGCAATTGCAAGCCGATTTGATAATCTTTGATTGGTCTCGTTTTGAGTCCTTGACGCTGGAAGGAAAGCATTGTAAAGGATGGAACGAGGAGCTGGGAATCTCAGTATCAAGTCAATTTTCCAGCATCTCTGAATCAGAAATTGGTCTTTTTGTCCTCACAGCTATTTGTGCATGCTCAACGTGAATTCATGATCATATACTATCTTTCACTCTTATCGATATCATTGATGAGTCCGTAGCGTTTTAGCCGTGGGTGTACGCAAATTGCTGGAACGGTGGTATCGATTTCCCAAGGGCTCGTCCTTCCAGCCCTTCAAGTTCGGGCCTGTCCAATCCCCCTAGGCCCGCTTCACATGAGCTGTGCCAGACTTGGAGGCTTCCAGAGGAAGGAGATTATGCAGCAGAAAATTCAGATACCTAGGAGCTTGGAAGAAGGAATTCACCCAAAATTAGTGGCATTCTGCATACAACAAATACACCTCCAGGAACAATTTCACGAAACACGACATGACGTCTTTATTCAACATTAGCCATTGATAGCGCTACTGTTCCACCCTCTCGGGTAAAACCCGACTTTGTAGCGGTTGGTTCTCGACCACTCAAAATTCGGTTCCGGGCCACCCTCCAAGTAAGGTCACGAGTTTTACCTCAGGATGAAAGATGGGACTCTTGCGCCTCTTGGGCTGACCGCACGCATTGGCGGTCCACCGCCTGATTCTGCCAGGGGGCGGTGTCCATGGGGTGCCCTGTGTCTGCTGTCTGGCTGCACTACTCCTGCTGCAACGCTTGTCACCCCTTACGATTGTGCATGGACTCGGAATGCACGATTCAGATCCAAATATACACCGTCTATGAAGCTTAGCAGGCCTTCCTGAATGCCCCACTTGTGAACAGCGATAGAATCACCCGCACCTGAGTTTATGCCATTTCCACTACGTGCAAGTTTTATTGCACAAACGCATCCACCACTGCCGAAGTCCCACTCTGCACAATCTCAATAGCCTCCCTAAGCACAGCCTCTAACTTATCGGCTTCTTTTACGCGAACAGCATGAATATGCCCATCACCCGCGGCACGGGCAATCCCCGAGTAATCCGGAGCAGGCTCAAACGAGATATTCAGCTCGCTGTTGCTTAATGTCGATCCAATGCCATCTGGGTGGACGAGGAGCATTGATCGTCGCGGGGCGTTCCATCCTACAATGTTAATGTTACTAATGTTACTAATAGATTTTCAATACGTGGATGAGGGTTGGGGTTCTTACCTTTATTGTTAAGCACGATAGTTAAAATCGGGATGCGGTATCGGTTCGAGATCCAGTAGACACTCGAGGGCATGCTGAAGAGGAAGGTGCCGTCACCGACGATTTGAACGACCATGGGTTTCTTGCTGTCTCCGCGGGCTTGACTGGCTGCGTCTGCGGCCAATTTGATGCCTAACGCACCACCTCCGCTCCATCCAAGGCCTCCGCCGCCGCAGTTGATCCATTGCCCCGGTTGTGTTGGGCGTATTTGATCTGAGATGAGGATTGTGTTGGTTACCGCTTCCACGGCGAAGATTGTATCGTCTGGAACGAGTTCTCTGAGCTGTCGGCAGAGGGAAGACGCGTTGAAGGTATTGTCTGTTTTTGGAGCCGAAAGGTCGTGGAGGCTCTGGAGCCGCTGTTGTTGCTGGCTGAGGAGCGCGCTCCACCGATCCTTATACTCTGACGAGCTCAGTGCTGTCTGGAGCTCAGAAGACGATTGAATGTGTGAGACGATCTGGCTGACCGAGGTAAATGTGTCGGCAGTATACCGGCGCAGCGCCGGGACGTAAGCCAGTGGCATGAGCCTCTTCAAAGGATCAACATCAATATGGAAGATTCGGGCAGACTCCTGCGGCCGCCCCTGAGTCGGAATCCAGGGAACATCGCAATCCACGATGAGGATGACGTCTGCAATCTTAACAGCAGGGTGCGTCCCATACAGTGCCCCCAGTGATGCTGGATGATCTGCTGGAAAACACATATCACATATGCCGGTATCCACAACCTGTAGACCTTTGACTGTGTTGGCGAGATCCACCAAAGCACCGACACATTCGTGATTCCGGCCGCTGTAACCGGTAACTATGAGGGGTTGCTTTGCACGAACAAGCTCTTCTGCGAGGTACTTCACATCTGCAGCCGGGAGCGCCGATGCTCCCGAAGGGCCCCAGTGCTCGGGTTTGAATGGGGTAGGGTTGATGTCTTCCTCCATGACCTCTCTTGCCCCCATCAGATAGACCGGGCCTTTTGGATCGCTCGTCGCGAATTGAAGAGCGCGACCGACCATTTGCTTGACGTTTTTACCCGTGCGGATTTCACCGGTATACTTGCAATACTGCGCAACAATCTGCTTCTGATCAGGCACATCCTGAAGCCAATGACTATTATCAACCATTAGCCTTAACACCTCAAAACCCGACGGGCATGAAATGCAAATACTAACATAAACTCCGTCCTCGACCCCCTCATCTCCCCATCCAACGTAAACGGCGACAACCCCGCAAAGATCAAAACCGGCGCTCGCCCAATCGCCGCATTATGGATCGCAGCCCCAAGTGCTGACGTACCAACATCGACATGAATAATAACACATTGCGGCTTATTCGTGACGCGAGCATACCCATCCGCCATGGACAAGGCGACCATTTCACTGGGGCATGTGAAAATCTTCGGAAAAGTATCGGGTCGCTCTTTCACGCCCTTGGCCATGGCTTCCATGATACTGGGGTGATCGGATCCCAGATTCACGAAGCAGTTCTTCACCCCGAGCTCCCATAGTGCTTCGAAGAAGGCGTATGATGCGGTATACCTAGGGGTTGTTAGGGCTTCCGTCTTTGCTTGGTGGGGGGGATCCTAACATGATGATTCAGCGAAGCGGTACAAAGGAATTATTCGGGCCAAGGTAAAGTACGGCAGGGGAACATCGATCTCATTTATATCGAGAAGCCAATCGTGACAAATGCCGTGATATCCTTGACAATATCCTCTTAGTACTCCGATTGCAGGCTCGGGTATTTCCCGAGCGCCGAGACCCAGCGTTTGCGGAATACCTATATAGTCCTTCCTCAGAGCAATGCCAAATAGAACAAAAACTGACATTAAAGATTCGAGATGCTGAGAATAATAATACGAAGAGCGCCGCGTAGCACGACTTTGTCCTGCCCCAGTCCAGCAGGTGGAAATAAAGTTCGGCAGATTTCCAACACGCGGTCAGCATTTCAACAACAGTCAAGCACTCAGCGGGTGGAAGATAGTTTGAAACGACAGACGGCTCACCAGAGCCCTTTACTATTGGGCTCGTTATTTGCGGCCGGAGCAGGCTTACTCACTGGCGGGGCCGTGGCGCATTTGTACAACTCGAGCGCTGGGCAGAAATCAACCAACGCCGCTGCGACGCCGGGCTACGCAACGCGTGATGAATTGAACAGAGTATGTTTAATTGCTTTGTACACTGCGCGTGTGCTTATTAACACTCACAGGCTGTCAATGAGATTAAATCGAAACTCGGCGAAGACGGCATCAGCACAGACGATGAGGATCTCAAGGCGCATGGGTACTCTGAATGGTCATCAATCAATATTGGGACCCTTCCAGTCGCTGTGGCATTCCCGAGATCAACAGAAGAAGTTGCTGAAATTGCCAAAATTTGTTACAAGTACAGAGTTCCCATGAGTAAGTCATCGCAAGTCGATACATACATGTGATCGGTGGAAACTCATAACAACCCAGTTCCATACTCTGGAGGATCCAGCGTCGAAGGTCATTTCTCAGCGCCGTATGGTGGAGTGAGCGTCGACTTTCTGTACATGAACGAAATTGTCGACTTCCATCCGGAGGAGTAAGGTTTCCGCATTTCGCTGTGACTTGCAGGTCTAACTCGGGCAGCATGGATATTGTGGTACAGCCTTCGGTATCTTGGATCGATATGAACGCCTCGATCAAAGGCAGCGGTCTGTTCTTTCCAGTCGATCCGGGGCCTCCGGTAAGTGCCGTAGCTACTCCATGGATACCTAAATACTGACGGGCGATGCGAGTAGGCAAAAATCGGAGGCATGGTTGCAACAAATTGCAGGTAGGCGGCCTCTGAAGCAGGGAGCTGTAGGATGCTGATAGGACAGTGGCACAAATGCCGTCCGCTACGGAACAATGAAAGACTGGATAGTTAACTTGACCGTTGTTTTACCGGACGGACAGATCATCAAGACTCGAAAGAGGCCACGGTAAGATTTGGTGATTCGGGCATCATGCGGACCGTGGCTAATGACAATTGCAGTAA
This sequence comes from Aspergillus lucknowensis, assembly GCF_044049455.1. Taxonomy (NCBI): domain Eukaryota; kingdom Fungi; phylum Ascomycota; class Eurotiomycetes; order Eurotiales; family Aspergillaceae; genus Aspergillus; species Aspergillus lucknowensis. The sequence goes on along the minus strand of NW_027263548.1, from coordinate 897,123 downwards.
ATCGTCCGCCGGCTACAACCTCAACGGCCTTTTCACCGGCTCAGAAGGGACCCTCGGTTTTGTCACCGAGGCAACTCTGAAGCTTGCGCCTATTCCGGAGCAGACGGGTGTTGCGGTGACTACATTTGCGACCATGCGAGATGCTGCAGTAGCCGCGACACAGGTGATCCGCGCTGGGATTCCGGTCGGTGCGGTGGAGATCCTCGACGATGTGCAGATGGACGTGGTAAACCGAATGGGTGGAACGGGACGACAGTGGAAAGTGCTCCCAACATTATTCTTCAAGTTCAGCGGTACACAACTAGGTGTGCAGGATAACATCGCGGGCGTCCGTGAGATTGTGCTTCGGAGCGGTGGCAGCGACTTTGAGGTTGAGCAAGACAAGCAGAAACAAGATGCTCTTTGGTCCGCGCGGAAAGAAGCTCTGTGGAGCATGATGTGCTTGCGACAGTCTGGGAATGAAGTCTGGTCGACCGACGTTGCGGTGCCTTTGTCGAAGGTTCCCGATCTAGTTGGTAGGTTCTCTGCGGACGGTGTGAATATGAGTACTGATAGTCAGATAGAAGTATCTAAGAGGGAGCTGAGCAAACTCGGTCTATTTGGCAGTATGCTGGGGCATATTGGTGATGGCAACTTCCATGAGACTATCCTGTTTGATGGAGAAAAGGAACGAGAGAAGGTGGTTAAGTGCGTACATGACATGGTTCAGCGCGCCCTCGAGATGGAAGGGACGTGTACGGTGAGTATTATTACACTATCTCATTCGAGGTCGCTACACCCTACTAAATCATGTACTACAGGGAGAGCACGGGATCGGACTAGGGAAGAAGGAATTTCTGGTGGAGGAGGTTGGGGAAGGGTCACTGGGGGTCATGAGAAGTATCAAAGCTGCATTGGATCCGCACTGGCTGATGAATCCGGGGAAGGTGTTTGACCGACAGTAATATAATAGAGAACCTTGGAATGCCACTTGTATTTTACCCACCATGGTAGGGGAGTTGGAGACTTCGGGATATACCCGAGCCCGGCATTTGGGTTGGGAATTTGCCTCTCCCCTTCTCCACAACCCCATGATGTGGTCTCAGACTTAAGCGGGTGTTTCACGCCTCATCACTCGTTCAATTCTCATTCTCCATCTGCAATACTACCTACTAGTAAGCTGTCCGCCCTCGGTGACGATGCCGAGTACTAGTACTTCTCCCTCCACCCGAAGAGGTCCAGAGGCAGATCTCGAGGACGCACCTTCGTCCAAGCGCAGACGAGTACCTCTTGCCTGCCGCAGCTGTCGGGAACGGAAAGTTCGATGCGATGGCAAAAGACCCAACTGCAGCACCTGCCAGCGTCGCGGCCACCCCGAAGAGCCTTGCGAATACATGGTCATTACGGAAACTGCCAAATACCAGACGGAGCGAGCGTGAGTCCATTCAAGTTTGACGTCGCACTGTGAGCGTTGCCTCTCCCCCCCCCCTAACAGGTAGGGCCAGATATATCCAATCGCTGCGCGATCATATCGCTCAACTCGAAAGCTCGGCTCGCCAATCATCTGTCTCGCTGGAGCCGTCTCCAAATCCACAACCTAGCGTAGAGCCTGTCGGGCCTAGTCCTGCGCCGCCCGTCATCACAGCCAGAGACCAACCGCGGCCAAGCCATCGCCATTCTGAGCACTGCCAACATTATCCATCCCCCGCAACCACCGCCCTCCCTGGTTCGATCACCGCAATGGGTGCCGCGGTGGGTGACATCCAAGACACCGATATTCGAGACCAATACTTCGGGCGCACATCGATCGTGTCCCTTGTTCAAGAATGCTCCCGGCAATCCCCTAGAGGCCTGCAGACCCGAGCGGCGAAGTCGGACACCCCCTCATTCAATACGCCTGCATCTTGTAATATCTCTTGTGCCACCGGACAATCGTCTTTGGTTTCCGATGATTACTCGCTTCCCCCGAGAAAGACTGCCGACTGGCTGCTCGACGTTTACTTCAATAGCCCTCACCTCTTCTATCCCTGGGTCCACAAAGATACGTTCTTGATTACATACGGGTATATTTGGGAAGCGCAAGACAACAGAACCTTTCATGATTTGCCGGATGTTGGTGTTGGAGGGAGGGATTGTCCAACTGCAGTATTTTACTGTGCCTTGAATGCTATGCTCGCTTTGGGCTGCGAATTCTCCAATTTGCCATCGCACACAAAACGAAGCACCTCTTTGATGCTCTCCGAGCGCATGAAAGCCCTGATCAGCATAGACATATTTGATAGTGGAAGCCTGGCGCATGTCCAGGCTCTCCTCCTGGTCGCTACCTATTTACAATGCACATCGTACCCGAAGCGATGTTGGAACATCGTCGGCATGGCTTATCGTATGTCGATTGGACTCGGACTGCATCTTAGCCGACATGCCAGGGGATTAACAGCGCTGGAGAGGGAGCTCCGGTGGCGGGCATGGTGTGCTTGTGTACACTTGGATATGTAAGTTTCCCGTTATTAAGGCTATTTCGGAATACTCACCCTGTTAGACTTGTCAGCATGACCATGGGTAGACCGGCGATGACCTCTCCTGATAATGTTCCCCTTCCTTCTCCGTCTGCCGACCGGTACCTCGCCGATGCGGACACAACCCCGCCTCCTGGCGAGGTGTCCGTAAATCAGTACCTGTATGAAAACATGAGGCTGATCAAGATCCTCTCCAACATCCTATCAAAAATTTATCATAGCGCCGAACTTTCGGCAGAATATGAAACGCGCCAAAATCCAGAAGTCGACCTTCAAGCGGTGGTTGGGATCGACCGTGCCTTTGATGACTTCGAAGCGTCTCTTGATCCAGCTCTAAAATGGACTTCTCCACCTGCATCCACGGCGGGCCTGAATCCTGTTTTCAAGAGACAATCCAATGTGCTACATGCAAGGTAAGCCGCAATTCTTGACGGGCAGCAGCTCCATCTAACCAAACAGGTTCCTTCACTTACGAATGTTATTGTACCGTCCCGTATTTACCGAATACTGCTCCTTCGCGTCGGAATCGGGCGGGGGTTCGACACTTGGTGGCGGGAGGTGGTCGGGTTTCTGTCGCGCAACTTGTGCCTCGGGCTGTGTGCAAGCAGCCTGTGGACTCATTTGTTCTCTATTTCGAGCCACCAAAGAAGATGCGACGGGAGCGTGGTGGTATGGCGTGTTCTGTAAGTATCGGAAGGCGAGTAGTTGGTAGGATTGCAGCTAATCCAGTCCAGATTTGATCAGCGCAGGGATTATTCTCCTACTCGCGGACTCAAGTGGTCTCGCTTTCGACGCAGTCGATCCGGAAGATCGCGAGAACGCTTGGGCAAAATGTATCGAGACATTGCATCGGATGGCGGATGTGCACCCATCAGCGAGGGATTACGCGATTGCTCTTGCTGGGCTAAAACAAAACCAGAAGGAGACCATCTCAGCAGATGATCGTGACTCCAATCGCATCCCGTGGAGCGACCAGCATGAGGGAATGCTGCATGGAGGCCCGATCCTAGCGGACGGCGTTAACATTTCCTATAGTATTTTGGATCCTTTGCTCTCGAATTGGGATCATGGAATTGAAGACATTATGTTGCCCGCTCAGTTACTGCAGGATTTAGATGAGGGGCTGTCGCTGCCGAGTTTATTCTAGCTCTGTGCGACTCGTTGGAACAGCGTGAGACCAGCATCGTTACTGCGCAATTACGCGAAATGTCGATACGTCTACTGTGTAGCTCTGCTGACCGCACATTCCTAACCAGATCTAACGCGCCCCCGTTGCGGGTGGGAATCTCGGCACACAAGCTCGGGAAACTGCCGAATAGTCACCCAAGTCTCCAGCACCTTAGTAGGTGAAACGGAAGTGGGGATGAGCATCTCCTAGATTGTCGGCCTCTCGCTGATCCAGTTCAAGAAGGTGATTGCGCTTGCCTTGCTCTCGCTTCCGATTCTCTCGCACAAGCGTAATAAACATGATGATCGATGCAAAGGCGCATACCCAGATCAATCCGAGACTCGTCCCGTAGCCCGAGTGATAGTGAGGTGACTCAGATTTGATGAAAATGTTACTGGCGATGAACCCACCGCAATTGCCAAACCCGATCTGGACTGCGGATGCGATGGCTTGCTTATAGTGGCCGCTCATGTTGTTGCTCAGCCAGCCGATGAAGATCGGTTGCGCGATGTATCCCCCGCCTACTACGGCAAATAGTGCAAAGTACTTGACTCCAGTTGTGACAAAGTCTTGCGCGAGGAGAATGCTGTATCCGACAGTTGCAATCAGGCAACCCGTGATCGCGAATCCAAAACGGTGCTGGAGCCTGTCACTGAGAATGGACGTGGATAGCGTCAAACCTGCTGCGACAATGTACACGGGCACACTCATGACTTGTGCCTCGAGCGATGTCCATCCCATCTCGTTCAAGATGGTCGGCGTGAAGAATGATGCCGCATACCCTGTGTTGAGGACACCTAGATACATTATTGTTCTGTGAGACAGTTAGCTGTTAGAAGCCTTCTCTCATTTGGAAAGGACCACCACCCACCCTAGGTATATCTTCACATCGGACGCGATGCGCTTCATTGCAGCTTTATCCAGTCGATCCATTCGGTAGCCACCCTGATCCGCCTCCAACCGGCTTTTGAGAATTGCTCGCTCGGAATCGTTGAGGAACCGTGCTTGGTCCGGCCAATCGACAATGAAGAACTTGGCTGTTGCTGCGACTACAACCGTGGCAATGCCCTCGAGGATGAATATCCATCGCCAGGAAGAGTAGCCTCGTACTCCGTCCATGTGTGACATTCCGTACGCAAGGAGCTAGAACAAAATCCGCGATCAGCACGGTCACAAGGCGTCAACAATGGGTAAAAGGCCTTACCCCACTAAAAGCTCCTGCGAGAATAGACGAGGTAAAAAAGAGTGTAAGCCGCCACTGCAGTTCATACCGCTTGTAGTACATCGAAATGAGATACACGCAGCCGGGTAGAAACCCAGCCTCGAACATCCCAATCAAGAATCGACACGCCATAAGCTCGGCATTATTCTTCACAAACCCCTGGCAAATCGTAATGACACCTAGAAACCAGTCAGCAAATTCTCGTTCATCGATTATCAAGATCCGATAAAAACTCACCCCAAAACGCCATGATCGAACTCAACCAGGTCGACGGCGCCAACCGTTTCATTATAAGATTACAAGGAATCTCACAAAGAATATATGGAATGAAAAAGATAAACAGCGCCAGGTTGTAGTCGTTTCCTTCCATCCCCAGATCCCTCTCGAGTCCCTGGAGCCGAGCATTCCCGATATTGATTCTGTCCAGGAAGGCGAGGAGGTAGAGGATCATGAGGACGGGGACAACACGGAGATCACATTTGCGGACGACCCGGCGTTCAGACTCGGGATCTATAGACTCAGTTTGGGGCTTCGTGGTACTGGCGATATCATCGATGTGCATCGGCTCGATATCTTTAGTTGTTGCTGCTGTGTCCATTGTGCAAAAAGAAGAGAGCATGAATCCTACAAAAAGACAACAGAGAAAGTAGTAGTATAGCACTCTCAACAGCACGTCAGGATGCAGGGATTAGCGATTTAAATAACCTCTTCTCATCTCTGCCGTACCCAAATCTGGGGTCCCCAGATTAGATGTTGGGGTAGGTTTGGTGGGGGCCGGGTGTTACCCGAGTCGATAGGGGTGATCTTGCCTTGGACAAATGCCGATGAACGGGCGTTGACCTCTCAGTCGAATCTTCCTCATCCACTGCCATGTCATTCTTCGAGGAAAAGAATCTGTGAACGCTGTCAGCTCTGTCACGGAGCAATAGAACAGCAAGGAAGGTGCAATTGACACTCGAAAATGCCAAAATAAAGACTCGCCCACTCACACACACACACACACACACACATATATCACCTAGGTAGGAACAACCGATAGCCTCGTCCTATAATTCCAAAAACTATCAAGAAGGATATGTACACAAATAAACTAGGGAATTTCTCTATTAGGAAGGAACGACTCCCTTCCCAATAATTGTTCCTTCCGAGCAGACTGCCGCACCTGCCCAGAACTACAAAAGTCGCAGCGTCTTGTTGGGAAGGTGCGATGAGATGGAGTGGGGTGCTGGTTGCTCCTTCTTTATATGTCATATCCTGCTTTCCTTTCCCACTGCCATCGGTATGATGAATCTGAAAAGGGCAATGGAGAAGGGCCAAGGGATTATATATCAGGGTTCGTATGTACGAAGTACACAGATTGGCTCATAGGGGTCCGGAATGTGATGGTCAGCGTGAAGATTTAAACCTTCAATCAAGATCCTACATACTCCGGGTGGGATGAGGTGGTTCTTACAGCGCACTGCTTCTGCCGGTGCAATGCGCGGCATCCGGCCGATCGGACCATGTGCGAGTCGAAGCGCTTCGTTGGCAACTCCAGACTAGAGACTGTTAGCGGGGGCAAGGGGGGCAGTGCAATGTAAATAAAGGTCATGTTTACGAGATAGGGGAGTTTCATAAGTTCATTCGGCGTTATCGAGCTTCTCTCCGAGGGCATCGCCCGTTTGAGCTCGCTTCGTAGCTTCGAAAGCCTCGTGCGATCCTTGCTTAGATGGAACAGAGCTATTGCCGTCGGCCTTGCTGTTGCCTCTGTACCAGCGATAAGAAGCTGAACTCCTTCATCCTGAAAGCGTTCGGGGGTTCGCTCCTCGGGAGGAACCGACGCGTCTCCCAGAGAGCTGAGGATTGTCTTGTCCGAAGGAACCGGCGATTTCCCGGTGTCTCCCACTGATCGTTGATAAAGGAGCGACTGGAATCTCAGTAGACCTTCGAGATTAGGCAGAATCCTGCGCGCGAGCCACAAGGGCGTGGCTTGCGACAGAGCTCTAAAGATGGACATTGCTAAACAAGCCAGTCACGGCCTCGAACAAACCCCGCCTGAAAGACGGGTCCCTCGAGACAGGATTTGTCATCGCCAAAGATGTACTGAATGATCACCACGGCGGTTAACCGAGGGGGTTTATCCGTCGGGTTGATAACCGTGTGGCTGTGGTGAGCTGCTCCTTCTCCTTCACCTCCTCCTCCTCCCTCAATATCGCAGACTCACACCTTGCCATCTCGTCACCATGTCCTCCGTCCACATCCCAGCGCTCCTCCGCCCCGTCATCGCCCTCAATGGCTGGACCTTCGCCATGGAGGTCTGGATGTACGCTACTCGTATCCCCGTCTTCACGCGCCTGAAGGTCGCCGACGACAACAGCCTCACCCGCAGCGAGGTCGAGCGCCGAACCCCCGCCTCCGTGCGCTGGAAAGCAGACAACTTCAACAACCTTTTCGAGCAGCCCACCCAGTTCTACGCGATCGCCCTCGCCCTTGCGATTGCCCGCCGCGGCGAGGATAACCCGGTTGATGTGAAGCTGGCCTGGGCGTACGTGGCCGTTCGGATCCTGCACAGCCTCGTCCACAGTACCAGCAACAAGATCCTCGCGCGGTTCGGCCTGTTTTTGACCTCCTCGGGGATCCTGGCGGTGTTGACGGCAAGGGCGGCGCTGTTGGCATTTTAGGTCGGTTGATGAACTTTAACTTCTGTGGAGGCGCGTATGGCGAGGCGGGTCAATTTGAATATCGGGTCCGTTTAGGTCGCGGTGAAGCCATGGTTCTCACCTGCTAAAGTATTCCTTATCATCTACGTTCGCTCTCTGCTCTCAGGTGGTAGTCGAGGGGGATTTGACGGATGACGAAAATCGGCCTTGTTTAAAAGTATCTTCGAGATCCTTGACTACGGGAATACAACCCTGGCCAATATGGCTGTGTAACTGTAGTATTATCTGCCCATATCTAACACCCCATAGCGGAATGATAGTTTGATAAATTGGTTTGGATGCGGATGAGTTGAGATGCTCAATTAACCAGACATTGCCACGTGGCCATGCGCATAGCTTCACTAAATTTGTTCACAGGGTCATTTCAGAAACGTCAAAGCGGCAAGACACAGGGCATCCACACCAGCCCTCATTGTCGGCTGGATGACAGGCGCAAAAAGAGCCGAGTGATTGCCAGGGATACTTTCGGTCTTGCCGTCCTCCTGTGCCTGGTCCCAAAGAACGGGATCGATACCCCCAAGGAACCAAAAGCAGCTCGGCACACCCTGGGAGGTTGCCAGTATCGGAAAGTCCTCGCTGACATTGCTTCTAGGCGTATCCGCGTTGAAATCCTCCAAGTGGTCCGCAAACGAAGCAGCCAGTCGAGACGCCACGTCAGCGTCATTGTTGGTAGGCGGGAACCGCCTCGTCGGCGTGAAGACCGGAGGTTTGGGCGAGCCACTGGCGAGGCATTCGGCTTCGATGATCCGCCGAACGGCAGACATGATCTTGTCGCGTGTCTCGAGCTTGACGGTCCGGAAGTCGAGTCCGATTTCGGCCCTGTCCGCAATGACGTTCTCTGTCTGGCCGGCTTGGAGGCTCCCCACGGTCACGACGGCGAGGTCACTGGGGTCGACCTCTCTGCTGACAATGCTCTGGAGGCGAACGACGATATGCGCAGCGAGAAGTGCAGGATCGACAGTGTGATGTGGCAGTGAACCATGCCCGCCGCGCCCAAACACAGTGACTTTCATACTGTCGGCAGCAGCCATGATTGTACCAGGGCGCGACCCGACCGACCCCGCGCGAAGGCGCATTACATGCTGGCCGAAGACGTAGTCGGGGACTGGGATTTTGGAATACAGCCCGTCGTCAACCATCGCCTGCGCCCCTGCGCCGCGTTCCTCGTTCGGCTGGAAGAGCACGATCAGCGTCCCTGACCATGCATCTCGCATTTTAACAAGCGTCTCGGCCGCAGCGAGGAGGCAGGTAATATGCATATCGTGTCCACAGGCATGCATCACGGGCTTCTCGCTCCCGTCGGCATCCCGCATCGTGACGGAGCTTGCATACGGCAGTCCGGTGAGCTCCTGGACGGGGAGTGCGTCCATGTCGGCTCGCAGGAGGATTGTCTTTCCAGGTCCATTTCTGAACACTCCGGCGAGACCATAGCCTCCGATATGCGTGTGAAGCTCGTAGGCTCCTAGCTGGGATAGATGGGCGGCAATCTTCTCGGAGGTGGGCTTTTCTTGGAGCGAGAGCTCAGGATTCGCGTGGAAATGCTTGTACAGCTCCTCGTATGGAGCGAGATCCAGAGACCTGGCTTTTAATATCTCCGACAAACTGTTTTCGGCCATAGTTGCAGGTGATAGAGATGTTGAAATGGTGAGCTGAGTTTCCCGCGGGATGGAAATAACGAACCCCTCCAAGTGGATCGAAGGGTCTTGGGACAGGCGCGAATGACAGCTTCTCCAATGCCTGGTTGATGGTACTCGAAATATCAGGGTCAATTTCGCATGATCAATCTGACGGATGATGCCTTCACCCCTTCCTCATGTAGCATCCTTCTCATCCAGCTTCACATTGTGAATGGAAACAGTGAAGCTGAGAACTTGTGGGTCGTGGTCGGCTTGACATCAGAATGTACAACACCGACTCTCAGTAAGACCCGGTCGCGGGCTTGGCGGATAGAATTCTGAATTCTGGATGCTTAGCTTTTCAAATGTTATACGTCCGGGCATCTTTCAGGATCCCTCTTGGACATCACTTAGATCACTAATATAAAGCCCGCCGCTGGGGGACAGGCGCTTAACAGCTGGTTCCGCAGCAGCCTTCAATGGCTAAGTCGATAGCTGTACGTCCCGTTGGATTGGATCGGGGGAGGAAACAGCATCCCACAGCCTTTGGCGTACAGACCACGCCCTTATAAACTCCATGCCCCTCATTCTCAACCTCAGTCTTCCCATCATCGTGCTACATCCGACTTTCTTTAACCGTACCCAGCGATATCATCAATCTCCTAACAATGAGCAGCCGTCCAGAAGCCCCCGTCCTCCGGTGGAATGCAAAGTCATTCTACGTCCGGTGTCCGCATTGCGAAGAAGTCCACCGTCACGGGCTCAACTCCTACGAACCCCAAACCCGAGTTCCACATTGCGAGAATCAAGAGGACTATCTTTGCTGTTTCCCCTTTAACGAGCAGGGTCAGGTCGCGTACGAGATTGATAAGAAGCGGTGTCGCTTTGTCAACGTCTGCTTCCCGCTCAAGAGTGATGAGGATGAGGTCGATGCGTTAGCCGAAGAGCTTTCTGCGGCCGCGCGATTGACAGCTAACGGAAACGCCGATAGAGGAGAGACCGACCCAAGGACTGAAGACGCGCGCCAGGTGGTGGTCATCAAGATCGGAGATGATGAGCCCTTCAACCAGAAGAAGATCACATTTGTGATTGCGGATTGCGTCACCGGCAAGGTAGACAGAGTTCGACGCTATCTGGACTCCTAACCTCCCGATATCCATGCCTTTTTAGCAGTGAGGGACAGACAAGGTAACAGTGCCTTGATAATGGCAGCAGCAGAAGAGAGCTCCAATATGGTCGCACTTTTACTCGAACGAGGGGCCAAGGTAAACGCTGTCAACAAACACGGTACCAGCCCGCTTATGCAGGCTGCGTTCTGGGGGAGACTGGAAAACGTCGAGCTGCTTCTAAAGTATGGGGCAGACATGGAACTGCGCGACGACGAGAATCGACGAGCCATCGACCGGGCACAGCCAACCCGCAAGAACCAACAGGAGAGGAGTGAGCACCCTGTATACCGAGAAGATACCTTCAACCGGGACCGCGACCGCAAGAGAATTGTACGCCTCTTAGGAGGTGAAGTCGCAAAGTCGGGGATCACATACGGAAATGCACCAACCCTCGAGCAGGCCGCGTACTACTCATTCAAGCTGAGTCCGCACAGGGATGCGCTGGTGCTTCAGGGCCCAATCGAGAAGTATCCCATCAGCAGCCCCTGGAAGACCGTTGCACGGCTGGAAAGGGGTGGAAGCTTCCCAAGTATTGGCGCCATGAGCGGATGGTCGCAGTCCGCGATCGAGTCTGTCCGCGTTGATAATAGGCAGTGGACCAACGAAGTATCATACATCTCTGCTGTTGTAGGCCATTATCTACAGCAAGACCACGATCGAGACAGAGACTGGTTTGGCCAGTACTATGCTTGCCATGCGGAAAAGCAACTCATTGCATATCTGCTCGATCACCATGTATTCCTTCCCCGGGACACAGCGCCCAACTCCAGCACCCTCGGTCGATCGATAGATCAACATCAAGACCTGATTGAACTGTCCAAAAAGCAGCCTCCCGTTTCATTAAGAGATGCAACGATATTCATCAGTTCGCCCGTTTGTGACGACTGCAAGGCGTTCAAAGAGAAGGTGAACTCGCATTTCGGGTTGGATATCAAGCTGTTCGAAGTTAAGTAACACCTCATTTGATGACCGGCCTCCATTGCCTCTATGAGGGGGGGTATCTGGGGAATACTAGATATATCTGCGGTTGGATGACTTCATCCGCCCGATTGGGAAACTACAATCATACGCACGTCATTCTCACATTTACTGTTGCACTCAGGCACTGTTTATCGAGACAATGGCATTGTTTGACCCTCTATTACTTGCCCCTGGCGTAGAACCCCCCTGCAGCCACGATCAAGACTTGGTCTTCCCTTCCATCATCTCCAGCACCGCCTTCGTCTTGCGCTCCCCTCGACTCTGGCGCCGCTGCTTCCTCCAGTCCTTCTCCGTCTCCATCAGCAGATTCTGCACCTTCCGCCCCCGACCATCAGACTTGACCTCCCCCGAGTTCAGGATCCCCATCAAGGACGCCTTGAGTAGCTGGTCGCAGCCGGCCTGGTCGACCCGGTTATCGGGCTCGGGGGACACAGTGCGCTCCTCGGGAGTTGCGTTGTAGGAGATCGAGCGTTTTTCGTGCTTGAGGTTTTGGATTGTTGGGATGTTGCTTGCGGACGCAGTCTTGCCGTTCTGGAGGGGGGCCATCGTGCTGTATTTTAAGATGTCAGCCAACGTCAGAGTACGTCCTGCATGGAAAGATGTACCCTGCAGTGGAAGTCTCGGTTGTTGCCCAAGCCCTCGCGCGGTGTCGCGGTCAATATCATGCAGCCTTGTAGGGTTTATAAGGTGGGCAAGCTGTCCGCACGCCTGCCAGCAGAGTGAATAGGCTCGGTGAATACCCTCATTCTCCAAACTTAAGAGTCTTCTCCCATATGGAGCCTGTCATTGGCGGCTTTTGATGCCTTCTACTGTCTCAGCCTGGCTGAACCAGAGTTTGGCTGATCATTCGATTCAACGTCGACGTCATCCTGACTCATTATATACCACCCATGGATTGAAGAGCAACGATTAACCACAATCAGATTGCTATTAGTTGTACAAATTAGTCCATAGTACTGATACATTGATACAGCTACTCCCTCACAGCAAAGCGATACTCCTCCCCGCGATCCAAATACACAACGCCACCCAACCCAGCCCGCTCAACCTGCGCTTGAAAATTCTCCAGCGAGCTCGCAAACACATCATAATCATCATAATGGATCGGAATCGTCACATCCGGCTTCACAAGCCGCATAAGCTCAACCCCCTGCGTCGCATCCATCGTAACCATCAGCGTGAACGGCGCCAAAGACGGCGAGGGGACCGTCGTCCCGCCGAGATGCACGAGCATGAGGTCGATCTTCTGGTTCTGCTCCGCGTAGCGTCTAGGGATCTCCTTTAGGTCGCCGACGAGCAGCGTGTCGCCGGATATGTAGATGCGGTAGCCTACGTTGAAGGTGCCTGCGTTCTGGGCGTAGCCGAGCTCGAGCATCCAGCCGTTCGTAGGTGGGATCTAGCATTCGTACGTTATTAAAGGTAATCCCTATTCCGGGGTGAGAGGCAGCACGCACAGCACCAACGAGCTCATTCAGCTTCTCGATTGGTTTCGCGACGGGGACATGCTTCCCCGGCATCCCTGTTACCCGTAGGGCGGGCGCAGACTGCCCAGCACTCTTCGAGCCGATGTTAATCATCATCTGCTGGAACGGCTCCAGGTCGTAGATGTTAGTGAACGACTCCGGCCCTTTCGAGGTCAGGGTCGATCTTGCGTGGCTTGTCGTGATAATGGGGAGGCTGCGACGGAGCGACGCCTCGACGTGTTGGTCGAAGTGGTCCCTACACCCTCAGTAAAATGTAACAGAGTACGATGTAGTGAAGACGGAATGACATACGCGTGGTAATGAGACAGCAAGACCAAGTCGATCCGCGGCAGATCATGCAGATCAACGGCTGGGTTTGTCTTGCGCGTGGAGGACACGCCTGGCCCGAGATGGACGTGGTCTCCTGCATGCAGGAAGTTGGGCTTCGGATGTCAGCTTCCTGGCGACGGGCCCAGGCTCGGGCGTACTTACGTCTGTCATGATCCGGATCCCTTGCCATTCTCTACATCGTGTCAGGTAGATCCACAGAGACCAAGTGGGGAACTCACAGGATCGTCGTCGCCGTTCCGACGAAGTAGATCGATGCGTTCTCTCCACCGGGGCTGGACGGATGCCTCTTACTTGCGGTGGCTGTGGGCAAGGATTCGGCCACTTCGGCGACGGGCTGATCCCGTGTCGGGGGTTGAAGATTGCTCAGGTCGATCGAGATATGCTGCATGCTTATTTTTAAATTCTGATTGTGGACAAATACAGGGGTGGGTGAGCTGGGGGTATACAGGTAGTTGTCACCGGATTGTCGTGCATATGACGTCAGGATATACTCCATTCGAACCATATTAAATCCGCATTTTAATATCAATTTAAAGGGTTGCGCAGATGCAAACCCTGCTAACGCTATATACAACGACGTATCGCTAGCTAAAACGATTGTGGTGAATTCTCGTGCCTCGCCATCCTTGACCTACCAGGAACACAGGAGAGAATATGGCAAGCATCCTAAGCAGGAGTAGGAGTGCCAGTAGCCGTGATAGCAGACGAAGCCTGCTCAATAGAGACGGCATCCGGAATCAGCTCCGGACCAGGAACAATATATTCATCCAGGGTCTTGTAGATGTCGACCAAGATGCCCGGGTCCGTGGGAGTGTACAGGTCGGTTGCCAGCGTGCCAGACGGAGTGGCACTCCCCGAACCGGTGATGATGAGGTTGAAGCACTGCGGGTAGAGCTGCGCGCCGTTCTCGCTTCCAGCAGCGTGCAGGGCAATGAGCTCGTGGCGGAGCACGTAGTTGCCCGGGGCGATGGTCTCGGGGATCTCGACGAGCCATCCGTTTCCGTTGGCAATCATCTGGTCATCGCCCCAGACGCCGGGGGGGCTCGAGTCGTCAACAAGGCCGACGCCGTCGATCTTGAAGAACTCGAGGGTGGCCTTGTCGACGGTCTGGCAGCTCTCGCCGCAGTTGGCCAGGTAGTCGATGACTATCAGATTCGTTAGTTCAACGAATTCAAGATGACTCGGGGATAGTTACCCGGCCCGTGATGGCTCTCTGCCCAGGGTATTGGCTGCCACTGGATGTAGATCCGGTCTCCAGCGGCCACAGTTGCACTACCCCGAGCATTCTTCGCGTCGGTATGGCAGATTATGGCATCCGACCCGGTTTGGTCAGGCGACACGAAGCCGTTCGACAAGTTGGGGGTCTCCCAGCCGACACCGATGGGAGGCGATGGGTTGTACGGGTCCTCTCCGGGGAGCCAGCCGCGGTAGTAGACGCCGTTGATCACGAGGTTGGACACATAGCCGTGCGCGGCGGTCTGCGTCGCAGCCGAGAGGAGGGTAGCGAGGACAGAAGTCGTGCTCTTCATGGTGCTCGTCTGGTTGAGAAGGATCTGAGGGAGTCTTCGATGGGATCGATGACGACTTTGTGCACGCTTTTATATCCCGTCCGGTGCGAGCCGAGATACCGACCTGTGGGCGCCGTCGATATTGTCCGGTGCGCCATGTGGGCTGGAGGTGTGGGTTGCAAACCATTCAGCACCGAGTCGGATCCCCTCGCGATCCTCACACGCCCGGAGAAACGGCACTTCCTGAAGGGCACATGGAGCACAGTGCGGAGTCGCCAGGGGCCAAGTGCGTGGCGTTGCATCTGGCCCCTTCCATGATTCGTCTCTTGGAGATGAAGAGACGGAGAAACAAAGGCAAAGGAGGGCGACTGGACCTCAGCGATGGGCTGTGGCGCGGGGCGGTGGTTATGAAGAATCGGCCTGCAGGGCCTAGTCTGCTTCTCCCACGGAGGAAATCTCCACCATTCACCGGGCAAAACCTCATGATCGTCCGTTTTGGGAGCGGAGATCGCATCTCATGGACCGGGGTGGCTGCTGCGTGGCTTATATTGTCTTCTTTTACCCCGGTTGGCGTGCTCGACCAGGGCCCAATGCATCAGACGGCTTCAATCAGCTGCCGTGTTGATTTTCCGCTCATCAAAACTGATTTGAGATTCCCAAAAGGCGTCGAGGTGCCAGGAGAGAATTCACTTTCTGCTCGTATCCTCATCTCCGTGTCGGAAAGCGAAACGGTCTAATATATCTGCGACTGCCGCACTCCATCAGGGAGCATGAATACTTCCACCACTCAAAGATCAAATAAGCCCGGCAGGGATGCTGGAGAGGAACATGGCTCGTCGATTTTCTTGTCCTGAGGACCGGGACATCGCCCATCTTCCTGTGAAGCCTCATCAGGGATCTTCTCGCTTCTCATCCCAAACCTCTCTCAAGGAACGCCGTTAACTCTGAATTCAATCTCCCCAATACAGTCCCGTAGTAGCCTTTTATACACCCAAAACGGGGAGACCTTATACGGGGAGGCCACATGCACTCCCAGATAAATGTCCATCCGCAGACGGAGGGCCAACTCATGCACGAGCCCAAGTTTACGGTGGCCCGAAAACTGCCCCCCCCCACCCCAGAAAGCTACCGGGCGGGAAGTTATGTTTGTCCAAGTCGTCGCGCTCGTACGGGGGTTCCTGCTGCCCGGCGTGACCTTCAGGACCCGTGATCGCCGTGTCGTTGTTTGACGTAGGCTCCACGAGGTTAAGGATGACGGTGCCGATAGTATATCGGGTATATGGGCGCAAATCCCCGTCGTCGAACGTGGGCGTTGTCTGGTCAGCCTCGTCGGCTGCTGTCATCGAGTGGAATCCACCCAGCAGGAAAACAGTGACGAGGAACAGAGTGTTCCAGATCCTCTAGAGGCCAGGATTTTCACGGCTGGACGGCGCGGCCAACCAAGCCGGGATCCTGTCTTTTGGCGGGTCGAGAACGCGGACCTCCGCATGGATGGTCTCGATATGCCTGCGAAGACCTGGGAAAGAAATCCACGTGGGCAGCATGCCGCACCCCTGGACAAACATCACGTCGAGAGAGTAGGGAATTGCCTCGAGTCGATTGAGAAGCTCTTCTGTCTCGGCCCGCAGTTTCCGATTCGTTTGAAGCAGGGCCATCTGGGCGCTTTGGATTCTCCCGGTTTCGACGTAGATACCGGTTTGGGGACCATAGCGGCTGTCAATGGTATTGCGGTGGCGTGTTCTCTTCTGGTTCCCTGATGGAGAAGCCGGAGGAGGGTGTTGAACAACAATAGCATGCCAAAGGATCTCATCTCTGATCTCCCGGGAGGCACAGTTGGAAAATGAGACACTGTCCTAGATATCAGGCTTATATCTCTTCCATAGATAAATTTCAAGATATATATATCTCAACTTCACATCTGCCGGCCATCCACCTCCAAATCCTCCAGGTTCACAACCGCAAAGCCCCAGAGAGTTTCTTGATAACCTCGTAACTATCACTCCGGAAATCATCCTTCAGGAGCGATACTTTGTCAGCCTGGATATTAAGTATCTCCCTGGCCTTCACCCACTGCGGCCACTCCGGATACTCGCCACTGAGATCGCCATTCGGGTCCATGGAGTAGAGAAAGTTGACCAAGTACGTGCGCGTACTCTGCGCCGCATAGTTGTCAAAGATGCCAAAGAAGACCTGCAGCAGGTCAGAGCCATGGAAGGTACCCAGGATCGGCGTGCCGTGGTCGTAGGTGCCCAGGTACGACCAGGATGGCACGGCTGGGTTCACCTCGTTCGCAGTTTCCAGGAAAGCCCGACGGGAGAGCGTAAATAAGACGTCACCGAGCAGCGCAGCACGTCGCTTGAATCCGGGGAATACATTGTTTAGGAGTCCGGTGCGGAATGGGCTGCCTTCGGTGATCGCGGCAAAGCCATCGTTATACGTATCGACGAGCTCGCTGAGTTCGTCCTCGCTGGCGCTCTTCCAAACGATATCGTGGAGATACCCAACTAGGTCTTCCTTGGACGTGATGTTCGGCTGGAATAGACTGAACAGGGTTCCTTCGTCTTCCTGGTCACCGAGGATGAAGGGGACTGGTGCGTACTTGCCCTGTTGGAGGAGCACGTCAGGGCTGTCGGGGAGGACACGGCCATCTGGACGAGGAAGAAATGTAAGAGCAACACCCGCATATGAGAGAAGCCCTGCTGGCGTGGTGACCGCGTTCAGGAAGTCGATGTAGTCCAATCCTCTCAAACACTCGAGGGTATCGGAGGCGTCTGCACACCCTCCAGCCTCCACAACGTCATCATACACAGCCTGTGCGCGAGCACTATCAATCGGTTCGGCAGGGACCGTGCATCCAGAGCTCATGATCCCAGCGCGAAACAAGGGCTTGCCCTTGTACATGTGGTCTCCCCCGAACAGGGCCATTTGGTCAAACACCGAGATCGACCCAGCCGATTCACCCCAGATCGTGACTTTTTCTGGATCCCCGCCAAAGGAGGCAATATTGTCTGCCACCCATTGAAGGCCCATGCGTTGGTCCAGCAATCCCAGATTAGCTGCACCATCGGCAAGGATCTCCTTTCCGGCGAGGAAGCCAAACCCGCCTACGCGGTAATTCACGGCGACGAATATGAACGGTTTGTCGATGCTGATTCCGTGTTTCACCAGACTGGTCCCGTCATACATGGATGACCATCCAAGCTGAGCGCATTTCCCGTTAGTGACCTGTATATCGGGGATGAAACGGGGCTTCTACCTCGAAGGCGCCACCAAAGATCCAGAAAAGCACAGGCAGCTTAGCATCCGCCGAGAGGCCAGCAGGACGGGTCACGGTGATCGATAGACAGTCCTCCGTCTGTCCGGTGACATTCTGGATCCAGGGGAGATTTGCCAGGGAGCCGAGAATACTTTCGAGGAATTCAGTGCTATCAGGGGAGGAGATAAACTGGGGACATGCAGGAGCTGAGCCTGTGCCATCGAAGAGACCGAGAGATCGCTTGAGTCGCTGTGGTGGCTTCAATCTCAAAGGCCCCGTTGGTGGTTCAGCAAAGGGGATGCCATTGAAACTCTCGACATTATCGTTGACACTGCCTAGGATGGTAGCCTGAGGGATGGCCACTGTTGCTGTTTCTGAGGCTCGATTTATAAGGCCGGCGGAGGCAAAGCCTGCGCTGGCGCAGAGCAAGAATGCGACCTTGAGCATCATGTTGGAGAGAAAGCTTTGATGTGTGATAGTCTTGAGAATCATCGTCCTCGTCCTCCGTGCAGTTTTATATCCAATTCTTACCCAGGCCTTGGATGACCTGAGACAAGGCCGGCTTGTCTGTTTGGCGCTCTTACCGTTCATTCTGCTTTGGACTTCCGTGATTACATGCCGAACATGTCAATGGTTCATTGAAATTCCCGAAAGATCTCGGTAAATATCGGTAGGGGTTGGGGCCTCGCTTCACGGCAACAGGGCTGCGAAGAGTCCGGGGGTGGAACCCTCGTTCTTTCGTGTGGGGATAGGCAGATCAACTTACCCCGGCAGATCTCGGCCTTGACAAGCCGCGTACCTTTTCACATGGAACTGCCAGGATGGTGGGCCGGAGGGATTCGACTCCTTCATCGTAAAGGGCTTGATGCCACTGGCTACTGGAGAGGGATCTTCACATCAAGGGACTAAATTCCGCGAACGGTGGCCACACAGTCAAACGGGCCGGGGTATCTTCCCAGTCAATCGACATGTGCGGGGCCGTCGACTTTCTCATGAATATGACGAGCGGACAGACTCCAGTGCCATGTTACGCTTGAGCTCCATTCAGTGAGCTGTTCTGAGGCCGACGGTCCAACCACCCGCTGGAATTTTGCCCCTCGAGATACAAAGTCGGGGGCAAGGCCGGCTCTTGGTACGAGCAAGTACAAGGCAAGTCGGACATTTCCAGACTTCACGACGAGCCGCATTTATCATGCAGACGCCCGGCACCCAAAGCTGGCCAAGCATACCCCTGACGCCAGATTGGATGATGAGGGTCTGGCCACGCTCCAAACCATCGTCCGAACACTTGCCAAAATAGTCAAGACAAGGGTGTATTGAGCTTCAATTTCTAACCCTAACTGCTTCTCTGGCCCAAACAAGTCCTTCTCCGCTTCAACATACAATGCCTTCAATATCCCCCGCATGACTCTCCTCCCAGGGATGTTCAATCTCTACGGCCCTAATAAGCTCCTCGTGCGCCTTACTCCTTGGGGTAATCTTCAATTTGAACGGAACCGGATGGCTGATGACGCCTGGGAGAAACTCAGCGCGCGCACTATTTTCGCCATCTTTGCGGACGTCAAACACAGCGAGTGACTGCGCAATGCTCAGGAAGATGGTTGAATCAGCTAAGAGTCGACCGGGACAGATTCGTCGTCCGAAGCCGAACGCGATGGTGTGGGGGTCGAGTTCGGGGGATTCGCCGAGGAAGCGACCAGGGTTGAATATTTCTGGGTCTTTGTAGGATGCTTCGTCGTGGGTGAAGTTCCTGGAGACATTAGACCCGGTTCACAAGTGGTAAGCCGAGGGGGGTACCATATGTTAGTCATTATCAGAGACCCCTTCGGAATGTGGTATCCGTCGTACGTATCATCCTCCGTACAGGTATGTGGGATACCCATGGGGCCAACTGGGTGCCAGCGGAGTGACTCTTTGACAACAGCTTCGATATATG
This sequence comes from Aspergillus lucknowensis, assembly GCF_044049455.1. Lineage (NCBI taxonomy): Eukaryota > Fungi > Ascomycota > Eurotiomycetes > Eurotiales > Aspergillaceae > Aspergillus > Aspergillus lucknowensis. The sequence continues at coordinate 877,259 of NW_027263548.1, read as the reverse complement.
GTAGTCGAGAGCGATCCTCAAAAGTCGGAAGGTTATTAGGGCCAAGGACGCGGTCTAGCTCCTCTTGCGCATTCTTCTGGACTTCCGGGTATAGAGCCATGGCGAGGAAGAAGCAGGAAACTGCCGATACAGTCTGGTTCCGCGTTAGTACGCGATAGCCACTCTGTTATCCAGTTCATGAGGCTGGGACAAACCGTGTCCGCGCCACCAGCGTAGAGGGACCCCGCGGTCCATTTAATCACATGTTGCTCCTCTGCCGTCAAGGTGCGGGCCCGGGACTCTTCGAGCAGGTTCGATAGATACGAATCCGGATAGTTCCCCTCTTCCATCTGTCGGAGCACAAGTTGGTATGGCTTTTCCATTGTACTCATGAGGGTTTTCCTCCATACTGCTGCGGTCTGTTTGAATCCAGCGCCGGGGAACCATGTAGGTAAGTATTTCACTTTAGCTGTCAGCCAGAAAATAAAAGAACCGGTGGCTAACGGGCTCACAGAGCGGAATTGTATCCACTAACCAAGCCCCAGGAGTCGCCGCAGCAGAGAAATTCTCAAGCGATTCGCTCGCGAGGGCGAACAGCGGATCTGGCCCATGCGGGTTGATGTTATATCCATACGCGATCTTCAATATAACAGCGCCAGCCTCACTATCCTCGTCAGAATCGATTCCAAGAAACAAGAAACGGAAGCTCACGTTCGAATATGCTGAATCAAATCCCCCGGCCTTTCCAACACGCGCAGCAGAAATCGCCGTACCTCGACGTCTTGCAGATCGTTGAATTGCGCGACAGCATTCTTCGTCCCTAGCACGCGGTGCATCGCCTTTCGGTAGGCGCGGAAGGTATCTGAGTACGTCTGCATTGCGAGGCTATCATTCCAGCCGACCCTGTGCACGTTACCAATGGATCCTTTCAGCTCGTCGAGTGGGAGAGGGCACATTTCACCGGCAAAGGTCATCCTCGGCCGCGAGGAGTAGATATTCGAGCGCTTTTCCAAAAGGTCAAAGGCGATTCGCGCGTCATTGATGATGACGATTGTTTGGCCCAAGATGGTGATTGAGCTTATTGGGCCTGCGAGGTCAGACTGGGTTATCCGACATACAGTTGAAGACATACCATAGAGATCCTTAAACTTCCCCCAATGCACCCAATCTTGCTGTCCCGGAGATGGCAAATCGCCAAGGTTTCCGATTATGGGCTTCGGTTTTGGGCCAGGTGGGAGTCTTGCGCTGGACCTTCTCGAGAAGAGTCGGTTGAGGAGGTACAACAGCACCAGTCCAACGGTGATGCTTAGAGGAGAGATGAAGTTACCCATTTTGAAATGATACGGAGCTATGTGAAGGCATACGAATGCCCTAATGTGAGTGAGAGGGTTGAATTTAATTTCCTCGCTTCTCAGTGAGAAGTTCGAGCAGACATCGTCCCTTCAGGCGTGGCAACGTGTGCAACCCCTCCTTCGAGCTTCGAGCTGCACATTGAAAGGCGATCTCCTACTTGTTCCAGTTAGATGCCGTTACACGAAACAGTCACGATTGGGCTGGGACTCATGCAATGCTGATTCGCCTGATTCTTCGTGGTGGAGCTCCCTGAGAGCCAGGATATTGACAGTGATAACCAGCTTCTATCAAAGCGACCAGGAGAACGACTGGGGACGTCTGAAATCCCAATTTGCAAGCCAATCCTGATGTCACAGATTGGCTATATAAGATGATGTGTCGTTCTATTCTCTCAATTTCATTTCAGACAGCATTCTTCTCCAGTTAATATAAGTCAGGAATGGGCTTGGTATGTCCAAGCTCAACTTGGGAAGTGGGAGAATTTCACCCCTTTGTACCGAACCTGTTCCCTGATTTAAACTGTGGCTGATCTGTACTTGCTTACCCTTAACACCTACACTCACCTATACTGCTCCCATCCCTTCTTTGTACCCATGCTGTCCCTTTGATGCTTGAGTAAGGAAGCCAAGGTGTTAGTTAGGGTTTAGCGCAGGATAAGTGCGCAAGTGGCGTAACGTAGATGACCATGCTTTTCATCTTTCTCAGCTTGTCAGATTTGTTTCCCCCTGATATGAGATAGATTTCCTACGTGATAGCTGACATATGATCGTTCTAATATTAGGCTCTTCGGTAGCGTCTTTTGCCTCGAGGAGAGCATGCTGAACTTTGTTAACAACTATAGTACCTCCCAAGCTAGTACCTGGGAGCAAGGACCGTAGTATGCCCCCACTCCTGGTGACTTTGGCCGTGAACGTACGCCATCTGAATATGGATTTTCTCCTGACCATGTCGGTGGCGGATATTCCACTCCACTGCCCTAGTCCCAATCTGGTCGACCACACTTTCTTGATAACGTCGAATCGGACAATGAATCAACATATGATGAACATCCATCTTATATCCCGTATATGATTAAGTAGAAAGTGACTCTTAACAACCGGGTCCTCGCAAAGGATACTAAACACCGATATACTCACGATTTTTGTATATTGATTGGCTGCTAAAGTTGCATTTAGTGTATAGGTGGAGCACCATGCCAGAGGTGCCGCGAGAGTCAGACTCCGTGTCTTATCAACCCTGACACCGCAAAATGGCTCCTTCATGACGGCTCCACAAATCGGCAATGAGACCGAGAAAGATACAGAGAATCCGCTCGATAAAATTCTTACTTACACGCCCATCCCGACAGTTATCCTAAATTCATCTCTCCGAATGCTCAGCACTCCATTCTTTCAATGGTGCAACATGTATTGGAAGAGTCCTGCTTCGACTTTGCGCAAAAGTGGTTTCCAAAGGACATTGAGGAGCATAGTTTGTGGCGGTGCAATACGAAAAATCTCCCCACGCGCCCAATCCAGATACATAAACTCGCTGCTCCCCCTCCTTCTCCAGATTATCAGGCTCGAGGATGCCAGACCCATTCCAAACTCTAAGCGTCGAATGCGCGAGCGGTATCTTGGAGCATTTATCCGTGTCCGATATTGCTCGGTGTGAGGGAGTCGGTCGAGGGTGGGCAGTCTTTATTCGCCAGTGGATGGTGTCTCCTGGCCTGCGCCTCCATTTCCGACATGATATTGGCCTTTCTGGTCGCTGTGATCTGAAAGAATCCGTACGTTATTTCAAAGAACAAGGTGGGTGCGCCAACCAAAAGCAAAGGCGTTGTTCACTAACATTGGTGCAGCCGCAGTTCAGAAGAACATCAAGCGCGGCGAACCTTGTGCTGTGCGCGAGTACAAAAGGACCATTGCGTTTGTCGTAGCGGGCAACTACTGTTCCTGGGTGGAGCACAAAGAAGGAATCTTCTGGCAGAATTTGTCGTACAAGTCCGATGGCTCCCTCCATCCGGTGATGAAGCTGGACGCAGTCGATGTTGACGAAAAACTCCACGAGCAAGAAAAGTTTGTTATACTCGGTGCCAACGGCCATCTGCTGGTTCGATATAAAACGCTTCCGGTGTGGAGTGATGAGGAATCTGGAGTCCAAGACGCCCTGTTCTGTCTCAACAGTGGACATCAACTATGGTCGCGCCCTTGCCTCGGCGTCGAACAAAAGTATGTGCCGATGCTGGTTGGGGAAGATCGCGTTTACTTTGGAACCGTCACTCACGGTACTGGGCCGTCAATGCTCCGAGCATATGCGTTGGAATCCGGAGAGTTACTCTATGAAACCGAAACGATTGTGCCGCATACCAATTGTTTCTACGGGATGGACGACACAAAAGGCTACCGGTTTGGACATCCCCTGGAGCTCCTCCGGGCAGGCAAGGAGGAGCTTATCCTGGCGTTCAAAACTGAAGTAGGATTCCGCGAGCACATTGCGACCATTTGGCTCATCAACGGGGCTGATGGAAGCCTGCGTCAGAAGTCTCGAGTCCTGATGATTGGCCCCTCGTATGTGCGCGTGAGCCCCAACCGCACTACGTTCTCCATCATCAGCCATCGTGCATATCGACCACTAATCAAGGTCGAGACTTTTTCTCGCCAGAGTAACGGAGAGTTTGCCGCCACATGCGTTGATGTCGTAGACCCCCAGACAGACTGCAAACCCCACTTGCTGAGCTTGGATCCGTTCGCTGGCTGCATCCTAGCTCTAGAAGGTGATCATGGCTCTGCCTATTGTTCGCGCCTGGTGGAAGCTGTCGACCCCGATTCTGTATCTCACATCAAAGCAAAACGCCCGGCCCAGCTCTTTGTCTCGCCCCGGGGATACGAGGATCGGCTGCTGGCCCCAGTTGACTCGTGTACAATCAGCCTTCCCCCACGATCCAAGCGCGCTAGAGTGCGACGGCCTTTTCCTTCCAGGGACTCCAGGCTGGACCACGTGAGATTTACCGATAGCTATCGAGCCGTGATACAGTGGGAGAGCGGGAATATCTTCGTCCTCGACTTTACTCCCGGAAGGTACCACTGATGTCTGGTTCGCCACTCAGCGTCCATTCCAGTTTTCCAACACCACATCACTCCAGCATCACTTATCCAAATACCGGGGCTCCCTTCATCTGTAGTGCTGCGCCCCATAAGCAAGACCGAACCACTTAATCACCTGGACATATACATCGCACCGCTTCTAAGTATACTCATCAACTTGACAATCAGGGACCCCTCGCCAGGTCTAAAAAATGGCTACCTTCTCTACACTACCCCCCGAAGCCTATAGCCTGATCCTCGACAAAGGCGACTTTGAGACCTATCATGCGCTGTCCGATCTCCAAGAGTATGCGACAAATCGCGCTACCGTTCCTCTATCGCGAGTTCCACTATTAGGGATGCCCTAAAGCCGCTCATGCAGTGGTTTTAAGTGGCAAGTGAGGAAATTATGGCGTTCAAGATGCTCCAGTGTCGGGTCCACGGGGTGGCAAAAGACGCAAATCTGGGTGTTGTCTACCTCGAGAACGCTGCCGCGAGGTGCGCAGACCCATTGGTCAACCGACAAATGCAAAGCTTTCTCATGTCTTTGCCAGTCGTACTTTGTGAGAAAAGAGTCAGCACAAAAGGTACACTTGAAATTCTCCCCCAAAACTTCGAATGGTGCAGAAGCAGCGGGCCCAGGGTGAGTGACCTTAGTACCTCAAGTTAAGATAGTAACAGGCGCGATCCAAGCGTTAACATTGCCTGACTTTAGTCCCTCAGACCACTCTAGCTGATCTTCAAGCTCCAACTTCTGCACTAATCCCATCGCCTGCGCATAGATGTCCGGATCAGCCTCAGGCTGTGGATAGCACTGGACGTATTCTTTGTAGCGTGAGAAATTGTAGTAGACTTCAACGTCTAGGCTTATACTCCGGACATGCGCTACCAGTTGGGGATTGTCTATAATGCTCCGCAGAGCATGCTGAAGGCAATCCTTATCATCTTATGAGCGCCACAGGCAAGAAAATAGCCAGTTCAGTCATACTACTCAGAGGCATTTGTCCCCGAACCAGCCACAATAACAAATGGGATGACGACATCGGCTGTGCGCCATAAGACCTATCTCTTGATGCTTAAAAAAGCTGGTAGAAATGTCCTGGTATTCTTCCAGTAAAACAAATGCGATAAATCCACTAGGCTTCCCAGGCCCTCGTTCTAAAAGAGATTAGAAAATATATGGGAAGGGACTTGGATTCCCTTTGTCAATCAAGGATCTCGGCCCTTGAGATAAAAGAGACCCTCCCAGACGCATGACTAAGGACAAGATATTTATTATTTATGGCACAGCAAATCGCACGATATGCCTGTGGTAGACAAAGTATCTTTCCATTGCGATAGCAAATCCATTGGTCATACAATATAGATATCCCAGCACCCGCTTGGGACCATACCCAACCAGAATGGCCCTCCAGGGTCTGCCGCAGCTCGCCTGTAGTGGGGTCCCAGAGCTTGATGGTGTTGTCAAGCGAACCCGATGCTAGTTGCTTACGCCTGGCGAGAAGGTGACTGAACTGAACTATAATGGCCTGCTATAATTCGGAGCCCTGCAGTTAGGTTGTAGAATGCAGGTTGAGATTTACTGCCGATGCACGCTGTCCCAGTCAGTGATCTGCTTTACTTGCTAGGCTGTTTTTAAGGCTGTGCTAAGGCACATCTCAACAAATGACTAATCTAATCATGAAAATCTGCCTTGGATATCCTCACCATGCAACCCGAGTTGTCAAACCTTCTTTTTTTTTCTTCCTCCCTTTTCCTCCCCTCATTCTTGAATATCCATTACGCTGGATACATTTCATCCCTCTACCCAAAACTATGGCGCAACACACCCCACCACTCTCAACCCCCCACACAAAAGACTTCCACATCTGCGTAATAGGTGCTGGGATAAGCGGCCTCCGCGCAGCTTCTCTCCTCTCCAACGCAGGCTTCAAGGTGACAGTCCTCGAGGCCCGGGATCGAATCGGTGGGCGCGTGGCCCAGAGCAGCCAGCTCGGCTTTCCGATCGACCTCGGCGCGAGCTGGATTCACGGGACACAGGGCAACCCGTTTGTTGATCTCGCGAGGGAAACAGGAACCACGACAGTCGCCTGCGGCGCTGTGGAGTCGATCTGTGGCTCTGATGGGGTCTGGCTGGACGCTGGCACGGCGGGGACGTACTATGAGGAGGTGTGGGAGGTTTTGGAGATCGCGATGGAGAGGAGTAGGGCTGGGCTTGCGGGTGAGCGTGAGGGAATTGAGGATGGGGTTCGAATGATGGATTTCGTTCGGGATGAAGTCCGGAAACGAGCGGCAGAGAGTGGCAAGCTGGAGGAGGAGTACGCAAGGGTCATGCTGCAGATCGTCGAGATGTGGGGTGCGTTCATGGGCGACGATTGCGAGAACCAGGGTCTGAAAAATTTGGCCCTCGATGCCGGGCTAGGGGGCGGTCGGTTTGCTACCCTACCCCGTCCGCCCCTTGGGGCTTGGTGTGATGACTGCGGATTAACTGGCGACTAGACAACCTGCTCGTGGCGTCGACGTTCAAAGATATTCTGAATCATCTGCTGCTCCAGGTGGAGAGTAGGCGGACTACTTTACGACTCAACTGTGAGGTCACATCGATAGTAAAGCGCCCAACTGGCGGCGTTGATATCGAGGCAAGTGATCGCTTCCAAGGCTCTTTCGACGATGTCGTCGTTACAGCGCCTCTGGGCTGGCTGAAGCGCAATTCGCACGTTTTCTCGCCGCCGCTACCACCGGCGATTTCAACAGCCATCCAGAGCCTCGGATACGGGAATCTCGACAAGGTGTTTATCAAGTTTCCTCGGGCATTCTGGGACGACACTCAGGAACCTCCATCAGCAACGGGTGCATCTGGGGGCACGCAGAATCCGCTGCGGCCATTCCCCATCGAATCCCTCTTCCTCAGCCCTAACTACGCCCTCCATACAAATCCCGCAAAGTGGCGAACGGAGATAATCTGCTTCTCAGGGGCACCCGGAAAATACTCGCAGCCTGTCATTATGTTCTTCGTCTACGGGCAGTGGGGGCGACACATAACCGGTCTTATCCGGGGCATGAAGCAGGATTCGGATGAGTACTACCGAATTCTCGATAAGCACTTTCGCCCGTACTACTCGCGGATGCCCAACTACCGCCCTGCCTCGTTAGACTGTAAACCCTTGCAGTATCTGTCGACAGACTGGCAGAATGATGCATTTGCCGGCTACGGGTCATTCACTAACCAGCCTGTCATGTCGGGGGACTGTACGGAGCACTTTCGAGTCCTCAGGGAAGGAATAGGCAAAGACCAAGGGATCTGGTTTGCAGGTGAGCATACTTCGCCTCCTGGCGGGCTTGGGACTGTCACCGGCGCTTATTGGAGTGGGGAGGAGGTTGCGAAGAGAGTCGCCCAGCGGCACCACCGCTGTCTAAAGGACATGGAGTCAATATAGAGTTTCTTGTTCAGCAATTAAAGCAGGCCTCGTTCGTCAGGACACAGTTCCTTGCAAATATCCGGCAAATCGGCCATAATGCCTCCAGAGGACTGTCTCCTCTCGCCCACGCGCGCGGCGTTCCTTCCAGCCTGAAGGCATCGAATCACGGCTGCAGCCGCAATCTCCAATCCATCCAATCCCTGCCATCTGCCCAGGTGATGCTCTCTTCACCAAACGAACCTGTTCGCAGCCGTGTCAAAAATAGCCAAGTGCTTATCATGCGGGAGTCAACTGCCTTGGAATTGCATTTGCTGCTGACGCTTCCCAATAAAACCCCCCTCCCCCAACCCCGCATGTCAACCTGGGAAGTCTCAAACTCCCATTCGATTCGAGCGCCGCATTTTCGCCTCCCTTACCCACCCTTTGCTGGCTCTATCTTGAAGCTTTGATCTTCGTTCGCTGGGTCTTGAACATTACGTACTTGCTTCTGTCCGCAGGGAGACACAGCTGTATCAGTCGTTCAACCCACCCCTCATTCGACCCATCACACAGAACGCACGCACGCCTTCCGCCACAGTGGACTCCCCATGCATGCGAACCCATCACCACCCCACTGCAGGCAAGAACCATGGAGCCGTTCTCGGCCGTAGCTTCCATCGTCAACGTTGCCGACGCCGTGACGAAACTGAGCGGCGCCATAGCCCAATTCAGACAGGACTACAAGCTCGCAGACAAGGACCTGGACATCGCTCGAAGCCACGCGCTGCTGCTAAGAGATGAGATCGCTGCGTTGGAATCCCATCAACAGCCATGTGAGCAGCTGCCGCCCTATCAGTCGACGGAAAAGGGAAGAGGGCCCGATAGTCCACCGCACGGGGTCGCCAGCCCCGGGCCGGGTGCGGACGAGCCACCGTTTGCCAGGGCCATATCGACTGCCCGTGACCTCCTAACTAATATCGAGACGGCTTTCCCCCTTCGCGACGAGCCGCATACGTGGAAGAGCAGAGTGAGGTGGGCTGTGAAAGATAAGAAGGTCCTTGCGCAGCTAAAGGAGCGGCTGCAAAGCACGGAAAGCACGCTACACGGCATCGTATCGATGGAGCAGTTGTAAGTCCCCTTGCCGTGCATAACACGAACTAGGTTAGTTAGCTTTCGCTGATTATGCTTCTTTCCCGCTGGAAGACGAGTCAGCCAGATGGTCTACCGGCTTCTTCTTAGCCAGCAAGTGACGATGGATAGGATGGAAAGGGGTGAGATCATCGGCAGCACAAACATTGTTAACATGACTGTAGTCAACCAGCCGAACTCACAGTCACAGTCCGCGGCGCCTGCGGCCGTCCAAGACAAGTTCTCTGCGGCACAGGCGATGACCCATATTGCAAAGGCTAAATCAACGAAGCGAGTGACCCGGGCGGCTAGATTCAATAGATGGGGGTTTGACACCCAATTGGCTTCGATTTCCAAAGATAAGAACGGAGGTTCCAGTTATCGAGTAGAAGTGCAGGTGTCACTCTTTGGCAAAATGTACTCTGTCCAGTTGCAAATATCCCTGCTCGACTTCTCCCTTTACCCAACAATGCATGTCCGCAACACGGTACCTGTGGACTCTGAGATGGCCATTGCATGCAAAACTGGCGACTTCAACCGTGCTCGGCAACTGTTATTAAGTGGTTTGGCTCATGGGAGTGATGTTACTCCTTCGGGATGGCCAATGCTCGACGTCAGTGGGATACCCTGCCCCAACTTCGTATTGTTCCCACGATAGTACTGACATGGTACGGAGCTGAATAGTATGCCATTGAGAGCGGATCCACCAGACTCGTCCGCTTGCTTCTTGACCATGGCGCTGAACCCGATCTGGCATATGGGACGCACAACATGTAAGTCAGCCAGTGTCCTCCTTGAACGGCCATTATCTGATACAAAGACGACTTAGGTCTGCATTGCAATCGTCCTTTCTCCGGGGGCATCTTGACATTGCAAGGGTGCTTGTTAGTCAGGGAGCTGACATTGAACACGTCGATAGCGATGGCTATTCCGTGCTCTCCTACCTCTGGGTCGACGACGGTCCCGTAGCCGAATCATCTGAGTTCATGCGACTTTGTATAGCAAATGAGTTCGCCGAAGTCAACGCCTGTGACAGTAGAGGATGGACGCCTCTCCACCGCGCAGCAGCAGTCGGCACGCCCGACGACGTCGAGGCGTTTCTGAAACTCGGGGCGTCCCTCGAGGCACGAGCAAACTGGTACGGCTGGACAGCCCTTTTCTTTGCAGCCTCACACGACAATGTCGATGCGTTCCAGACGATCATCCGACACGCCGGCAACCAGGCCTTCGAGTCCCTCGATGGGGACGGATGGAACCTCCTCCATTGCTGCGTTTATTTCGATGCCCCTCGCGTCCTGAGGCTCGCACTGCAGAGTGGTCTTGACGTGAATCGGAAAACACTCCCCGCTCCGCTTCCTGAGGATCCTGAGCTGTCTTACCGAGAGCTAACGGTCGCCGACATCGCCATATATATGGGTCCAACCCGGTACAAGATGTTCATGGACGCTCTCGCTGACACTGGCCGGGAGGCGGATCTAGAAGGAGCCGACGACGAGTTCTTCTGGGATGCAGCACCGGCAGTTACTCCAGAACCGGAGCTTAACACTGCTTCTTTGGATGCGGGCAAAGATGAGAAGCGGGGGCCAATGTACGGCGCCGAGGATTTTGACGATAGATGGACACTGCTACATTGGGCGTCGTATAACGGCTCGCCCAAGGTGCAAAGGCTCCTCCTACTGAAGGGAGCTGACCCCAAGCACCTAAACGCCATCATGATGGAAGAGAACCCAACCTTATTGCCGACGAGTCCTTTTGAGGGACGCTGATTTCCGGTCCGTAGTGAAGATCAAGACACTGATGGTCCCGGTACTGAATTCGATGCCAGACCCGAGTAACCGAACCGAGATAAAGACGGTGATGGAGGAGAAGCCACGAAGTTACGAAATGATGATACTATTATGGAATGTAGAAATGAAGCCACGAAAGCGAATTCAACTAATCAGGTATCATGTTCAAGCTTTCAGTAACCCATATGACCAGAATCTTAATACTAACCAATCCCCGTTGGAAACACGCGACCATCCTGTTATGAATGATCAAGATAGAATAGGTCAAGGTTCACAAGGTTGTCACCGGCCACCCCTCTATTCATTCGCACGCGACAGGTAAACAGCATCATCTCCATACCCCTTCAACTTCTCCCTCAGATCATCCCCAATCTCCTCCGGCCCAAACCCAAACCTTGCCCAAAACTTCTCCGTGCCATAAACCGACACCAAACAAGTGCCCGGAAACCCTTTCGCAACCGCGAGATCCAAAAGGCGTCCGATTCCCTTTGCCGCGAGCCCGCCGCCCCGAAACTCCGGCAGGATCGCCATATCGTGGATATAGTACCGGTCCGCGTCGGCAGGGATCTCTCCTAGCAGAGCATCTAGCGCAGGCGGCTGGTGGTTCCGGATAGGGTGTGAGATAGCGTAGCCGCAGAGCTCGTCTCGCTCGTTGACGAGGGCCAGACAACCGTCTGGATAAAGCTCCGCGCGCTCGGAAAAGACCTCAGCACTTTCGGGCAAGCTTGGGTGGACAGAGTCTGCTACGCGCATGAGGCTGTCGATGTCGGCGGCGGTTAGATTACGCCAGACTGCCGGAGGTGTCATTGCTGGGACGGAAGGGGAGAGGCGTGTAGCATGGAGTTTTCTCTTCTCAGCAAGAATAGGTGTGGAAGCCTGAGGGAGAGAACGGAGAGGAAGCTGAAAAAAGGGCGGGGAAACTGCAGATAAGAAATCAGCCTCGCTGCTCCCGGACCCCGCTTTGTGGCTGCTTCTATGAAGGAAAGCAGTCGGTCAGTTTACTGCAAAACAAAATGGCAGGCATAGTAGTACTAATAGTAGGACTAATATAGCAAGCTCTAATGCTAATTTGGATATTGGAATAAAGCAGCCATTATATTAAAATATATGAAAATACCTATAATAAGAAAGTAAAGCTATACCATGTGCTAATAAGCGTAGCAAGCCAAAATAAGATAATATCTCATTCCCTAATCTGCTTCTTATGAAACACATCTATCCTGTCAGTACTAACCTGTATCCCAACAGAGTTGACTCACTTGGTATCTCCGGCATCCAATTCGCCCTATCTCGACAGAAGAACTCCCCCTTCGGTGGTAATGTCTCTGGATCATCGAGAGACCCAACAACCAAATACCGGAACTGATCTTTTACAGCGTCCTACGCTCTCAGCGTCGAACACCTCACAAAATGACAAAGTTCAGACATACCCCATACTCACAGATAAAACTACCGCAGTTCTCGCAGAACTCGCGGTGGATAATCGAGCCAGATCCATTATCAGCGGCGTACTCCTTCGTCGCGCCCTCGGTGATCCGCAGCGCGTCTTTAGGGATTTTGGCCGTGAGGCCGTAGTTTGTGCCAAATGCTTTCTATGCTGCGTTAGTTAGGAGAGTCGACATGTATGTGAACGGTTGTTAACCTTGCAGCTGTGGCAGTGGCAGAGCGATGTGCGCGCGTCATCCGGGGAGGAGAGGCTCAGGTCGTATTGGATTCTGCGGCAGGTGCAGGAGCCTGAATAGGAGGGCATTCTGGCTACTAAGGATAGGGCTCCTCCGGAGGTTAGATTGAATGACATGGGAGGAGATTGAAGATAATTCACTTCATCATATTGCTCACTCTGGCATTGTTGTCTCGTAGCTTTGACGTCATTGAGCGCCCCTCCAAGTAATCTAGACTCGGTAGAGTTATAAAAGACCTTCCTTTTTAGGGGTACTGTGTTTTGGTCGTCTAGAAGATAGTTTTTGTTTAAATTATGGCCCCGACAGCATCTACACGACAGCATCAGTCGCCGGAATTTGGGCACGAACAGTCGAATTAGTCCTCAAATTACTCCCCCCACACCAGAATCCCATTCTCATACAGCCCAGTAACAATTCCCACATTCCTAGTCGCGTCCTTTGCAGCAGTACACGCGCTTCCAAACTCCCTGCTCGAAACATACAGGTCCTCCAGCCCCTTCTCGGCCGTCCACTTTGACACCCACGTCGGGGCGGTCGACTTCCAGCACTCTTGTGGGACCACACCGTCTTCAGAGACACAGCTTCGACGATGGTGAACGAGCTTATCCAAAGTCGGAGGGTGAGGGTGTCCAGCGATGAGGAGCACGCCATCCCCGTCTGTCGATAGATTGTCCGGCAGAAATGGGACTTTAATGATGCCACTCTGTTCGAGAGATCCATTGTCCAGCCGTTTATAGAGACGAATTTCAGCGGCAGAGCTAGAAGCCACGGCGACGGTCGAGTCGTTCAGCAGAGTCACTCCATTTGCGAATGGCACGCGCGCGACAGTCCGAACGGCAGGGGGCTCAGCGGCGAGATTGACATGCGCGACGGTGCCTCCAGGAAGCCCAAGGTACGTTTCGGCAAGAGCACCCAGAGCAAAGTCCTTTCGGCGAATGTAATGGTCGTTCGTCACATAGAATTCTTTCTCGTTCAGCGCGATTATGGAGTTAGGAGTTCGGATGAGCGGGTGGAGAATTGTCTGCGTATGCCTTGCGACTGGCTTGTTTGCTGACAAGTCCAGCGTGAAGAGATCGACGCGCGACCCCGCTAGATGATGGTTACACACAAACAGAGTCGACGTGTCACGGTCATACTCAACACCAAGGGGGTGGAAGGAGAACTCGCCCGGATAGTCCACGAGCTCGATGGGGGCAAGAGCCTTCTCCGAGTCATCGGGCAGATCATAACGATAGATCCAGAGCTGTCCATTTGGAATCAGCGAGCGTTTGGGATAGAAAGTGCCCATGACGGTGTTCCACAGGTCTCTGCCAGGGTCGCAGCTGAGGATGGCCAGGGCCTCTTCTTCGACGATGAGGCCATCCTCGCAGTTGCGGACTTTGTTGATGAGCTTGTGAGAGTAGCTGGAGAAGGAATTGACTTCGGGAAGTTTCTCCGGCTTGTTCTTCAGCAGAAGAATCAGTGCCTGCTGGCGGCCCTGGAGATACGGATAGGTCCACGCAAGGAGGACCACGGCCTGGACTGTTAGAGATTGTTCGTACGAAGCGAGGAGGTCCTTACGATCGCAAGTCTCGACAGTGTTTGATACAGAGACATCTTGAAGGGTGATTAGAAGGAAGCGGATGCTGATGATGAGACGTCGTTAAATCGTCAGCAGGCTCAACGTCGGCCCGATTCTTAAGGTTTGGTGAAGGCCACGGTGAATGCAGCTTACTCTGCCCCACTGACAATGGACTTTCTTCAGCTCATTCCAAAACAAAGTCCACCGCTTATACATAGATTTGTAGGATCACCCGCTACCATACCTTCCTTCAGCTGGTGCCCTATACGAGCGCCACATTCTGGATAAACAAGGTTGTGGTAAGCCCCTCTACTCTCGTGATCTTCAACTCATGGTTTGCTGGACCATATACTTCCAGGCCAGGTAGCACAAGAGACGACGCATCGAAGAATCTATCACCATATTGCGCTGGTCCCGAGCGGGCTTTCCCATCAACACCGTCCAACTCAGCGTCTACATCATTTCTTAACTCTACGCCGCGCCAGATCCAATCACATACAAAGGATATTATTCACATTCTGATTTCTGAGGCTGTTAAGACAGCAGTTGCAACCAACTAAAGAAAAGGTACTGGCACCAATATCAGTCCAGAAGTACCGCGGCCGGGTATACAGCAGTGCTTATTGCATAACCAAATCATCGGGGTATGAGTGGAGATTGTTCATGAGCGCTCGCTTCGTAAGAGTGAAGGAAAGACCAGGTATCGAAGGACTGCGAAGCAATGGCGTCGTCAACCAAGTTCCATCAGTCGACGATCAGGTTCGTGCGAAGTCGGGCGTTTCTAACAAGACGCACAGGCGAGATCCTTTGTTAGTAGACAACTGTACAAGACATCCACCGTGGAACCCCCACTCACCTCGTTGAACCACCACTGTAGAGCTCTGCCCCGCATACCTCCCAGACGAAAAGTTATATTCATCGTCCCACTCATCCTTCGCAGCGAGAAGGGGACCCCAGTTTTCGCGAATCCGATCCATGCACTTCTTGCACTTCTGGAACCACGTCAGATGCGCCGCCTCTGTATGATCGCCACCCTCGACTGCAGTCGGCTCTGAGGCTGTTACGGTCAGCTGCTGGGTTGGATTAGCTGATTTGCTCCAGATTTTCCTCATGGTGACGGTCAACAAAACGCGTCGCGTTCGATGGTTTTCGTTGTTGTGCCCGGTTTTCACTGATAGCGTGCCGGAAATAGACACACTGCGCCTGCTGAGGCAGTTTCTTCAGATACAAAGAGTGGTGAAAGGAGAAATCCATCTTCGCAACAGCTCGATTGTTGCAGAGCTGTTGGTGACTCTGTTTTGATGACGACACCATCCCAGTTGCCAAGACACCAGTCCTCTTTAGGAAACTGTGATTACCTAATGCTCTGCTTCTGGAACACATCACGTGTATCACCAGACACGTCTTGGGGGAAACAGGGGAAACAAACATCAACTTCCGAGAGTCGGCCGTTAGAAGATTCTTGATTACTACGTAGTGGAGCCGAATAATTTCCCATAAGTTATTGGGATGGCGCGGCAAAATGCGGTCGATGTCTCCTTCACTACCCCAGAGATATATATTGACGCCAATCACTAATTGGAAGCCTCTTGAGCAGCAGCGTAGGCATTGACACTGCCGGACGCCCTTGGATACTGAATCTCAGGCGCCCCTCTGCTCACTCCATTAACGTGTCCATTCGCCCCCAGCACTCCCCATCCGCCTCCTCCAGGCGTGTGGATCACACACCGATCCCCAGGCTGCATGCGCACCATATTCTTGGACCCCATATTCACCCAGCGCCACTCATCCTCCCCCTTCTCATTCTGCACTCTTCGAACCCAGTAGTTCGCACCGCGCTCACCATCCCCACCCCCTTCCATCCCGTAAGGCGCCACACTGCGACGCTCCGTGATAACACTGAAACTCAGGGGAGCACGGCACTCTATATCTCGCACCACGCCATCTCCCCCATTATGTGACCCCCTCCCACCCGTACCGGGTCGGATAGCAAACTCCCGCAGAATAACCGGGTACCGCTTCTCCAGGCTCTCTGGATCGGTAATGCGCGTGTTGGTCATATGTGTATGCACACCAGAGGCGCCGTCCCGCGTTGCGGTCGCGCCGGAACCACCACAGATCGTCTCGCCAAAGGCGTACGCGTACCCCTTCAGTCCCTTCCCGGAGCTGTCTTTGCCTCCTTCACCAAAGAACCCGAGGCAATTCATGCACCCGTGTGACGCGGCGGCTGCACGGAAGGCACGCAGGATCACATCAACAAGGCGCTGCGAAGTCTGCGTGTTTCCGGCGCAGACGGCGGGTCCAGAGGACGGGTTCAGGAAACTCCCTTTAGGGATGATCACGTCGATCGGCGAGAGACAGCCCTGGTTGAGCGGGATATCGGTGCCGATTAAGAGACGGAGCGTGTAAATGATGGCTGAGTGGGTGATTGCCGGCGGGGCATTGATGTTGCTCAGCATTTCGACGCCCGTGCCCGTAAAGTCGAATGTTGCGGAGCCGTCGGGCGAGATGACCACCTTCAGCTTGACCAGCGTGCCATTGTCCATTTGGTCGATCGCTGAGAGGTGAGGGCCGAGTCGCGCTAGCGTGTCGAGGAGGTAGGAACGCACCGCCAGCTCTGCATTAGACTGGATGGCTTTCATGTACATCTGGACCACGGGGAGGCTGTACTCTTCGATTAGGGCCTGGACTAGTACCATCCCTTTATGGTTTGCGGCTACTTGTGCTTTCAGATCGGAGATGTTGTCCGAGATGTGTCGGCTGCCCGTGCATCCAGGGTGCTCTCCAGGACTTAGGAGGATGTCGGTTATGCCCTTCTCGTCGAAGACACCGCTGTGTATTAACTTGAACGAGCGGATGGCAGCGCCTTCCTGCCATAGCTCGGTGGAGTTCGGTGGCATGGATGTCCCGCCGAGTCCACCGATGTCTGTGTGGTGGCCTCTTGAAGCGACGTAGAAAGCTACAGTCGACCCTGTATTTTCGAATACGGGCGTGATAACAGTGATGTCTGGTAGATGCGTCCCTCCAGACTCCGGATGGTTCGCTACCAAGACATCTCCTGGCGCTAGCTTGCCTTTGTGCAGCTCATGCTGATGCTTAACAGCGTAGCTCATCGAACCAAGGTGGACCGGAACATGAGGGGCATTAGCAACGAGATCACCTATTGATTCCACGTTAGTTGGATGCCATTTGGATAAAGACTTGGGGAAGTACCTTCGGGCCCAAAGAGCGCACACGAGAAATCGAGTCGCTCCTTGATATTCAGGGACACCGCTGTCTTCTGCAGAGCGCGTCCCATCTGCTCGGCGATGCTCATGAATCTATGGCCGAAGACGGAAAGCTGAATATGATCGACGACAGTCGGTTGTTCTACCGCAGCGGAAGCTGCAGTCCTAATTTCAATGACGATGTGCGAGCGAAGGACCTTTGCTACCGTGTCTGGTGCCACAACAAGCGTTTGTGTCTGGTCAACGATAATAGCTGGACCCTCAATTGACAGGCCAGGCGGCAAATTCTGGACCAGGTAGACCGGAGTCTCCTTGTGTCCCACTTTCGGGAAATACACAGAGTTCACCATAGTTGGGGCAGGACATCCTCGACGGGGTTTGAAATCTGAAGTGCGCAATTGCTCTCCAAGTTGTTTGCCCTCCCAGTCCTTCCGCTCGCTTGTACCGACACCGCGGACTCGGACATCGTCAACGTAGATTGGCTTCTCATCGGGGAAACAAAAGGAGAATTCGCGAAGATGGGTCTTCTGGAACTCTGCCTTAAAGTCACCATTTGGAGGTTGAGAAACCATGATCGAGGTCTCTGTTCCTTGATACCTCATGTTGAGATACATCTCGTAGGCGATGTCTGCCTCTCGAACGCCTTGGTTTATGAGATGTTGCTTGACCTGGGTTCGCAAGTTGGAGAGTCTGCTCTCTAATCGCTCGCGAGAGGATTCGTTGTATGTTTCGTTGACGGGCTCTTGGGCCTCTTGGACCACGCCCGCCAGTGCCATGCCGTATGCGGACAGGATACTGGAAAATTTATGGATGACAATCGTCGAGATCTTCAGCTTCCTCGCAATGTCGCAGGCGTGTTGGCCCCCTGCGCCTCCGAACACCGCAAGGTTATGGTTTGCTGTTGCTGTTAGCGAGCGTCCTCATGATGGGAGAGCGTTCAACACTTACCAATGTCGTATCCTTTGCCTTCCGTCAACGCCCGAATAGGTCGACACATGGCTTCATTTGCGACATCCAGAAATCCACAAGCAACTTTCTCCGGCGTAAGCGAGTTGCCTGTGTCGCGATTTATTTCATCTGTTAGGGCAGTGAACTTTTTCTTCACGATGTCTACATCCAATGGCTGACTCTCGTCTTCGCCAAATATCTTCGGGAACAACTCCGGGATTAGTCTTCCAAGGAACAGGTTAGCATCTGTGACTGTCAAGGGACCCCCCTTGCGATAACACGCAGGCCCAGGATGTGAAGATGCACTTTCAGGCCCAACGACGAAGAGTCCGTTTCGCCAGAACAAGATCGAGCCACCTCCAGCAGCAACGGTATTAATGTCAAGCTGCGGGCTCTGGATAGTCACTCCGGCCGTGTTGCTCTCGAAGACGTGCTCGAAGGTACCGCCGTATCGCGAGACATCCGTTGAGGTTCCGCCCATGTCGAAGCCAACAACTGGAGTTCCAGAGGCTTCATCATATGATGTGCGAGCATAGCCCACGACGCCACCTGCCTAGGTCAGTTTGATATGTTCACGAACGGCCCCGGATGTCCTACCTGCAGGCCCACTGAGAATACCTCGAAGCCCACTGAAGCGGTCATGGCTGACAAGTCCACCATCCGACTGCATAAAGTCGCACCGCACACCGTCTAGGTTTCCACCTGCGAATCCCTTCGCGAAGCCATTGAGATACTTTTTGATCTCAGGAGTGAGGTACGCGTCTGCGGATGAAGAGCTGCCACGAGGCACCATCTTGATCATTTTCGCTGCCACCGACGAGGAGAGCGAGACATGTGCGAACCCCTCTTCCAGCGCAAGCTGCTCCACGCGGTTCTCATGGTGTGGGAAGACGTGAGAATGTGTGAGGCACACCGCAACGGTATCAAAGCCCTGCGCGCGGAGGTCCTTCAATGTTTGTCGGGCAGCATCTTCGTCCAGCGGTTTCAGGATGCGAATCATATCACCGCTCGATCCTTTCACGAGAACACCGGGTATTTCCTCGGTCGCATTGAAAAGACCGTCTATATCCTCGTCGAATCCCTCGATTGTCACCCTTTCGTCAATCTCTCTCACTTCCGAGTATAAAACCTCGGGCTTCACGATGTTCAGATCGAACAGTCGTGGCCGCGACTGGTATCCGATCTGTAGAAGGTCTCGAAAGCCCTTGGTAACAAGGAATGCATGTTTTGTACCTTTCCTCTCGAGGAGTGCGTTCGTCGCCACTGTGGTTCCCATCCGGATGGACTCGAGGTCGTCTTTCGGAAGAGGGGCGCCACGAGGGATTTCCCGGCCCCTGTAGAGCGATAGGACGCGTCGGATGCCTTGTCAAGATATCCATGAGTTTACAGCCAATCTTTCTCGAGCAGTGACTAGCTCACCTTCGGTCGGGGCATCAGCGTAGTTGGCAGGGTCGACGGACAGCAGCTTCAGGACGACATCGGGTCTCCCTGGTAGACTGGCCCATACGTCTGTGAATGTACCGCCGCGATCTATAGAAGTATCAGCGCCTCTCTGCTGTCGGTTTGCAAAAGGGCAGTTGCCTACCAATCGCGATTTTGACGCTTCCAGTCGGCTTTGTGACCGTCATCCTGGAACTCTGCCAGATTGAACCTGTTTGATCGCATTCTGGCCCTGCTCAGGTCACGGAGTCAGTTAATATAGTTCTATCTGAGCTGGATGCTCGGATGTCCTCCGGTAAGTAAGGTCGATACGGCCCTGAGCCCCATCCAGAGAGTTCGGCCGGCTCGTTCCAAAGCTCCACTCCCGACGAGAGCGAGGAAGGTCGATACGGTTCCTGAGACCGATCCACCAATGGCCATGATCTGAAAATGTGGGTCTTCCCCAGACCCTTTATCAGAGAGTTGGAGTAAACCAGAAAGTCCTCTTGCGGGGAGATTTCTACCACGAGTGCCTCCCGGATGGACCTGCTCCTTATCTTAAGATACTCGCCCTCGAGGCTATAAATTTGCCTCCTGCGGTTGATGAATCGAGTGCTTTTTTTCCCCTCATACCCGCTTTGTTCTCTCAATTTCTATGCAATGGCCGGCAAGGGCGCAGTTGTCGATGCCCCTGAGGCAGAGAAGCAGGGTGTCTCCAAAGCCATGGACGACGCAGCACGGTATCTGGTCCATAACTCTGGACATGCTCCATTGTCCGCTGAGGAAGAGAAGATGATGCTCCGCAAGACGGACTGGATCTTGTTACCAATGGTACTCCAACGCCCACGTTCGTCTGAAAAATACTGCTGCTAACCAGAGTACTGTAGCTGTTCATGACTGCTACCCTCGGGGCTGTGGACAAGGTTGCCATTAGCACCGCTGCGATCTATGGCTTGAAGACGGATCTCAACCTGGTCGGCCAGCAGTACTCGTGGGCCGGTTCTATACTGTCTCTTGGAGTGCGTTACCGATCTGGGTGTATTGTTTAGCTTTGTTAACGTCTGGCAGGCAATTGTCGGAATGTGGCCGTCTACATATCTAGTCCATCGTCTTCCTTCCGCGAAATACCTCTGTGCGTGCTCTACCGGATGGTCTGTCATGGCTCTCCTCATGCCAGTCTCGCGCAACTGGAGTGGTTTGATGGCCTTGCGGTTTTTCATGGGTATGCAGCCCCAACGCTGGAAAGCTCTGCTAACATGTTGAAGGTTGTCTGGAAGCTATTATTGTCCCATCGATCTCCCTGATCGTGGCTGGGTTCTACAGAAAGTCAGAACAGCCACCGCGCAACGCTCTTGTCTTTGCAGCTGCGAGTTCAATCGTCAATGGCTTCCTCTCCTGGGCTGTCGGCCACATCCCATCTTCTGCACCTCTGTCAATCTGGCAGTACCTATTCATAATCACTGGTAGGACCATGTTGCATCTTGGTATCTAGCACTTACTAACTTTGAATGCCAAAGGCTCCGTGTCCACACTGTGGTCCATTATAGCATTCATCTTCCTCCCTGACTCGCCAATGAACGCCTTCTTCCTCACGGAGCGCGAAAAATATCACGCCGTCCAGCGACTGGCCGAAAACAGAACCGGGATCACGAATAGCCAATGGAAATGGGACCAGGCGCTCGAGGCGATCATCGATCCGAAGACGTGGATTCTGTTCCTCTTCAATATCGCGATCAACATTCCAAATGGAGGTCTCACGACCTTTAGCGGGATTATTATCAACAATCTGGGCTTCTCGCCTGTGGATACCTCGTTGCTAAACATGCCGACGGGAGTCATGTCTACGCTGTCTGCGTTTGTCTTCTCCTGGATTGCAGCCAAGTGGGACAATCGCCGCTGTCTCGTTACTATGCTGGCATCCTGCGTACCTGCTATCGGCGCCATTCTCGTCTATACTCTGCCTCGGACCAATATCGGGGGCCAGATGGTAGGCATATACCTGGTATGTCAAGGTTTCCCATCCTGGATGTGGGAGCTTCTAACCCTTTTAGCTGTATACGTATTTCGGCCCGTATGTCGTAGGAATCTCCATGTCCCAGGCCAACACGGCCGGCAACACGAAGAAGACTGTACAGTACTCCGTGCTCTATATAGGATACGCGGTCGGAAACCTCATAGGGCCCCAAACGTTCCGCGACAACCAAGCCCCGGCGTACACTGGCGGTTTTGTCGCCATGCTGGCGTGCTACTGTGTCTGTATCCTCCTGATGGCTGTTTACTGGTTTATAGCTCTGACGCTAAATCGGCGACGCGCCGGTGGCGAGCAGTCGGACGAGGATCTGGTGGATGCGTTTGCTGATCAGACGGACTTTCAGCAGAAGGACTTCAAGTATACAACATAGTCTAGCGTGCCAGAAGCTTGAGTGGAAATGTACTCCAACTCCATGGAGACTAAAATAGTTTGAGATCAAATCCACGCTAAATTAAATTATTGGAGACGATAAGAGCTCGTCGTCCCCCACACTTCTTCTCTCTTCTCCAACAGCCTCGTTCATCGCCATGCCACGCAGGAAGCAGGATATCCGGCGACGCACCGGATGCGTTGAATGCAAAGGTTTGCATACAATCCAACCAAAAAAATGGCGAGGACTGACCTACTGACCTTAGCGAAACATCTCCGTTGTTCTGAAGAACACCCCCGCTGCAGACGCTGCGAGAGACTTAACATCGCATGTGTCCGGGGCCTCAGACTCATCTTCAGGGAAGATGCCCTCCAACGGGGAGTGAACTTTGGACGTGAAGGTCCGCATCGTCTTCGTACCCTCTCAAATGCCTCAAACTGACCCAAACAGGGGTGTGGACGAAGCGGCCTGGCTCGAAGCCACAGAGCAGGAAGGCCGCCTTCCACGCCGTTCCTCTCGACTCGTACATCGACCGCTGGGTCTTTCTCAACGTAACTGTTGACGAGTTCCCAGCTGTCAAGACCTCTGAGTCGCCTTCCGATCCTCAGTCCGAACCGCACACGGCCCTTTCTCCCCTTCCGCCGTCCTCCCCGTACCACCCCCTCCACTCCTTTGCAGACTCGGATGCCTACCTTCTCGATTACTTTATACGAGGGATTAGCCCTTCATGCTCTCTAAGCGCATCGCACAATCCATATGTCTCTCTCGTCATCCCTCTCTGCTTTGTTTCCGACACACTGCGGTATTCTCTGCTAGCAGCGGCTGCAAATCAGCTTTGCATCTTAGGACGGCCCCAGTTTACCCACGAGGCATGTCACTACAAGCAGAAGGCCTTAGAAGGTCTTAGGCATGAAATATCCACAGGCTTTCACACCGACGGCACAGTTGCAGCCGTCCTGATGCTCTGTTTTCAAGACGTACGTTTCTCCTACCATATCCTTTACCGTCATTAACAATGAACAGATATCCGACGGATGCTCCGCGTCATGGAGAACGCATCTACGCGGTGGGCTACAGCTTATAGAGCACTATAGTTGCCACAGCTCCCCCAGCCTTTGGAACTTCTTCCGCATGTACTTTGTCGCCCACGATATCATGAGCCGGACGATATCGGAGGACGAAGATGAAGAGACCCTGCAGCTCTGGTCTGACGGTGACGATCTCGAGGAGGTATGTGCGTTGACTGGCGACGCGGTATCAACACTGACTTGAATCAGATAGATGTGGTGATGGGCTGCTCGCGCGGTCTGATGAGCTTAATTCACCGAATCTCCATACTTGCATCGGCGAAGGCAAAGGTGACTTCAATTCATAGAGCTTCTTAGCACTCCGCTAATGACAACTTCTAGATCCTGACAAAGCGCTGCCTAACTCCGATAGAGAATCAAGACTTCGAAATCGCCACGTCGGAGCTCTACACTGCGCTACTTTCTTTGAAACAGAAGCTGCCGGAACACTCCATCGAGCGAAAGGACCTCGAGCAGGTCGCGCACATCAAACATCTTGCTGCCCTGCTCTATTTCAACGAGCGTCTCGGATCATCGCGGCCTGCTCCGAAGTTCTATCACGAAAGATCAGAAGACGACCCAGGTCCCTGCGATCGCGATGATTTAGAACCATACTCCTCCAAAGAGCAACTTATATCATCAGTAATCGAATCAATCACAACGCTTCCCGACATGGCCACATTGCTATGGCCCCTCTTCGTCCTCGGCAACGCGGGACTAGAAAACGAGGACCATCGACGATTCGTACTCGACCGACTGTCTCGTATCCAGAAGATGCGAAATCTAGGCAGCGTGCGTCGAACAATCGAAGCTGTGAAACATGCCTTTGGCACGAAGGACCTAGCATGGAGGGGTGATAGGGTATGGGGCCATGAGAGTTATCGGTATATCAGTCTCGCGTGAAGGCAGGTCTTCTCTCCATGGGGCACCTGTCTTAGCACCCGACGAGATATCGAGCCGATGGCACCAGACCAGGTTTCTCCTGTGGATCTGGCAGAAACAGCAGATTAGCTGTCCACTGAGCCGTTCTGCCCTCTGCGCACGGCCAAGCCGTTTGAACCTCTTTATCGAGGATCTGTCATATACTGGTGGCCGGCCGGCACTGAACTGCTCCTGAGGTACGGAGAGCGGGTCAAGTCACGTGCTCACGAGAGACCATCTCAAGGCACGCCTGAAGCCTGCCTTTAATTTTTTTACCACCTCCCATCCCGACCTTATTCAATCCGTCCATTATCACAGATCTGAACAAGATATTCCCCAGCCGAACATGGAGGTCGTACAAAAGTATGAGGCCTTCAAAAGGATTGATGGCAAGATGAGATTTGCCTACGTCCAGGTCTTCGCCCAGCGGGATGGCGTATTATATTCGGGGAAGTGGCCAAATCGACTTGATTCTCCGACTACGCTCGAAGAACTCCAGGAAGTGAAGCAAATACCAACCGAGGACAGGGGCCCGGAGATGGAGGAAAACTGGTCTGCGGTGTTTGTCAAGACGCCAAGTCTTCTAGCATATGTTGATGGGAACCTCGAAAAGCGAATTGCTCGCGAAGTTGAAACTTGCGAGATTCTCCGGAAGAACCCTCATCCAAATATTGCGACGTACTATGGTTGCAATCAGAGTCACGGTCGAGTATCTGGTTTATGTTTCAAGCGGTATGTGTGCACATTGCTTCAGGCGGTCAATCCTCAATGCCTTAACAAGGTCGCTTTCCTTTCGAGTGGGCGCGAGCTTGTGACGGAAAGTATCAAGAGTGGCCTCCAGCGAGTTCTAGCAGCTATTAAACATCTTCACTCGCTTGGACTTGTCCACAATGACATCAATCCGGCCAACATTATGCTTGACGACGAGGGAGGCCTTATTCTCATAGACTTTGACAGCTGTCGGTACATTGGAGAGTCACTACACGGCACCGAAACAAAAAGAACCAGACACTGGCATGACCCTAACGTCGACGTTTCAACTGAAAAAAATGACCTTGATGCGTTCAAAGACCTGCAAACTTGGCTGACTGGGTCAACGATTGAGGATTTCATTTTCCCTTGAACGATTGTATATAGGATACCAGTACCACGCAAGTTATCTAGTTCCTTGGCTGTTGCCTTCTTTCTTCCCGTCTTCCCAGCACTAGAA
Organism: Aspergillus lucknowensis; assembly: GCF_044049455.1. Lineage (NCBI taxonomy): Eukaryota > Fungi > Ascomycota > Eurotiomycetes > Eurotiales > Aspergillaceae > Aspergillus > Aspergillus lucknowensis. The sequence continues at coordinate 852,112 of NW_027263548.1, read as the reverse complement.
ATAATATTTCACCTTTAAACTGCTCTACTCTGCTTCACGTGAAATTGAATCCATGAGGAACCTTTGTCTGGACCTCTTCCTCTTACTTTTCTTCTCGACTTCTCACTTTGGTTTGCCATAACCAATGAAGCGGATGGTTTCACGTAGTCCATCTTGATCGGGTTGGTATATAATCTAAGATAGTCATTTTACTAAACTTGGGATGGGCGCATACAGCACCTTCTTAGAAGCTTTATTCACCTCCGCGGTGGCTAGTTCTGATGAGACCGTTTGATTGGGAATTTAGGGATGCTTCTCGGTACAATCCCTTGCTTTAGGTATTCGCCAATGTACTGGAGGAGCAGCAACAAGTTCAATCACTCGGGTGACCCCTCCAAGAAAGTATCATCGAAGGTCCCTCCTTGGTTTACGTCTATAGTAAAACTCTCATTCACAAGGCGATACCTTCAAGTTCCCCATGCAGTGCCGGACGCTGAAGGATTCGTGATTGATATGATATTTTAGTAAGTAGGGTTCAACTTCCTGTCATGGGAGCTATCCTGGGCCACGGAATGTCTCTAGAAAAAGTTCTCCGAGAGAAGTGGAGGGTCCCCTGTTTGGCAGTTGGCAATCAGGTGTGTAGTGACTTAGGTCCTCCGAAATCAATCTTCATAAGAGCAGTCTAGCGTTGAGTGGCACCACCCCAGACCGCTCAGCATCCCCGAGAGAAAGTAGAAGTTCTCCTTAGACGATGGCAACGGTTTCTTGGAAAAGGCGAAGTTCGCCTAACATGGTGTGAAGTTCCCCTTGGGCGGTAGGAAGTTCCCCATTCGGATTCGGAAATACTTCGGGGTTTTAGTTCCTCCGAACAGGCAATAACGCGCCTTGATGAGCTCCGCTCACTGTTTGCTTACTGCTTCCTACATGTGGTGCTAAAAATCGATAGCTATGAATCAGCAAGTATATATAGTACAAGAGCTGGGAGTCATGTCATGTTATATGCTCCGTTCTTCATGGTAGTACTCTAGAAAACTTGACTAGCACCAGGGCTCCATCCCAGAAACTGTTCTAAAAACAACTTTATTACCTTAGGCAAAGGTTGTTTCTCGTCTCTTCTTAACTTCAAGAGGAGGTCCTGCTCTTCAGATAAATATAGCATACCTTTACAGGAGCCCCTATAAAGTTCCGCAGAATTAGTTGACTAAGCCAAGTAACATGCTAGCAATAACGTATTTCCCCACCGAACCGCCAACCCCACCGAACCGCCAACCGCCTCGATTTTCAACGCGCCGTTCAACACGTTGAATTCAAACCTCTACCATGCTACCAAAAGCGCGTCAAAATCCTCGAAACTTGGTAGAGCAAGAGGGCAGGATCTAACTTGCTATTCAAGCTTTAAAAAAGTCTGAAATTCAAAGTGTTTACCATGCATTAAAGGCTTTTAATATTCCCTGTATAATACTTCGCGAATAACTTAATAGTTAACTATTTTAATTAGAACTCCGCGCAAATAGCCATAGACTTTCTTAAACTCAGGAAGACTATTTAATTAACTAGATAGTATCTTAGGATACACATGGAGTTCTTCCAAGGCACATGCAGGTTTAGGAAATAGCTAATCTTATCCTGCAAGTAAATATAGCAACTCTATCTATATCTATTAGAAAGAACTGGGTTACACGCCTTATTTAATGCTATAAAGAAGTCCAATCTTGATATATAAGGAGGTACAATTATAATCGAGCCAAATGCAAGGACCCAAAGGTTATAAAAGGGTGGTTTAAGCGACTCCAGCAGGTCCAACTAGAATATGATATCTTAGATGAAGATATCTATAACTTTAATAAAACTGGCTTTGCTATAGGTTAAATAGCAACTACTAAGGTGGTTACTAGATCTTAGATGCTTGGAAAACCTCACCTTATTCAACCTAGGAATCGCGAGTGGGTGATAATAATTGAAAGTATCAATTCTATAGGTGTCAGAGAATCGGACATTGACAGCCAATGGATTCTGCTGTGCCGCAGCTTTGCGCCGCGACGCTAAGGAATAACAATGCGCCGACCCGGCCGTATTGGATGATATGACGCTAGGGCGAATCAAGACTACAGTCATGCTTGTCAAAGAGAAAGAGCATGACAAGGATGAGTGCCAGCATGCCTGACAAAGAGAAAGAGTATAATAGGCATGATTCAAGAAGATATATAAGGACTGTCATTACCTGTACCTAGAAGTTTTATTCTCTGTCTATTGTTAACTAGATTGACAATACCATATTGTTTACCAATCTGAACCCCCAAGCATCTGCCTCTTTCTATATTTGTTTGACCCTTAATGATTATACTCCCTTTATTTACTTCCAGAATACCCTTAGGTTCCTACCTTTGGAAGGATTGGCGGACCTAATCTAACAATAACAGACCCTTGAGTTAAGTAAAGAGAGATATTACCATTAACAACATGGGTAAAAACAGCAGCATTACAAGTGGCAAGGCAGCTTTAGCCTCTACTAAAAACATTACAACAAAGCTCACTCCTAAAGAAGAGCTTGAAGCACTCAAGGAACAGCTTACAGCCATGACCTTAGAGATTAGATTGTTGAAAATGTTCAAAGGCATTAAGACAAACAAAGCCAAGCAGTTTAATAGTAAGTGTTCTGAGCTGAAAAGGTATCTAACTTTAATGGACATGCATCTCCAAATCAACAACCTTACTACTGCAGCTGAGACAGACAAGGTTATATTTACAGGTACTTATCTTACAGGTGCTGTATTTGACTGGTTTAAACCCTACATGAGAGACTACTATAAGTAGAATAATAACAGCCAAGAAGATATAACAAAAGAAATGTTTGGCAGCTATAAGAAATTCAAAGAAAGGATCACGCATGCTTTTAGTAACCCTAACACTGAGCATACTACTAAACAGCAAATTAACATACTTTAATAAGGAAGAATAAGTATCAGAGAGCTATCCGCGAAATTTTATTAGATAGCGTCAAACCTTAGCTGGGACAACATGGTATTGCAATCAAGATTCTACCAGACACTTAAGCCCAAAATCAAGGACACAATAATGTATATCCCATGCAAGCCAAAGACCCTTGATAAGCTAATCAAAATAGCATCTAGGATCAAGAGCCAAATAATCAAACAATACTGGGAAAACTGTTAGCAAAACTAGGGAAACCAAAAAGACAAAAAACAACATGGTGTCAAGAAAGACCAAGATAGAGATATTGAAATGTAGATAAATGCCACCATTAGCAAGAATCAGAACAACCAAAATAGCAATAAGAAGAAGTTTAACAGCAAATATTACAAGTGTAGAAAACCTAGACACATTACAAAAAAATATCACGACAAAAAGAATCAAGGACTAGCCACCCATAATTTGCAAATAAGTATTGTGATAATAATAATACAAGCCAACACTGCCCATTTAATAACTGAACCAATGGACCAGGGACAGCAACCAGCATATACAAGTAAAGACATTGGTGCTACCTATACACTTGTTAACATGGGAGATAATATGATAGTTGCCTCAAGATCAAATAAGCCATACAAGGAATGGCAAAAGAATATAAAAAAATTAGCTGATATGGTTGCAAACACAAAAATCAGCGTGAAAATCTATAAAGAAAGCACGGAAGCTAGCAACAAGGAAGATAGAAGGACTCAGTACTACAAGAGAAGAAAAGAAAGAAAAGAACAGTACTAGAAGGAAAATAAAAAAAAATTAGTATTAGATGCTGAGAAATAGAGAAGATATTTACCAGACTTTAAAGAGAGGTTGGCTTAGACATCATATGACATAAATAAATCACCTACAGATTATCGCGAAGTACGCCAGCACGAATCTACTAATACAGACAATTAACAATACTATTTGGCAAAAGAAGAACAAGATGACAATAATGGGATCTCTTCTTTAACTGACGAGTTCCACGGACAGTTAACAGTTTAGAATACTGATGAAATAGCAATAACTTAGTATGAGACTCGTGAAACACAGATAGAAACCCTATAAGAAAATAAAAATTACAAAATTAGTGATTTCTTAGAAGATAAACCCTATACTTGCATGCTGCTACAGGCAACATGCTAGAAATAGTCTAGGAAAACATGGCAAGATTATATTATAAAATATAAACAATATAGAGACTGGATGTTTCTACCATGCCCTAAACATAGAGAAGTACAAAAATAGATAGCAAAAGAATTTGAACAGATATCAAACTCACAAGGAACACGCTTCTATGATAAGCAAATTAGATACATGCAGAACTACCTATGCAATTATTACCCAACTACAGGAGGAATATTACACTAAAGTATTAACTAGATATTTTGTTACAACAACTTTTGCAGAAAATATATCCATGTGAAACAAGAGTATAGATAGTATCTATAGAAACCAAGTATGTTAGATAAACTAGACTATAGTTACCCTATAAAAGAGGACTGTAATTACACTTTTACAAGTAAAGGACATCCATGCTATTATAACTTAATAATATATAACTGCAAGATTAAAGGATATATCTATTACCCCAAGGGACAACCAGCAACACCACATGACAAGAACCACTATTATAAGAAAAAACAAAAATAGTATAAGAAATACTAATTAGAGGTTTAGCTCTACGCAATTAAAAACTAGATATTACTAGTTATACTTGCAATAATTAATAGATATAGTGCAAGGATTCTAATAGACTTGGGAGTAATAATAGAATTTATAGGACCTAAATTTGCCAAATATTATAGAATTAAATCTAAACCAACTAGGAATCAAGTACAAATTATTAGGTTTGGAGGAAAGCTGCTATACAACAAGCCCGAGATAAAAATAGAAGTAACCTGAATAAATTCAGGAATGCATACCAAAGAATTGATATTTAGAATTATACCAACAGACAAAAGTTGATACAACACGGTTGTTAGAATGCCTTGGCTGGTGAAGCATGAACCAAGTATTGGCTAGGAAGAAGGAAAAGTTGTGATCAAAGGATGCTAATTAGTTGTGGAAAGACAAGACTACAACATTCAAGCTTATAATATTAGAGGAGAATCAGGGACACTCTCCAACAATAAGGACTGAAAGGTGATAGTAGCCTCTAAAACAAAGACTAAACTATTAGCAATGACAAAAAGGATATATAAAACATCAAGTGAATAGATAACTGGGAATAATGGAATAGGTATCTAACTCTAGGAGAATAGATATCCCAGGCTAAAACTAAAAGAAATCTACAAAGCCAAACTTGCTAAAGTCAAGAAACTGTTACCAAAGAAATACTACAAGTTCAGTGAGCTGTTTGTAAAACTAGATTATTAACTACCAAGATATAATACATGCTATAAAGCAAAAATACTGCTAGTTAAAGGAGTAAAGCTGAAGCAAGCTTAACAATTTAGGAAATTGCTAGAAGAGCTAAAATTAGAACAAGAATTTGTCAAGAAATTCTATACTACCAGATACATCAAAGAATTGGATTCGCCATGCTCAACCAGACCTATATTTATACCTAAAAAAGATAGCAAGGAGTGACTTGTCCTTGACTTTCAATAGCTAAATAATCTTATAATTAAAGATGCTAACAAAGCACCATATATAGGATAAAAAAGAGACCTGCTACAAGGAGCAAAAATCATAACTGTATTTGACATCCAATGGGGATACTATAACATCCTGCTACGAAAAGAAGATCAACATCTAACAGCCTTTCTAACAGATTTAGGGTTATACTAATGGGTAATTGCACCTATAAGACTTACATGATTACCTGCGGAATTTGCTAGGTTCATAACTCATGTGTTATAGCAATACTTGAACAAAACTATTGCTATCTATTTTAACAACATGATTGTCTATTCACAGAACCCAGAAGAGCACGAGAAATATATACAAGAAGTTATAATAACAATAATAGAAGCTGGACTTATGCTCAGTATTAAGAAATACAAGTTTAACACCACCAAGATTAAATATCTAGGGATAAGGTTTATACTAGAAAGATGGCAAATACCGCAAGAAAAGGTCAACGCGATATTAAAATAGCCTACACTAACCAACAAGAAAGGAGTCCAAGGATTCCTAGGAATATCGGGATATATACAGGAATATCTCTACCAACATGCACAGAATTCGCGACCTATAACAGAACTACTTAGAGATAATATACTATTTGCCTGGGGACAAAAAGAGCAAGAATCAATGGATTTAGTCAAGAAAACAGTCAAGGAAGCACTAATCTTATAATCACACGACCTAGAACAACAAAACTATATAAAAATGGATGCATTAGGAGGAGGAATAGGAATAGTCCTCGAGCAAAAAAACAATAATAGGAAATTACAACCTGTTTTGTTTTACTCAAGGAAGCTAACCCAAGCTAAAAGAAATTATAATACTCATGACCAAGAGATGCTTGCAATTATTAAAGGATTTAAGTATTGGAGATATTACTTGCAAGAAGCAAAGTATAAAATAATTATCCAAATAGATTACAAGAATTTAACATTCTTTATAACAACAAAAGAACTTAAAGGATGACAAGTATAATAGGCTCAAGAACTTTCGCGATACTAATTCAAGATTAAGCATATTAATAGCAAGAAAAATATTGCAGCAGATATACTAAGCAGAAACCCTGACTATATAACTAATGTCAAGAACCCAGAGACAAACATGCTAAAGGTTAATAAAGACAGGTTATAATTTAACTAAGACACGCAACTAGCAGTAGTAGTCATGATAAACAACTACAAGTTTCTTGTACAACTTAAGAAAGAACAAAAAGAAGATAGAATAATCTAGACCTGGAGATTCAACACAAGTAACATTAAAGAGAGCAATAGAGTAATACTATGGAATAGAGCAATTATGGTACCCAATAGAATAGTTAAGGAAGTAATTTAAAAACACCATAACCTGCTATCTAAAGGACACCAAGGGATCAAGAAAATAATGGAGAAGATTTAATAGGTATACTACTTTCTATAGATGCATGAAAGAGTACAGGACTACATTATATGGTGCAATAAATGCAACCAAAACAAATAATCATGATATTAACTATATGGCAAAATGCAAATACTAGAAATCCTGACAAAACCATGGGAAAGTATTGCAGTTAATTTTATCCAAGGATTGCCATTATCAAAGGATCCTACTATAGAGATTATATACACGGATATAATTATAGTTGTGTGTAAACACATAAAATATATAATCATCAGACCAATATAGAAGGATATAACTGCAGAGAAGTTAGCATACCTGATGCTATAAGAAGTGTTCATTTAGACTGGACTACCAAGGCAAATAACCTCTAACCAAGACAAGCTGTTCACATCAAAATTTTGGAAAACACTTATGGAAGCATGTGGAACAAGACAAGATATATCTACTGCTAACTATCAACAAATAGATGGATAAATAGAAAGAATAATTTAGTTAATCAAACAATATCTACGATACTATATGGACTGGAACCAGGATAATTGGGTAGAATTGTTGCCTATAGCTTAATTTGCAATTAATAATGCAAAAAATGTAACAACAGGTATTACACCTTATTACACAAATCTTGGGAGAAATCCTAGAATGCATTAGGAAATACTGCCAGCCAAAGGATAATTGAATATGGCATTAATGCATGTTGCTTACATGAAGGTATTATACTAATCCATAACTAACAATATCAAATGGGCAGAAGAAAAAATGAAGTTCTACTATGACAAGAAGCATGAGGACACGCCATAACTTTAGAAAGGAGAGAGAGTTTACCTACTATAATAAATAATAGGGAAAAAGAATTTTAATATTAAGAGCAAACAATTAAGTAATAAACTCGATGCTATGAAATATGGACCATTCAAAATCAAGAAGAAACTTGCAAACAACAACTACTGCTTAACACTACTAGCAAGAATGCAAGTTTACCTAGTATTCCATATCTTATTGCTTGAACCAACAAAGAATCTAGAAAACACTAATAATAAAGCAACTAAGGCTAATAAGGAGTATGAAGTCAAGAGAATCCTAGACCAACAAACAGAGAAAGGTTAGATTTAGTACCTTGTCAAGTGGAAGGGTTACCCACCTGAAGACAACTCCTGGGAACTGATCAGGCACCTTAATTGCCCTGAGAAGATTCTGGAATTCCAGCAACAAACTAGTTAAAGGAAAAGTCCTCCAAAGAAGGCAACAAGAAAGCATCAGCAGCCTGGGCGACAAAGGCCTGCGAAGTTTTGTTTGAAGTAACCAACACTTATTGTGCTTCTTTGATTTCCTTTTGTTTGCACTCTTCTTTTTCCAACTTTTCCAACTCTTCAATTTCTTTTATGTTATGAGTAATAAAGTCGCCAGCCCGCTTGCAAAGGAGGTCTTCTTGTTTCTAAAGACAACGCGACCAAGCCAGAAGTTTGGCAAGGGAGTCCTATAACGCTTGAATTTTGTCCTGAACCTTTGTTTCCCTCCCTTAAATTTCCTGCTATGCCACGACCAAACATTTCCACTTGCTATTAGTAAAGGACGGCTCCAACTTAACACACTTTCAACACGACCAAATACACTCCTTACAACAAGTCAAATTTTCAGATTTCACGCAAGATTTATTCAGCTAAGAGCATCAGACACAGGGTGTGACCATCATGAACCCGCTCTCTTCGACCTTTTGTTTAAGATCTCGTTTCTGTATGCTAGAACTTGAAGGTATCGCGAAGTTAGCACCAAGATATTGAAACAGAAACTAGATAAGTTGTGACTAAACTCACCTGGGAAAGTGCTACTTATTATATCTTTAAGGACAAAGACCTTGAAAGAGGGGGATTGTCAGAGAATTGGACATTAACAGCTAATAGATTCTGCTATACCACAGCTTTGCGCCGCGATACTAAGGAATAACAATGCGCCGACCCAGCTATATTAGATAATATGATACTAGGGCGAATCAAGACTATAGTCATGCTTGTCAAAGAGAAAGAGCATGACAAAGATAAGCACCAGCATGCCCAACAAAGAGAAAGAGCATGATGGGCATGATTTAAGAAGATATATAAGGACTGTCATTACCTGTACCTAGAAGTTTTATTCTCTGTCTATTGTTAACTAGATTAACAATACCATATTGTTTACCAATCTGAACCCCCAAGCATCTGCCTCTTTCTATATTCGTTTAACCCTTAACAATTATACTCCCTTCATTTACTTCCAGAATACCCTTAGGTTCCTACCTTTGGAAGGATCGGCGGACCTAATCTAACAACCATTCTCTCTAACAATATATCAGGGCTCTTGGATCTTTATCCTTTGGCCAGGGCAGCTAGTTTATAATATAGGCAGTAGTTTTAATAGCTATTAGCCATAGTACCTCCAGGAGACTACTATTGATAATAGCAGCCCGGGCTATACTATTTAGATAGCCTCCAAAACATTTAGATAGCCTGTTTGGCTCAGGAGTCCATAGAAGGGTTATTTTACATGTAATACCTTTATCAGCAGCCTTCTAAATAAATACCTTAAATTCCAATCCCCTGTTTATTAGGAATTACTAGGAATATCAGCCTGTATTAGTATTCAACCATTTATATAACTGCAAAAGTTTCCCCAAGGCCTGACCCTTATCCTTCAACATATATATAGATGTTAGGCAGGTTGCCGTGTTAACATAGATTAGATAGTATAGGTAGCCACCATGGCCTATTAGCTTTATTATCTGCATGTTGGCGTACTATAGCATAGTAAGGTTATTAGTATCTAGATCTTTGCTGCTTTGGACCTCTTGGGAGACTTGTCTCTTGGAATATGTGTTATTACATATATTATACATAAATGGTTGAATTCAACCCGGGACTAGACCAGAACCTTTAATCTTTAGGATACCAGCATGGCCAAGGCAATAGTGAGCCAGAAGGGTCTTATTAATATTAGCTACCACCACGGTAACAAACTCCTTGTTATCTGCAGGATCTAGGAGGAAGGTATCAAGGCAGTAGACCCTATATTGCTTAGGTATAAACAATATAGGCATGTTAGTTGACTAATCATGGACTATTATATCTTTTACAGACCAATTTAACTGATTCTCCCGAGCCCGAGCAACACTATAGAGGTTGAATTTCATATTAGAGTTGTAGTAGGCGTTAATCTTGATCTCTTATGGTTTACCATAAAGGTCTTGGAGCTGTAGCTTAGCTCGCCCGTATCTATGAGTCTTGCCATCCAATATCCCTGCTATTTAGTAGGTATAGGGGCTCTTATCTTTCTAATACAGGTATAGCAAGGTGAAATATCCCTAGTCTACAATTATATATCAAGCTAAGCTAGTATCCTAGATCCATGGTCTAGTCCTACTACCCAAGGGTACCATAGCTGCTGCCATAGCAGCAAATTTGAAGTTGTTGTTGCTATATGATACCTCTATAGCTACATGTTGCCTAGCATTCTTGCTTTTTAAATTCAAGGGTTTTAATAACTTTGGCCAATACGCCCAACAACCATCACAGGCCCACTAATCCTCTTTCTATTGTTTAGGATTGAGATAGTAGCAGGAATCTACACCATAACCAGGGCCTCTATAGTATATATAGCAGCTATCATGATCTTTTTTGTTCTTTGCATTTCTAAATAAGTTAATATAATTATTAATTAACTAGCTATTTTTTAGTCTATCTTGCTTGGTCTTTTTACCCTTTTTCTTCTAGCTTTTATTATTATTGCCCTTTTTATTATTAGTATGGTTCAGGGCAGCCATAGAGAGTTTGATATCGGCTATTACCTGCAAGATAGCTTTATTATAAAGGTTGTGGAAGTCTGCCTACTAGTATGTTGTTACCATGTTATTAGTAAAGGTATATTGCTAGGTAAGGACCCAGTTTGGTAAATCCTTATAAAGGTTATAGAGGGCTACAAGGGCAGCAAGGTACAGGCTAATGCTGACCCCCATATAGTCTGCCGTGGTATTAGTATCCTTGTACGCGTTAATATATTCCATAATGCTTCCAAATTGGTTTCTTGTCATTATCATAGCTTTAATCCCCATAATTCTATATTATATAGTCCCTTTGCTAATAATAATCTTCTTTATTTAGTTGTAGAGCTCATCTGCAAGCCTTAAATTTGGTCCTAATACTCGCAGCTGTCTAGTAACCTGCTTGGATACTTGGTTCTTTAACCACAAGGCTACTTGGGCTGATATATTATCCCAATGCTTATAGTTTGGATCATTATGTTATCGAAGCGACGACCTCTCGTGCGCTTCTAACCCCGGGCTCTCACACGGGACTTCCGAAGGATTCGGATTGACTTGTCTTACCTAGCGCGATCACATCCAACAAGTATAAGGACTTGTCATGGTTAGATTAAAGTCAAGGTAAAAGGGCAGGGCTAGCCTATAGTATATATACTATAACCTGTAGAATAAGTACTAGACAAGTTGTTTTACAAAGATCCTTTAAACTAGTTACTCTAGAATAACAGTAGTATTAATCATGAAGATAGGAAAGCTAGATATAGTAATAATAAGCGTCCTTAAGTATTCCCAAGTTCCTACTATTTTCCTACCCTTGAGATGGTATACTAGATAGTATATCTAATCAGGTCGCCAGGTCCTATATACCATTTTCCTACCCTCAAGATAGTATACCAGATGGTATATAGTCACGTGGTCTTTTACTAGGGTAACTCTATTTACCACATCCTTGGAGCAATTTAAAATTCTCCCTTGTAACAATTCCTATTTCCTTTGTCCCTGTGGTAGGCCATAGTAGTTATATAGTAGCTATAGTTTCAAACCATAGTCTTTCCATTATACTTGGAGGATACGCGGTATTTCCTCGTGACAATAATTATTGTCTTGTATAGGCGTGTAGTCTATAGGTTATATTCTTATAGTATTGCTTGTCCTTGTCCCAGAGTCAGGCAGTACTCAGGTTTATTAGTTTGTTATCAAGGTTAAATTTAAATCCAAAGTGGCTCTTGGTAGCTGGTCTATGGCCCAAGGCTCCCTAGCCTTAACTTTCTGCCTTATAACTCTGCTCTGCTAACTATAGGCTAAGGGTTTATAATACCATTTCCCCCTCTTTCAGTTTTCATCTACGAAAATATAAATAGTATAGATTTCCCCGTCATCTTGGTAAGTCTCTTGTTTTCTTAAATTTTCTTTATAATAGTTTACTATGCCTCCTAAGCAGAATTGCCTTGCTAATCATCTTTATTAGTCTAAACAGATTTCTACTAACAGTATCCCCGTTAATAATCCCTATAAATATTATTTCTTGCACGGCGTGGTTTGCATAATAGATTTAAAAAGCCAAAACTGTGTATCATATACTTGTTATAGTTAGAAATACGAAAAATAATTCTATACTAAAAAGTAGTAGAACAATCTCGAACAAGATCAAGCAAAAGTATCTGCCAATTTAGAGGAGGCCCAGTGCTTGTGGCTAGAACACTTTCAAAAGATACAAGAGGCTATATCCAAGATTCTTCAATTGCAAAAACAAGAGAGGTTTTTTAGAGAGCGTGGGTCAAGGATATTGGATCATGATACAACTGTAATAGATTAGTTGGATAAGGAGGATCCTTTAACTATTAAAGATCTCCAAGAGCTAGAACACCTTGCTAACAAATATAAGGTTGCTACTCAACTTGCTACTATATCAGATAATCCTAGTCTAACTTAGATAATTGGGTCTCTATCCTTCTAGTAGAACATCAACTTTTCCATGCTAGATACTGCTAGTGGTATTTCTGGACCTTCTAGGCATAGCCCATCAAGTTCTTAATAGGTTCCCAAGTATTTTCTAAGGTATTATATCCTTTCTACTATACAAGGTATTATAAACATCTACTAACCTTCTAGTGGTCCAGGATTTTTTCAACTTTATACTCCTATTCCTCTTCTTTAATTTCAATATTATCAGCAATTTTAGTATTCTTGGGTGCTGGTTCTAATAGTAATACATAAAATACTAGATATATCTTCTTCATAGATTTGGGTAGCTTTAATCAATAGTTGACTGGTCCTAATTTCTTGTTAATTTTAAATAGTCTAATTTGTACATGGTCGAGTTTCTGGCTTGGTTGCTTAGTTTTAATATTTCTACAGAGTAGGAACACTTTTCCCCCCTTTTTAAAGTCTAGTGCCTCCTGGCGCCCTTTATCATAGTAGAGCTTTATCTTGAGATTAACAAATTCAAGATCTTGGGTAAGTTGTGTTTGAATTCCTTTAAGTTTTTGTATAAAATAGTTAGCTTCTTCTACAACTAGTTCTTTTTAGATTAGTTTACCATGCAAGTTTAGATAATATCCATAGTTTGCTTTAAAAGGCGTCATTCTAGTTATACTATAGATTAAGTTGTTGTATACAAACTAAGCTATAGGTAATTGCTTTTCCCAGTTATCTTATATATAGTTTATATAATACTATAGGTATTGCTCAATTATCTGGTTAACCCTCTTAATTTGTCTATTTAATTATGGTCTATACACAGTAGTCATGCATAGTTTGATTCCCATAATATTAATTACTAATTTCCAAAACTTGGATGTAAATAGCTTGTCTCAATCCAATATAATATATTTTAGTGTTCCATGGTTCATAACAATTATATTAACAAAAGTAGTTACCATCTCTTTTGCCATTATAGTTGTTTGTGTTGGTTCCAAGTAGATATACTTTATTAGTTAGTCCAAGATTACCACAAGGTAATCATATTTTTCTTTTTCTTGTTGTGCTTCTAGTAATAGTCCAACAAAGTTAACTATAATCTATTCCTATAGTTATTATGGAACTTCTAGGTTTTGTAGTTTTTTATATAGCACGTGCCTTTTCAGTTTATCTTATAGGCATACTTTGTAGTTATTAATATAGTTTTCAACCCTCTTTTTCATGTTTTAGAAGTAGTAATTGCATCCAATATATTTACATGTTTGGTCTATACTAAAATATCCATGTACTAGTATGTCATGATATTCTTTAATAACTCATGGAACAAGTGTTAGTAGAATATAGATAAGTCCTTTAATTTAGAGGATCCTATCCTTCTCTAGTACCTCTAGTATGGATACAAGGACTTGTTGCATTAGCTTGTCCTCCTTTATAGCTTCCTTGATTGCATTAATTATAGTACCTGATAACTGTATAGTAGCTGCCAGGATTATTAAATTATTCCCAAGTGTTCTATCTTCATTTTTCCTTAGAATCGCTGGTCGAGGTTCCCTAGTCTTGTCCTTATAATCTAGTTATCTATTAAGGGCGTTGGCTTGGCTATTTTCCATACCTTTATAGTACTTAATTTAGTAGTTATATTATAAGAGTAGCTCTACCTATCTTGCCTGTCTCCTTGTTAATTCTTTAGTTATTATAAAGTAGGTAAGGTTTTTATAGTCAAACTTTATAATAATAGTATATCTTACTCCTTGCAAGTAGACTCTTTAATATTTAAATACTACCATAATAGCTAGCAGTTCTTTATTATAGATATTATAATTTATTTCTGGTCCTATTAGTTTTCTTAACTAGAATCCTACTAGTCTTGGTTTGCTATCAAGTCCTGACTAAGTTATTCTTGCTCTAATAGCATAGTCTAACATGTTGGTTTCTAGTATTATAGGTAACTCTGAGTTATGTTATAGCATGATTAGTATTATTATAATAGCTTCTTTTATAATATTAAAAGTTTCCTGTTGTTCTTTTGTCCATTTATATGCTTGTTCTTTTTAAAGTAGCTTGAATAAAGGTGCTATATAAAACATGTATTAGTTAATATACCTTTAATAGTAATTTAAAAGTCCTAGAAACTGTTGCAGTTCTTTTAGGTTCTTTAGCACAGGCCATTCCCTGATAGCTATTACTTTAGAGGCTTCAGGTTTCAACCTATTTATAGTAATCTAGTGGTCCAGGAACTCAGTTTCCTAAACATGGAATTTATACTTCTTAAGTTTATATTATAGTTTGGCTTTCCTTATCCTCTTAAGGACTTGTTTGACATGCTTCACATGTTATTTCTTGTCCCTTAAGAAGACTAGTATATTATCAAGATATATAAGTACAAATTCATTCATTAGTTAAGGTGCGTCTTCCTCTTCCTCTTTTTCTTCTTTATCGTTTTCCTTGTCTTCCAGCTTTAGTACCTTGTCGATAAATCTTTGAAACATTAATAGTATATTAGTAAGCCTAAATAGCATTACCAGGTATTTATAAAAGCCAAATTTTGTTCAAAATACTATTTTCTATTCTTCTCCTTTTACAATTCTAATACAGTAGTAGGCATCAATAATATTAAACTTGGTAAACCATGCTGCCCCTTAAATTTTATCTTGGATCTCCTGAATCAAGGGTAGCAGGTACTGGTCCTTGATAGTTACATTATTAAGTAGTCAGAAGTCAATGCATAGTTAGTCACTTCCATCTTTCTTTGGTATAAATAGGACTCCATGCCCTATTAGTAAATGTAAAGGCCAGATGTTTCCTTTCTCAAGTTAGTTGTTAATATATTCCTTTAATACTTTAGATTCTTGGTTGTTTAGTAGTAGAATCTATTTATAGTTCAATTCTATACCTTCCTTAATAGGTATAGTGTGATTATAAGGCCCATAAGGTGGTAACTCTGGTTTATCAGGTTATTAGAACATGTCCTGGAATCAACTATACTTATCCAGGATAGTTAGTTCCTTATAGGTCTGGTCACTCGTGGCCAGTATCCCCTGAAACCTCACTCCTTCACCATTTATAATAATTTCGCTATTCATAATATTACTAGTAGCCTAACTAGGTAAGTTTATCAGCCATATCCTCCCTAATAGTCTTGATATTACTACAATAATTTGTTCTACTAGACTCTTAGTACCTATAGATTAGTTACTAGTCTTCAATCCCCCCATGGATTGCTTGGCCTTATATTTCACCATATAAGCATGCCATGGGGTACCAGCCCCTTCTAGTCCCTTTTGCTCCTTAAGCTGTTTGTTATTTCTCTACTAGATTTCTCTTTTGATCCAGTTAATGTCCAGGTTAAGATCCTCGAGCCATGGGATCCCCAATACTATATTATACTTGCCCAAGGGTGTAACATCAAAACTTAGTTTGAAAGTCCTTCCCTTTACCACAACAGGCAGAGGTCCCAACTTGACTATTAACAAGGTATTTCCCAGGTTTTCCTTGTTCAGTCCTGCTATAGGTATCAGTATTTCTTTCTAAATACCCCTAATTCCTAGTTTCTCCGCGAAACTTGGGCTAATATAGTTTCTTATAGCTCCTAAATCAATCAAGGTATAGGCTTGCCTTCCTTATACTTTAGCAAGTTGGGTAAAGTGCCTTCCTACCCAAGTCTTAGTAGCCGCGAGATACTATTCTTCCCATCTTAGTACCCGTTCCCCTTGCCTTAGGTGTGGAAAGTAGTTTCCAAGCTTGGCTTGGTAGTATGTAATATAGTAATCCTTATAGCAAGCTATCTAATAGTATATCCTATACTCTAGATATTACTAGTATAATTTATATAAGTATTACTTTTTTTAACATGGGCACAAGTTGTTCTAGTTAATTATTCTTGGTCGCTTCGGCCAGTAGCATGCGATTTGCTTAGTATCCTTATAGTATATATAGTATAAGTTGTAGCACGTTAGCCACAGTATATTATTATATTTAGGATGCCATATATTAGCATTAATATATTTATACTAATCTTGCTAGCATGGTAGATGTCTTCCAGATTCCTAGGACCACCTGTTAGATAGTTTGCACAGTTACAAGTAGTAGTTACTATTATTTTGTCCATAGATAGTGCAGGTTTCTAGGTGCCTTTTACAGGTCTTGATATGCTTTTGCCAATAATCTTTAGTCTTTTCCCAATACATTAAATCCTGATATGGGCACTAATTAAAGAAATCTCTCAAGCCTTTAATAAGTTTTCAAGGGTCTTTCTACACGGCTGCAATAATGTTATCTATCCAATAAGCAAGTTTATCTTTGCTAGTCTTCAAAGACTCAAGTTATTATCTCCAATATTGTTTATTTTCGCATAGTCTAGTGGCCCATGGCCAATACTAGCATGGTTTACATTTTTCAGCATTATCTTCTTGTAGGGCTTTTTCTTCCAAGATTACAAACCCACTGCTAGATCCCTCCTTGCTGGGTTCAAGGCCTTCTAGCTGTATTCTATATTATTTATTAAGCAGGTTAACTTTCCATATAATTACAGGAAAGTCGCTGTGCTCTCCCTCTTGAACTAGCTTGTTATTAGTAGCTTTATCATGGTAGGACCCACCCATCCTTTTAGCTTCTTCTTTATTGGTTTGCGAAATCATGGCACTAAGCTAATGTTTTGGCTAGTATAGCAATTCTTTTTAGAGGATTCCATCCAGCCACTCAATTGTTTTCTTAATATTTGCAAGAATTTTAGTAATCACCTTGAGCATCTTCTCTTCCTTGCATACCTTGCTAGCAATATTAGCAATTTGCTTGACACACCCTTTAATATCTATTCCCGTGTCCCCAGGCAACATGGCCATTACCCCTGGTGGGTTTGGTGTAAGGTTTAGATCCTGTCTTCTAGCATTTTATCCAAGTTTATTCCAAGCTGCTAGAGGTGTGCTTTGCCTTTTATTGGTAGTATCCTAGGTATTATTAATATTTGCAGCACGCTTATCCTGAGCTAAGGCTCTCTTAGCCTCTTCCAGGGAATTATTAGTTATAGTGGGTGCCTTGCTAGCATCATCATCCTACTTCCTAGTTGTGTTTAGCATTACAACTTCCTACATGGTCCTTAATTAATATTATCCAGCTCCTTTCCAGGGTCTCTAGCCATGCTATTTCTACTTCTTGTAGTTAGCTATCCTATGACCTGGTTCGCTGCAGGAGAAGCATAGATTCTCCTTCTGGTAACAATCTTGTTCTGCCTTGGAGATTGTCATGTCCAAGTCTATAGGTCAAGGTCCATACAGATTGCTGTTTCCTTGAGGTCTAGTCTAGGATTGTCAATTGTTATTAGCATGATAGCCATTGCATCTACCCTGATTTCTTCCAGAATAATATCCCCTATGGTTCTATTGGCCTTGTCATTCCCTCAGCTCTCTAAACTAGTTTCCTATTCTAGACACTAGGTTATATATTCCTACCAGGATATCAGGTCTAGGTAGAAATGCCATCTTCTCCTAGATATTATAATCCAGAGCCCTCTTGAAGTAGTACATAAAAGCATTATCTTCCCATGTTAAGTATAATATGATTTGTTGGAACTCCAAGATAAGTATATCTATGTCCCTTCTGGACTAGCATATCTTTCCAATTTGTCTTTTGGCATTACAGGTCTTGTTAATGTCTCTAAATACACAAGTAAGTTGTTCCTTGAAATGGCTGTAGCTCATAAACAACTATTTAGTATTGTTGGCTAGCTTGTCCCTATTAGCTTCCTGCCATTCCCTCACAAATAGCTCAAACCATTTGTATGCTTTTCTGGTAAGATAGGTGGATGCAAACATGACCTTGTCAGCCTTAATAGCCAACTTGTCCTAATTAATGTTGATAAAAGTTTATATCTACATGAGGAAGAAGCATAGCTCAGTCCAGGTGCCATTAAATAGTTCAGGCGCCTTGACCTTTAAGGCCTTGGCCCTAAGTTTAGTTTCAAGCATAAGGATATGGTCCTAGAGCTGCTCCAGCATTTCTTGATGCTTCTTAGAAGTTTTATTATCTTTGGGCATATTACTCCACTAGTTCAGGTTACTAGTAACTTGGTTAATAACTCCAGTCTGTTTATTAAGTTGCACCTGCATCCTGGCAATAGTCTCTTGCAGGGTCTCACCCTCAGGGGGTATAGCAGCTTGGTACTGGCATTAAGATATCATGATAGTAGCTTTAAGTTAATCCAAGATACAACTTGTACTGACTAGTGATTAATTTGTTATCAAAGCAACAACCTCTTGTGTGCTTCTAACCCCGGGCTCTCACACAGGACTTCCAAAGGATTTGGATTGACTTGTCTTACCTAGCATGATCACATCCAACAAGTATAAGGACTTGTTATAATTAGATTAAAGTCAAGGTAAAAGGGCAGGGCCAGCCTATAGTATATATACTATAACCTGTAAAGTAAGTACTAGACAAGTTATTTTGCAAAGATCCTTTAAACTAGTTACTCTAGAATAATAGTAGTATTAATCACGAAGATAGGAAAGCTAGATACAGTAATAATAAGCGTCCTTAAGTATTCCCAAGTTCCTACTATTTTCCTACCCTTGAGATGGTATACTAGATAGTATATCTAATTGGGTTGCCAGGTCCTGTATACCATTTTCCTACCCTTAAGATAGTATACTAGATAGTATATAGTCACGTGGTCTTTTACTAGGGTAACTCTATTTACCACATCCTTAGAGCAATTCGAAATTCTCCCTTGTAATAATTCCTATTTCCTTTGTTCCTGTAGTAGGCTGTAGTAGTCACGTGGTAGCCATAGTTTTAAACTATAGTCTTTCCATTATACTTGGAGGATACGCGGTATTTCCTTGTAATAGTAATTGTTGTCTTGTATGGGCATATAGTCCATGGGTCATATTCTTGTAGCATTACTTGTCCTTATCCCAGAGTTGGGCAGTGCTCAGGTTTGTTGGTTTGTTGTCAAGGTTGGATTTAAATCCAAAGTAGCTCTTGGTAGCTGGTCTGTGGCCCAAGGCTCCCTAGCCTTGACTTTCTGCCTTGTGACTCTGCTCTGCTGACTGTAGGCTGAGGGTTCATAACACATTATTTTTTAAACATGGAATAGTGCTGTTAATTAGCTAATCTAGATTCTAAGCTTGCAGGATTAACTATACATGCTAATTCCAATCCTTAAAATCCTTCTTGCTTTCTAAGTAGTCTAGTATACCTTCCAGCTTCTTGCTCAGAGACTTGGGAAGCAGGTAGCCCTAGCACGTTATTTAATTAGTAATAGTAGGATTTCCAGTATTCTAACCAGTATTCAATATATTAGCTATTGCTAATCGACTAAACCTTCTTTAGCAGCTTGTAGGATCGTTGATTCGTTGACTAATATAGGATCCTATTAGCTCAACCCAACAGTATGCCCTGGAAATGGTTAAAAACTCCACTACAGCAACACTGGAAGTGATAATAGTGCTTAAATTGCTGCAGGAGGGTTCTAATAGATTATAAAGGGTTATTCTAACTTCAAAATAGGGGAATATCCTGAGTCTAGGGGCTCATAACCTGTCGGCCAGAACGAAGTTGCTTGATTCTCTCTAGCTACTGAGTGTCGACCTACTAGGGAGGTTGTGTGGTCACATGACCTCGGCTAGTCGCCTAACCGAGGCCTCCAACAAGCCATAATATTGTCAGGGGGGAAATATTATCGGATGATAATATTTCCCTCACGCTCATTTTATCAACACTTGATATTACGCCCACGACAAAATTATCGTAGTGATAATTTTGAAGAGCTTCGGTGTTACCACCTCGCATTAACGCCGGCGCTAACCGGGTGACGACCAGCCTATTTACCTCGTTGTATGTCCGGCCACCAGGCCGGGAGCGCCCACGAACCACCAATGTGGTCACGTGGGGCAGTCCAAGATGCAGTCCATCTGAAGGACTGCCAAGGGCAAGGGTGACGGACTGGCAGTCCAGGATGCAGTCCACCTGAAGGACTACCGGATGGTAGGGAAAAGGAGGCATATAAGGACACTCATTTCACTATACCTAGTTTTCCTATCTTCGTGATCAATACTACTGTTATTTCAGAGTAACCAGTTCTCAAAACTATCTTTGCGAAGCAACTCGTCTAGTACTCACTCTACAGGCTATAGTATACGTACTATAGACTGGCCCTGCCCTTTCACCTCGACTTCACCCGACCGTGACGAGTCTTCATACTCGTTGGACGTGATCGCACTCAGGTAAGACAAGTCAATCCGAACCCTTCGGAAGTCCCGTGTGAGAGCCCAGGGTTAGAAGCGCACGAGAGGTCGTCGCTTCGATAACATACGCGTTCAGGTGCCTCTTAAGTCGGATCAGGATAGGCAACATAATAGTACACCTTCAAACAGCCAGGAGAGAAATTGTAATTGTACACCAACTAATGCAGATATAAAATAAGAACAAAGTAATGAGAACAACCTGTTCGTCAAGGCAATTGTAGATAACTTTCTGACCTGTTTGCATTGATTGCTATAGTTATCTATACAACTCTTGAGACTATTACTTGCGGGGTTTTAACTATACGCCACTCTTTGGGACTATGGTGAGATTGTCAGACGCACGAATATAGACTTTGGAGTTGTTATTATTAGCAGATACTTGCGCGTGTAGCTGGTTAGGTAGTAGGCTCTCTGGACAAGAGCTTTGTTCCCGCATCCTAGGATATATGTTAGAGTATTAATGCTGGCCAGGAATATCATGTAGAATTGGCAGCGGGTTAGGATATGGACAAGTTATCTCCATGATAACTATATTACTATCTGCGCGAATATACTGGCATTTGTCTTCTATCTCCCAGGATCTATTATTAGTGAGGATCACAGGGTTAATTAAAATAATACTTTGTTTATCTACAAACTAGAGAAGCTCTTGCCAGCTTTTATCAGAACTAGATATGCTGGGTAATAATATATATCACGAGGTATTATCTGGACAAAATAGTGCATTAACTAAGGCATTAAAAGCTTTGGGAACCTCGCGTGATAGAGCTAAATCCAAGGTTGGTGATAGACTAGCCCTGCTTCTCGGAAACTATCCTCTTTGCTCTGCATCCTGTGAGGAGCCTAATATAGTGGTTATTATATCAGGGTGCAGCTGGGATAACTTCTGGGACATAGGCTAAGGGCTCTATGCAGTAACAAAAAGGGCTATACCACTTGCATGGACGCATACCTTGGCTGGGGCCCGTGCTGGGAGCTAATACTTGGGTAATAGCAATACTTAGGGGAGAAATGACTGGGGTAGTTTGGTTAAAGAGGGCTTGTTGGGGGAAGCGTGTTCGTGTAGGTATGGAGGTTTTAATATGGGGCGTTTTGTGCGGGAGAGGGGAGTCCATGTTTTAAAGTTATTAGCGTGAGAAACAGGCAACATAATGGGCTAAGGGGGAATTGGGATATGCTGGTGGACGGTGGCTGCGTGTGGATTAGGCAAGAAGTAGGAATAAGACGTGAGTCAAGGGGGATATGGAAAGGCTGTGGAAAGACAAGCTCTTGCCAGTCCTGCTATTCTTACAGGTTCGATTGTCCTTCTTATACATTTCTTATTGGCAAATGGTCATGTTGCTTCCATCAGACCATTGGAAGCAAAAACTATTGAAACAGAATCCATCCCTCCTTCGGCGACTTCTTAGCAACTGACGTATCGGCCTTCAGCCTCATGGTCTGCTTGGAGATTAAGATAGAGTATTCTCTGCTAACCGTGTCAGCCTGCTGCCCCCCAATGTTGCATTCCTAGACCTCTCGGAGATTCGGGGTGGACGGGGGATGCATGCGGCAATTTTGCCATTAGTAAGCCATTAATATAAGAGAGAGTTCGCTCGGCGTGCACTCGGCGTGCACCAAGACCCATGGGCCAAGGATCAGCCACGGATATTGTAGGATGCAACACTGGTCAGCTACGACCCCAGACCTGCTATGGGGGTCGAAGAGAAAGGGTTATCCAACAGCAACGGAGTCCTGCTTCGCTTGAGGGCTCACACGCTCCTGTACATGGAGGAGAGGCGCGAGCAATGCTGGGCACTACAATCAGTGCGAGATCAAGCAAAAAACGAATATCTGCACTTGCTATTGACCCTTCCAACACAGGGTGCAGTTCGACATAATCTAAGGCCTGATCGTCACTACATATGAGATGGCGTACATGGACAAGGGAAGACGTGGATAGCTGAGAAACGAATGGAGCGATAATCACCAATATGTCGACCTGATGGCGACTTTGATGGTGAGCAGAGTGTGAAAAGAGGAGACATGGACGGTGCCATGCCAGAAAGAGGCAGTATTTGGATAACGCGGCATGTTGGGAAGGGGGCTATGTACCAGGAGTAGCAGGCAGCAGAGGAGAAAGTGGAAGAGAAAGTGCGTTGTCTTTCAAGGGAGGGTGGATGGGGTTATATAGATCGTGTGGCGAGCATTAGGCGGCAGGTGGTGGTTGCAAAAGCGGCAAGATGTCAGCGCGATGCCCCAAACGGACACGCTAAACCGGAAGGGGCAGTGGGATTCCCGCATGGGACAGGCGGTGGCAGGAGGCAGAGCGGCGGTTCAAGGGGCGCGGTTTCCGGCGCCCCGCTAACCGGCACAACATATAAAAGAAAAAAAAAAAACATGAAAAATAACTGGTTCAGGAGGACCTTCTTTGAGAAGGCATTAATACCTGTCCTTAAGTCTACGCCTGGGGTCCTGAAGAGGGGAATAGGCTTGAGTTATATATATCCTTTGAGCTGAGGCTCTGGGGGTGACTGATTGTACGATCCTCAGCGCTTCCAGATATGAACATTTGATACACTAACCACACCCAGGCTACATGCTCGAGGTATTCTGCCATGAGATGTGCCATGTTGTCTAGCGGCCTGTTGGCATAGTGCAATCCCACTACAACCGCTTTTATTTATGCAGAGCAGCCTGCAAACGAGTGGCAGAAATTCCGATTCTCCTCCCCCCACTCTCCAAGCCTTTCAACATGACGCAGGTATCGCGTTTCGAGTAGATCAAGTGTATGAGTGGATAAAGTTGGTTTGTTGGACTAAAAGAAAAGACCTACTCCTTGCTCGCACCCTCACTAGCAGCAGCAGCAGAAAGCACCTCCGACCTCCCAACAATCCTCTCTGCAAGTCCCCAAACTGTCTGCTTCGCCAAAATCTCCGAGCTCTGCAACGGGGCCTCGAACTCGCGCATGATCCAATTCCGCAGCTCAACCACAACAAGCGAGTCCAGCCCGAGCGCCATGATGGACCCGTGGCGCGGATCGATGCTGCTTGCCTCCACCGACATCAGGCGCGCTATCTGCCCCGTTACAGCGCTGGAAATGAACTCCGTGATCGCCTCGGCGTTGCCTTCCGAGACGACTTGCTGGAATGTTTTTGCGGCTGCTCGGGTGGCGCCATCCTCACCACTATTGGCTTGACCGTTTGTTAGATGGGAAGCGTGGCGTGGGATTTGGCTGAAGAGCGCAGACTTGATCGTTCCATTAGGAGCTGTGGCCCCCTCCAGGGACTCCGCGTCGAAGCCGATAATTGCATGTGAGACGCTCGCAGTCTCGTCCAGTGCCGCAGCAAGAATATAGTCAATAAACTGGGTCAGCTCGTCGAGAGTGGTTAGACAGAACCCCGCACGGCGGAGCGCCGCCTGGCGCGTCTCATCCCCCACTGTAAGGGCAGCCCCCTCGGTCCAGCCCAGGTTGGCGGTTAGGAAGCGACAACCGCGTGAAGGGATGCCTCCCCCTTGCCTCACATCCAGGTGCTGTTTCTGCTGATGGGCAAGGGAATCCTGAACGGCGTTTCCCGCGTTGTACCCGGCTTCGGCGCTGGCGCCTACAATGCTTGCGACGGAGGAGAGTGACAGAAAGAAAGCCAAGTCCGGCGAAGCGAAGGCACGATGGAGAGCCAACGTGCCGTCGACCTTGATCTTCGTCGTATGAGCGAAGTCGTCATAATTGACGAGTTCTAGTGGGCGATCCTACGGTAATGAGCCAAGTTAGCGGAAAAAAAGCACTTGGTGGAGGGAAACATACATTCATAACAACCGCGCACTGAATAACCCCCCGGACCGGCGGCGCACCTTGGGAATACAGTGCAGCTGCTGCAGCCTGTAAACTGACTTCAGATGTAATGTCACCGCGAAGAGTATAAAGTCGGATTCCCGGTCGGATGCACTCGAGATTCTCCTGCAGTGACCGATACTTATCCGCATCGACGACGCGGCGGGAGAGCGTGGCAATGTGTTTCGCTCCACGGTGCGCAATTCGAGCGAGGAACCGCTGTCCGATATCGCCGAGACCCCCTGCAATGATGTATGTTGCGTCCTCGTTGAGCCACAGGTCGGGTTTCGCTCTGGCCGTGGGGAGTACTCGGACTAGCGAGGTAGGGCTAGCTTGGAGCACAATTTTGGTTTGGAGCCCGGAGTTGATCATCCGCAGAGCGTCTGCGGTCTGGGAGATATCCATCACGGGAATGGTATTGCTAAGTCCCTCAGCGCCGGAGAGTGGTTGGATATGCTCCAGCACTGCCGTGGCAGACGCGAGAAGATCAGCCGTCAGATCAGGGCGACTATGTAGCAGGCTGGCGAGATCAACAGAATGAACCGAGACATTTGGTGGGAGAGCAGGGAAGACCGATGGATGATGCGCCGTCGTCGCAGATAACTGACTACGGCTACTACTAAGGGCAACAAGACTCCCAAAGAGCTTGATGTGGCCTAGTACCTCCACCGGGAGCGCACTATCATCAGCCTGGAAGACGGCATCAAGTCCTTCCGGGAAGACATCCCGTGGCAGGCGTCGATGAATGGATGGACGAGTCAAAAGCACAGAATCTTGATGGATGCCGATTTCCTCTCCTATCAAGCGAGCCTGCGTCGAATCCGGTGCAGTTGCAATGATGCGCACACCGATGGACTTGGCAACAGCAACAGCGGCCCGTCCTGCGGTAGTGCGTACACCGTGGATTAACACAGTCCCAGTACTTGAAAGCACACGAGCGAGGTCGCGGAAGGCATAGGTCGCGGCCATGACGTCGATGAGGAAAGCAGAGGCAGTAGCGGGGGTAATGCTTGGTGGTAGACGGCGAGCATGCGAAGAGGGAATGCGCAGCGCATTTGTACCGAGTTTACGAGCCAGTGCAACAACTATATCCCCTTCGGACAGGGGATTGACGTTGGTGCCCGTGGCTACAACGACACCGATATAGGGCACCAAGGGCGTGGTTCGTGTATTTGATTTTGACAGCACGAAGGATTGAACGGCGATTTCAAGAAATTCGTTCTCCAACGGGGTGCTGGCTGTGCTCACAGCAGCATGCTCGTCCTCAAACAGTCCTTCTCCACCCAAGGGGAGGGCAATGTGGCGACTTGTATCGACGAATTGATGACTCTCAATTTCCGGACCGATACTTCCTCCCGCAATAGCACGATTGAGTCTCTCGCTCCTTTCAAGACGGGGCACAAGGACGGCGCCGTCCGAAAGAATGATATACTCGCGTTCCGTATGAGTACTACTGTCAGCGGAGACCTGCTGCAATGCACGTGCAGCCAGCTTCACCAGTCGCTCTGCATTACCGGCGTCTCGGCTAGCCACTAGCAAATCTGGCGACACATGAATGGTGACAAGACGGAGATGGTCATTCTCAGCATGTGCCGTTCGCGCGACACCCTCGATCTGATGGAACGGAGCCGGGTCGTTCGGGCTCACCCAGACTATGCGCGCGGGCTTCTGAAGAAGGAGGTTCCTAGCGGCGTCGAAAGTCGTAGGGTCATTGAGGATTGGCAGGTCGGGTCGATCGTCCACGACAAGGATGGTGGTGTCGGCGGGGAGCGCTTCGATAGCTTCGATAGCCTCGAGACCGAGTGGATCAATCGCAACTTTGGTGTTGGGGGGGGTCGCCAGTCCCGTTTCCAGGGCAGAAACCCAGTGCGCAGGAGGAGTTTCTGGCACTGAGTGAGTCAAGATGTGTATATTGGCTGGATTTCCCGTGGGAATATCAGGCTTTAAAACTGCGACAAGTCGCCCACCGTCCTCACGAAAGGCAAGGAGTTCTTCAAGCTGGGACATTTTCAGCCTCCAACTGTCCTCCTTGGCCTCACGCTCGCTTAGCACGAGGAGCACCAGCCCACTGGATTTGACCAGGATAGCAGCCTGCTTAAGCCACTTTGCCGACCCAGCCAGGACAAAATCATATTTGCCAGCCTCGAACCCGCGGGCGACAGGGTCCATAGCCGGACGGAGCGTGCGGTATTGGATGGGCACCTGCTTCGTGAGTCGGTTAACAGCATCGTCGAAACGACCCGGCGTGACATCCACGAAATCATAGGCTGCAATGGAGTGTAGTAGGCCTGTCAGGAAATCATGAGTTAGATCCACACTTGCGCCGAGACCGATGGCAGTGGACGAGACGCGGTCTCCTTTCTGTGCGACGTGGGCAAGGATATCGGTCAGACACGGCTTCTTCGATGGTAGTAGGTCTTTCAATCGCATAAAATTGATATCAGGCTTCCACTGTAACTCATAACATATTTGCCGCTCCTGAACCCGGTTATCAAGGGTTTCCTTAGCCCGGTCGGATTGAGAAGACGCCAGACTCCGGAACTCTATGTCCGTGACCGAAATTGCAGGGTCCCTGCCAGCTCGGGCAGTCATATTAAAAGCCGCAGTACGGAAATGGCTGGACGTAGTGGTAGTCGACACGTCCAACCTCGAACCCGGCTCCGCCAGGGTGGGAGTCACAGAGATAAGAAGCTCTCCTATGTGAACGGGCACGATGGATCCGGGGCCCAACCGTCGACCGGCGAGTGGCAGGGCACTATGGAAGATAATATCTAACGTGGAAGGGTGGATAATGTGCGGGCGTTGGTGGCGAGCTGGCATCCAGGCTGCCACGTCGACGATCTCGAATGAAGACGAGCCGTGCGAGCCATCGCCTGTGATGGTCAGGGAGTCGAGGGCGGCAAATGCGGGGCCGTATGTGTATCCTACTGCGCCCATAGTTCCTCCATAGAGGGTTTCTTTGGGCACTGTCTCGCTGCCGGGTAAAAGCTGAGGCAATGACGCAGAAGCTCCTTCTTCTGTCTGTGTCGGAGGAATAGCAGGGACGTCTTCTTTTTCTTCCTGCCGTAAGACAGCCTCGACTACTCCGCTGGCATGTTCATACCATTCGCCCCCAAGGGCTGAGAGCGCGATAATGCTAAAAGCAAACGCGAGATCTGAAGATCCAGCCCGCGGCTGTAGCCTCAATTGCATCTCGACGCGCTCCCGCTCCGGGACCACGAGCGCGCGGTTAAACGAGACCTCGTTCAGGGCCAGGGTCTCAATCGTGCGCTGCGGAAAGCGCTGCCGAGATAGCTGCGCCACGCCTTCAATAGCCATGCAAACATACCCTGCCCCCGGGAAAATGACGAGCCGATCAACGACCTGGTCCGCCAGCCAGGGCAGAGTCGCGCGGCTGATGAAGTGGCGCCAACGTGGCTCGAGGTCCGTGGACTCCGTAAGCGGTACGCCGAGAAGGTCATGGTAGGGTTCCTCGCGCAGTCGATATGCGCGCGCGAGGCGCGATTCGTGCCAGTGCTTCGTCGAGTGGTCCCACGAGTACGCAGGCAGGTCGTGCCGCACCACCGCGGTATCTGCGCCCGGTGCAAGGGCGGAAACCTCATCCCAGTGGATATGCATGCCCCGCTCGAAGAGCTTGCCTACAAGAGCGAGCACAGCGGCGGTGGCGCTGATGTTGCGCTGTAAAGCCCCGTGGTAATCGAAGGGGAATGCCGGGACACCCTCGTGCTGGAGACTCTGCCGGACGGGCCCTGAGAGCGCAGAATGGGGGCCAACCTCGACGAAGAAAACGTGCTTGTCTGAGCGATGTCGCGACCTGGCGAGCGTTTGGAGCGCGTCGGCGAATCGAACCGGGGAAACGAGGTTCTCAATCCAGTACGCTTCGTCGAAGCCAGACGTCTTGAGCTGGCTGGTGACTGAGGAGAACAAGCACACTCCATTACCACCAAGAGTGCTTAATTTTCCAAGCCGCGAGAGATACTCCTCAGCGACGGCGCGCATATGATGCGAATGATACGCTGTGTCAACCAGGAGCTTACGGTGGAAGATCTCCTGTCTGGCTGCCACAAGGCGCGCAGCAACCTCGTCAACGGCATCCGCGTCACCAGAGACAGTCACATTCTGAGGGCTGTTCATACACGCAACGACAACCTTGCCTGTCGACAGACCCTCAAGATACGGAGCGACCTCATGCTCTCCCAGACCAACGGACATCATCGCGCCAGGTCCCACCCCCTTCGAAGCAACAGCCGCAGCCATCACCCCACGGTGGAAAGCCACCTTGATCGCGGTCTCGTGCGACAGATAACCCGCAGCATACGCGGCCGCGATCTCGCCGCTCGAGTGACCCACCACCGCCTGAAAGCGGATGCCCTGTGCACGCAGCAGCGCAATCAGTGCGATCTGCACCGCGGTCGTTGCGGGCTGGCCCAGCTCCGCTTCGCCGAGGCGGGACGTTTCAGCCGGAGCCAGGAGCTCTGTATCTAAATTCCAGTTGGCGCCTAGCCTATGGAGGACGTCGCGCGATGTGCGGATCGAGTCGCGGAAGATGCTGGATGGGGTTGTGGCGAGGAGCAGCTCGCGGCCCATGCCTGCCCATTGAGCACCCTGGCCTGTAAACACGGCAACGGGATCAAGTTCCGAAGGTACTGGCTTTATTTTTGATAACAGGAGGCTTTGTCCAAGCTGTTCGAGAAGCGAAGCCTTGTCATGGGCTACAACGCTGAATCTGTATGGAAGAGCCGAGCGTCGGTGGAGGAGGGTGTAGGAGATGTCTGCCAGCGACTCCTTTTCTCCGCGGTGTTGGAACCACTTGTGATGAATTTGGATCATCTTTGTGAGCGAAGCTGCACTATGTGCTGACAGTGTGAAGAGACGATGACTCTCAGGCTCGTCATGAACAGACTCCACAGAAGGTCGCCGTCCACGCTCCAGGATAACATGAGCATTCGTACCGCCGAACCCAAAGCTGTTGATAGAAATACGAGGCGTCACACCAGCTGCATGCGGCCAGGGCAACGTCCCCGTCGGAATTTTAATATGCTCCAGCGGTAGGCCCGGCTTAGGGTTCGCAAAGCCGGCGACAGGCGGGATCAGCTCCCGGTCAAGCATCACCAGCGCTTTCAGCAGGCTGGCCAGCCCGGCTGCACTTTCAGCGTGGCCAAGCGCGCCCTTCGTGGCGCCTACATACAGAGGCACAGCACGATCTGATGATGAGCCAGTGAAAACTTCAGCGATGGCGCCTAGCTCCTCCTTGTCGCCAGCTCGAGTGCCCGTCCCATGTGCCTCAACGTAGGCGACTTCCTCCGGGCGCAGGCCAGCCTGCGCATATACCTTGCGGGCCAGATCCGCCTGCGCTTGGCCACTAGGGTATGTGATACTCTTCGGTGTGAGCCCGTCCTGATTGACCGCTGTGTTTCGAATCACCGCCCGGATTGGGTTTCTGTCTGCCAGAGCAGACTCGACGCGTTTCAACACGAGCACGACAACGCCCTCACCACGGCCATACCCGTCGCCGCGATCATCGAACGGGTAGCAGCGGCCCGTACTGCTGAGCAGATGCAGATTGCTCAGACCGACCGAGTGATCGGGCCCGAGGATCAGATTCGACGCCGCGACGATGGCCGTATCGGATTCCCCGCTGCGCAGACTCTGACAAGCCAGGTGCAACGCGACCAACCCCCCCGAGCACGCGGTATCAAGCGTCATCGACGGACCGCGCAGATCCAGCGCGTGCGAGATCCGATTCGATAAGATCGCCTTTTCCACCCCTGTGCCATAATACACAGGCAGATGGAGCGGATCTTTGTACAAGTGCCGGTCGTAGTCCATTGGGAACAAGGCCGCAAACACCGCCGTTGCCGAACCTGCCACGGCCTCGCGCGAGATCCCACTGCTCTCCAGTGCCTCGTAGGTCAGCTCCAGCAGCATTCGTTGCTGCGGATCCATTGCTGCGGCTTGAGCCTTGGAGATTTGGAAAAAGGCATGGTCGAAGTTGCGGATGTCCGGGGTGATGAAATGGCCTCCTGGGTGATTGCTCGTGCCGTTGGGGTCGTCTGCGTTGGGGTGGTAGAAAGCCTAACGGGGGGCTGGCTGTTAGCTAGGACAATACTTTTTTCTGTCCGTATCAAACGAACCTCCCCGTTGTACCGATCTTGAGGCACAGGTGTCCAAGCCGATTCGCCGCTCTCCAGGAGCTTCCAGAGTCCATCGATATCATTTGCATCACCGGGTAGTCGAAACGACAGCCCCGTGACAGCAATCGGCTGTATCGGCGGGCTTGAATCAGTCATCTCGTGCTGCTGCTGGATTCTCGAGCATCTATTCTGATTTCAAGAACGCCGTATCGCTCTCTGGCGGAGGGGATGACTCGAGCAGACCATAGTCGGCCATGCATCGAAGCCTTCTTGATTGCTCCTTCGGCGAGACCCAGCAGAGTCAGGGCCCCGGAGTCAGTCCGCCATTCCTGAGTTATGCGGAGTCAAAAGCACGAAGTTATGCTCCGGCCTAGTGACTCTCACGGCTGCATTAAATAACTCCGATTAACTACAGAGGCCCAGGGCCATGACTACCCACTGACTGGATTCAGCATATGTAGTGTTCGTCCACCAAGGTCATTGATCAGACACGAGAATCGTGTGCCGTACTTCGTATGCATTGTTCGTGCCCTATCCTATTTGGGGATCCACAGGCAATCCAGGCCAGACCAGCTGCCTCACACAAGTCATGTGTACAAATTTCTCTGTTGAAATTGGTTATCTCTTGTCTCATGAGATCTTGATCCAACACTTTGCGCGAGCTGTCCCTTTTACCACATCCTGTGGTCTCTAGTCCCTCATTCTTCAACCTTTCAGACTCAATGTGAGCGTCACCTGGTCCTCCTCCGCCGCACAGTCTGCTGTCTCCGACATGGCCGCCGCGACCAAATGCGTCACCAGTGATTTGAGATTCGCTCGCTGGCAAGTCACCGAATATTCAACGCTTTTGGCCGCGGTACCACAGTCACTGGGTTGCTGGAACTCCGAGTTTGGAGTCACGCTGTGGGAAGCCGAAAGGGTCGCTTTTGGTTTCGGGGACTGCCTGATTTCGCCCCAGCTGAGGTCCGGAATCAACATCATCGGGTCCTCCACTTCCATTTCTGTATGATCAGGAGCAGTGCTCGGCGGTGGCGGCCAGGTCAGGTTCGACTTGGCGTCCCAAGTGGAATTGATGCTTCTTCTCGACGTCCCCGTCCCCCACGATGGCGGCGATGACGACGGTACTCCATCACCTCCCAAGGTCTGCAGGATGGCCAGGTCGTCTTCTGGAGGTGGAGCGATGATTGACCCATTGCTAGAGGAAGTACTAGAGGCAGAAGGCCAGGTAGTGCAAGGACTAACACCATCATTACCACACTGTTCTAGTCCCCCTCGCTTCAGCCGTCTCATAAGCAAAGAATGGCGATTTTTAAGGGCAAGCGGGGCGCGCGCGTTGAAGAACGAGCTTGCCATGAACTTCCAATTGTTCCCGTACGTGGCGACGAGACACAGAAGTTGTTCGTCCTGAACCACTCAAAAAAGAAAAAAAAAATAAGTCATTCTTCTCTCTGGGCTCGGCTGGTACATATTCTGCCATTTTTTTTTTTTTTTTCAAAGCTTACCTCGTCCTGCGTCCATGGGCTATGATCCAACCCTGGATTCAATTTCCCATTCCACCGTTTGGCGCATTGGTCTCCGTTGCGTGTCTGCACTTCGCTTGCGACTGAGACCCAGCGCGTGCCGTGCTTGGCGACTGCCTCGCGGAGCCGGGCATCCTCGGCTGGGGACCAGGTACCCTTCCTCATGCATCTCTGTGGCAAAGGTGAAGGTGCAGGTGTAGTAGGGGAGGAGGGCCGTGGAGAGGTCGAGTGTTCCATAATTGGCGGCCGCAATGGTTTGTTCTGGACCCGATTATTTCAGCGCTTCTCAGGTATAACTATCACATTGGATAGCCGAAAACATTTTCAACACTATATATACAGTCCAGCGCTTTTTCGTCGATAAAAAGAGGCTTTTATTTTTCAAAGGATAAGACTCACGTCAGCGTCGATCGGCCCACTTATGAGGCTTCAGCCTTCTCGGCTGCACCCGTTCTCGCGTAGATCCCGTATATCGGTTGAAAGAAAATGGGGGTTGGTATGGTGAGTTGAGCGGAGCACGCACAAAACAAGGAACGATGCGGATGAGGCAGCAAGCCGATGGCTGATAGTGAGGAAAGCCAAAAGCCTGGGCCCAATCTTATGGGTCGCTTGATTTGATATTCTAACTTTCCTGGAAGAGCGTTCTTTGTCAATCGGGGTCTGTCATGGCTTGCGACGGCGGGGAAAGTGGAAGGGGACATGTACATACCGACTCTGTCCTCAAGGAATGTTCGGACGCGGGTCCGGCCATAAACTTCAATCCGGTGGGATAATGCAAAGGGGTGTGTCACAACCTATCAACAGAAGAGTGGGCTTGAAATGGTCCGTTTTGGTTGATTGGCAAGCACACCGAGGGCGCTCGTATATGTGGGTGACAAAGGGAAATACGAGCAGCGGTCCGGAGTATCCCCGATAAGATATTCAGGCAGATGTAGCGGATCCTTGTTCAAGTGCCCGGTCGTAGCTCATTGGGAACAAGGTCGCAAACACCGACGTTGCCGAACCTGCCACGCCCTCATTCGAGATCCCACTGGATTTCACCCAATGCCAATAGCGAATGCATGTGGTGAGAGGGCTGGCTCGTGTTCTGTAACATGACGTGCTTGATGATTACTGTGGTTGACCCTCCTGATTGCCCGAGTACGGGGGTCCTCGCTAGTTCGAATCCTGCGAATTCTGCCATCCATGCTCAATATAAAAGGACATGATTTCACAGTTTCTCAAGCCACCTTCTGCATCTATTACCGCCTGAAAGCGTGCCCGGGATGGCCGAACCGCCCGGGAAATATGTTATCTTTCGGTATTAATAGTTCCCCATTCCTTCTCCCAGAAAAGACAGGGACCCCTACTTGGGCGATAAAAATAGCCCAGAATATCCATCCATGTCTTCTCAGGCAAGAAGTACAAAGTCAGTTCTCATCTCGCGCTTCTCGTGCCTTTCTTGTAACCTAGATTCTTGTATAATGGCCTGAATATACCCAAGCCTTGTCGGACCGAAGAATTCAACTCTATTGCTCATAGGTAAAACCGGCATCTCAAAGGGTAATGACTTGAAGACAGTCGTGTTGAATTTTCAGGGGCCCGCGGAGGCGTGGTCGGTTCGGGGATAGGCATGGTGGTGGAGGTGGTTGGCCACCAAGAAATCGCGCGATATCGCGATTCCCGAAGCTCTTCGGGAATCAGCTCTATTTCCTATTTAGGAAGGCGGCGCACGGAGCCCTGGAGGCCTTTGACCACGTCGAGGATTTCAAACCCACCAAACGAGGGAAATCATCGGGGTCACCACTCCAGTGGCATGACAAAAGTTTGCAAAAATCTGCGCAGTAGGCACTAGTACAGGTATCGTATCACAGCCAGAAACAAGCTAGATCAGTACGTGAGAATAACAATGCCAAAGCAGGCGCATACCTGCTTGAATCTGGGATACGGATAAACCTGTAGCTACCTCGACCCAAGTAGCAAAATCCCCAACCAGACATGGACGTGGATACTCATCCTCAAACCTCAACCGGCACCAAAAACCTCAAAGCCTCATCATCCTGATCGAAAAATCCCATCTCATCCTCAAACAGATTAATGCTAATCTCCACGCCGCCATGCGCATGGCTGATCGGCAGAATGTGCGCAAGCCGCACAAAGGGCGCATACTGGCCATGCAACACCCGAAGCGCCTGCGGAACCCCACTCCCATACCTCCTTCCAAAGTCAATCTCACGTACCGGAAACGCCATAATGTTCGAAACGAGGAGATCCGAGGAGTCCACGCGCTCCACGAAGCGCCCCCGGACGCACGAGAGATCGGACGTTGCGCGGAGGACGCCATAGGCGGCTTGCACGGCGTCGGGAGTCAACCGCGCGGCGTTTTGGCGGAGGGCGTGTGCGATCAGGCCGAGTGGTGTGGCGGGGGCGATAAGGTCGGCGAGGGGCATTCTGGCTGTGTTGAGGAGGAAGCAGTTGCCTAGGTAGTGCGCGGGGAAACCGGGCCCAAAGGTGCTGCGGATGTCGACGGGGGATTCGAAGACGGAGATTGGATCCATCGGAGGAGCCGCTGGCGATCGGGTCGTTGCTGCTGCGACGCGGGCTCGAAGGAGGGTGCGCCAGAGGAGGGCGTTGATGGCGTCGCTCACCGTGAGTGGGGAGGGAGATTCGGAGGGCGACTCGAGACTAGATGGTGCAGGCACGAAGGAAGCGCATTCGGTCTTGAGTGCCGCGAGGTCGTGCGCTGAGAGGAACATGATGCGGTTGAGCATGCGGCCACGACCATCACCACTCCCGCTTCCATCAGCGGCATGCACACCAGGAGGCTGCAGTGAATCGCTTGGTCGTGTCGTCATCCCGGGCATATCATCCCCAGGATAGTCCGAGTCAAGGCATACGAGGCCTCTTAGCCACGGATCATCATCAGAAACTGCCTGCTGGCCCGCTTCACCTGAAGCGGAGCGCGTTCTCTCCCAAATCCGATCCGGAAGAGCGCGATCATGATCTTCCGCTGTGAATGGCGACGCCGCAATCTGCCCCTCGCGATCACGACCATGCAGCTCGCGGAAGTTCTCCCCCCATAGCTTCAGTAGGCCCACCATCCCCGCTCCATCGGTCGCCGCGTGGCACGTCGTCAGGGCGAGTAACAAGCCCCCAGGGAGAAAGTTGGCTTGAGCCAGCAAGACATCCGCACCGCCGTCCGCATCGACATCGCCTAACCGTGGCGCAGCCAAGAGGAGCGTCTCTTCAGGGAACACCTCGCTCGGGAACCCGGCCTCACGGAGCTCGGAATAGCTCCAGTCTGTATCGAGCTCATGGTAGTGAAGCTGATGTGGCGGAGGTCCATCTCCAGCTGGATCAGGCTGCTGAAACCGGATTTCGAACTGGCCGGGCCTCCAGTCCGCGGCCGTTGTCGGTTGACGAAAGATCTTTCCGCTTGCCCAGGGCTCCTGGACAAACGTCTTGCGGAGGGACTTCTGCAGATCATCGTACACGACGCTGTATTCGACCCCCGGATCAAGCGGGAACGGGAACAACACACGGACGTAGTTGCGTGGTGGGATGTAATCAAGGGGATTGAGTGTGATGGTTGATGTTGATGCGGCTGTATCTAGTGAAGCCATCGTGACGATGGGTGCCAGGAACAGACTGAGAAAGCAGAAGTGCGGAAGAGACCCATGCCGGTTCGCGTCCAGGTGTTCGACGTTGGGAATGTTTTTTTGGGGCGTGACGGATTGGGATCTTCTTCTAATTTTCGGACACGGATACGAGCGGAGGTGCCCCCTACCCCCAGCGGGGAAGGTCAGTCGGTGTGACGGGAGTCAGGGGATGCACAGTGAACGTTTACTCCGGGTTGCTAGTCAGGTCAGGTCAGAGTCAGGGATCAGGATTGCCCCGTGGAACCCGGTTATCCAATCATCAACGACACCTGCTTTTCCACCTTTTGAGTTGCCGACAGGATGAAGTCCCTGGTGGAGGATTGGACCAATTACGCACATAACTAATGTGTTTTTATGAGTGACACATTGGCGAAAGAAAAGCGTCGGGAACCTGATGCGCCTTTGCACCCTCGCAGCCTCGCCATGCCAGTCGTGAAACAAACCCCGCTAAGCTCTGAGATATCAATCAACCCTTCGCAAGCATATGCATCAAGCCCGATTCTGCACATTCCTACTCATCGCGCGCACTTTATGTCCATGGCGATGAAGCACATACGGCACCGGCGCCATGAACGTCGCAATGATGGCCACAATCGTCAGCGACCAGTGGGGGCCGAGATTGTCGTACATTTTGATCGACGCCGGACTGAGGGCGCCCGAGACCACGTAGCGCGCGAACGTCATAAACCCGAGCGCGGACGCGGCGTACTGCAGGTACACGAAGATGATGTACATGTAGGTTGTGGTGAAGATGCAGACGAGCGCGTAGCCGAAGACGGAGGAGGCGACGATTGGGGACCAGATGCTTATATCGGGCTGAACGGGACACCATTTGTTTTCGTTAGAAAGCGAGGTCTTGATGAATGAAAGGAATCAGCGAAACGACTTACGTAGCAAGTCCATGCCATCCAAA
Organism: Aspergillus lucknowensis; assembly: GCF_044049455.1. Taxonomy (NCBI): domain Eukaryota; kingdom Fungi; phylum Ascomycota; class Eurotiomycetes; order Eurotiales; family Aspergillaceae; genus Aspergillus; species Aspergillus lucknowensis. The sequence continues at coordinate 815,192 of NW_027263548.1, read as the reverse complement.
ACAGAGAGACCGGCATCAGGATCGACGCTCCCGCCATCGCCCAGTAGAGCGAGACCTCGGGCTGAAGAGGCTTGTCTTCTGCCATTGCCTTTGCGGCGGTCTTGTTGGTGAGATGGTAGATGACGGGGACCATCGCGAGTGCGACTACAACACCGGGCATCATCGCCACCCAGAGGATGAAGGTCAAGCTGAGAGAAATACCATATGGCTCCGTGAAGATATAGGTATAGCCATTGAGAAAAGTAAAGAGCACAAAGTAGAGGAGGACAAGGTAAAAGGTGAAGACGATAATAATCGGCTCGGTCCAGATCATCACAAACGGTCGGTAGACGTTGGTCAGCAGTCGCGAGCCCAGCGAACTGGCTGAGGAATGCTGTGCCTGGTAGCGGGAGTCGCCCGTCAGCTCGCGCAGGTGCTGCGCGCGCCATTCGAGCAGGATCGGGCTGTATGTCTCTGGCTGGGCGATGAGGACGAACACGAGCACAACGCCAATGATGATCATGGAGATCCAGTCCGCCCAAACGAAGCCGATCTCGGGGGTGTATGCACCGATGACGGGGCCGAGGATGGGACCCGCGTATGCGCAAATCGTCACCAGCGGCAGGCTGAACGGAATCTGCAGGGGGGACCAAATGTCGCCTATCGTGCCGCCTGCGACGGTCATCGGGGTCGCCGCGAAAAGCGCGCAGAGAAACCGGAAGGCGAGCGCCGCGCCGAAGTTGGGGGCCAGTGCCTTACCCATGATGAAGAGCATGACAACGGTCATGGAAACAAAGTAGACGATGTTGCGACCGAAGGTTTCGGAAAAGGGGCCTGAGAAGAGCGATCCGACGCCAACGCCGATGAGAAAGACCCCTGGAGAGAAGAGATGAGCATTCACGCGAGACAATTGCAGGGAGCGTGGTGAATACCGGTCGTCATTGACCCAGCCATGGGACTGACGCCAAAATGCTCCTCGAAAGCTGGCTGCACCGGACCCTCAATCGAGGTGGGAATTGTAAATGCGATCCCGAGAAAGCAGCAGGTTGTCATGGCCAGCCATTTCTTGGGCATGCTCCATGACAGTGGGTTACTGGGGTCATTGTCTTTCCAGCCGACCACGTAAACGGGACTGTCGTCGCCCTCCTCGTCTGCGCGCGAGACAGTCACGCCCGGAACAAGGCCTGGATCGATCGTTGTTTCTTTGGTCTCGCTGGGAGAGGCGGAGATGGTTGCTCGTCGCGCTTCATTCAGATCCTCCTGGACCTCCTGGCGGAGGCGGCGGAATTGGTAGTAGGATTGCATTCTCGATGCGATCCAGGGAGGTCGACGCCGAGGGAGCGAACAATGACTGGGAACAAAAGGAGGGATAATTTTCAATTCTGGTGAAGCAGGGAAAGAAATGACAGGGCATGCATGTCCATTGCACAAAAAAGCACCGGAGTCAGCCCCGACCCCACCAGGAGTCACCCATTCACCGATCTGCAATCATGAAGAGAAGCTTTGCTCGTCAGTCTCCGCTCGAAGACATATTATTTTCGATCGGCCAGCTCCCTACACAGCCTATCAACCAGATCAATTTGACAATGACGGCGATGGAACTGCCCAACGATGCGTGGCTGCAACGCCTCCATGCCCTAAAACCATCGATCCAGGTCCACCTCACCGAATCGGAAGCCACATTCGAAGAGGCGATGGTGCGTTCTGCCTTCCACTTTATCGACGCGTCCGTCAATCAATTGAAGAACGACGACCAAGAATATTGGGAATGGCATCGGAGAGCCATGTACGACTGGATGGTCCACACAGTTCAAGTCGGAAACCGCGGCGACATCAAGGCCGCAGCAGCGGGAAGCGAGAGCTGGGCGAGTGACACGCCCGAAACGAAACAAGCTCTACTAGACTACCTCGGAGGCACAGGAGATGCATCTGCACAACTCATGATTCGCGTCGGACGCCACCTCGTCCAGGTATTTCGCGGCGAGACGACTTCGCTGGAGCTCGTCACGGAGAACAACCTCCTCAGTCGGTACTACATGGAGTATCCGAAGCTGAAAGACCGGACTTACAAACATCTCCGACAAGTGGGCGAGGTCTACGCACGGAGTCATCCAGACGCAAGAATCCTCGAGATCGGTGCCGGGACTGGGGGGGCGACAAAAGTGCTGCTGCAGGCCTTTGACGCCATGGTCGAACAGACGGACGCAGAGGAGTATCCGCACTATACCTTCACCGACGTCTCGACGGGGTTTTTCCCAGCTGCGACTGCAAAATTAGCTTCCTGGGCTCCGGATATGGACTTTTGCAAGCTGGATATTGAGAGTGACCCGGAGGAACAGGGATTTGAGCCTGGATCGTTTGATCTCGTTCTCGCCTCGCTAGTGCTGCATGCGACTCGGTCTCTATCCCGCACGTTGACGAACCTCCGAAAGCTGCTAAGGCCCGGCGGCACTTTGCTCCTCATTGAGACGACACGCGATGTAGCCGACATGCAGCTGATATTCGGTCTCTTTGAAGGCTGGTGGCTGGGCGAGGAGGAAGATCGCAGGATGAGTCCGAACGTCTCAACGAGCGTTTGGGACAAGGTGATGCTTGAAACTGGCTTTACGGGGGTCGAGTTTGAGATCAGGGACTGCGAGGACGCTGAATACCAGTCTACTAGCCTCCTTGTTTCCCGTGCTTCGTGACCGCTCTAACCGCTCCACATCTAGATAACTTTCATCTAAATACACTGATCGAGTGACTAGCGACCCCTTACGCCTTTGGATCGTTATCGTTACATCCGTTCCGCACCCCCCCACCACCACTATCATCCTCACACGCCGTAACCGTAGAACTAAGACTAATCTCCCTCTCAACATCCGGCCACCAAACCTGCGTATTCTTCCGATACCAGTCCATCGTCATCGCCAAACCTTCCGGGAACGAAGTCCGCTGGCGCCACCCCAGCGCCTCGAGTTTCGACCCATCAATCTGATAGTCATGGTCATTGAACGGCCGATCCGGGATCCAGACCAGGTGGTTCTTGAAGTCTGCCGGCGTGTAGCCATACAGCTGAAGCATGCGCACCGCGACTTCGAGATTCGTTACGCCCGAGGATGCGCTGAGGTTGTAGGCTTCGCCGACTGCGCCCTTGTGGAGGAGCGTGTCGAGTGCGTCGGCTGCATCCGCGGCGTATAAATACCGTCTCACGTGCAGGCCCGAGCCCTGGATCGTGAGCGGCTGTTGCATGCCCAGGAGTGTGCAGAAGCGGGGGATTAGCTCTGGTTTGTTTGCAAATCGTCAGCTCGCCCCAGTGCATAAATACTACAATGTGGTGGCGCGGGTTATTTACTTTCAGGATACTGTCCCGGCCCAAAGACATTATTGCTGCGCACGACCAGGGCCGGAATCCCAAACGACTTCGCGTACGCCCACACGTACATCTCCGCCGCGGCCTTGGACGCCGCATACGGATTCGTCGGGATGAACTGCGTGGTCTCGTCGACGAAACCATCAACGGCCTCCCCGTAGACCTCGTCGGTACTAATATGGATGAATCGCCGCACAGGGCAGGCACCCTTGTGGAGCCGAATCGCATCGAGCAGCCGCTGTGTCGCGACCACATTGTTTAGCGTGAAGGCTTCGGGGTCTACGAACGAGTTCTGGACGTGCGAGCATGCAGCGAAGTGCAGTACGCAGTCGATATTGTACTCTGAGAGGACCTGAGATACTGTGGCCTGGTCTATTAAGTCGCCCTCGACGAAGTGGAAGTTGGGATATGTGGCCAGGCAGTGGATGTTAGCGGGCGAGGAGACCAGGCTCATTTTGTCCATGCAGACGATGGTGTATTCAGGGTAGTGCATTGCTAGATGGCGGGTTACCCAGCCGCCGCTGGTGTGATGATAATGTTAGCTCTGGGTATGTTCCCGAAGGCAGTCAACACGTACATGAAGCCCATGCCTCCCGTGATGAGAATAGTCTTTATGTCTGTCCGGGGCTCGAATCTGGTGGTGCCGATCAGATTTGTGGAGGCAGGGGCGCCGTTCTGGGTGCCGTTCTGGGTGCCGTTCTTTTCAAACGGCATCGTGCTCTTTCCTTTTTCCTTTTGAGGGGGAATCATTGTCCTTTGTCTGCACAGTTCGGTTCCCAACAGCCCGTCAAAGTGTGATATGCATCAACCCCACGGATCTTCTTGACTGTGGGAGACTGTGGCAGATGGCTTTGCGAACTCGGCAAGGGGACTGTCCATGCGCTGCGTGGCTGGGCATGAGAGCTTCCAAAGCCTATTTCCTATTTACTGCATGTCCGACTCTGGATAACTCCGGAAGCAGGTAGTTTAGACAGCTGACTCCTGATGGCTCGTGTTCTGCCGCCGGAGTCATCGGAGTCGACGCGCTTCCACCTTCACTCTCGGAGCCGAGCCAGTCAATCTGATTTCTTTCGGAGACGGACTTGAGTTGTCTCTCACAACATATGAGAGGATTCGCGAGCAGTCCGTTCATCAATCAGCTGCCTCTGCAAACAGTCCCATCTATTCGCCCCTTCGAGTGCAACTCAACGACACCACAATGGCAGCAACCAATGGATCGTCGCAAGGTCAAGTCTTTTTGATCTTCGGTAGGGTTCGATTGCCTGTCCTTCAACCCTGGAGTGATGTTAATTCTAAACCCGCCAGGCAACGGATTCATTGCGAACCAAATCAAAGATCTTCTCCTCCAGGAGGGCAAAAAGGTCATTATGTCCAGAGCGCGGATAGAAAGTCGAGAGCAAGTCCTCAGGTAAGAGTTCTAGCTAAGAAGTCAACACACAGCAAACAACTTGAACTAACCCGCCCTCCCCAGCGAACTGACAAAACACACCCCAACACGAGTAATCAACTGCGCCGGCGTCCGGGGCACCCCCAACGCCGACTGGTGCGAAGACCACAAGATCGAAACAGTCCGCTCGAACGTCCTCGGCCCGCTAAACGTCGTCGACGTCTGCCACGAGCTCGGCAACATCCACGTCACGCACCTGGGTTCCGCATGCATATACAATACCCTACCCGGCGATGAGCGGCCGCCTTGGAAGGAGACGGACGAGCCGTTCTTCCAGGGCTCGTGGTACAATCGGAGTCGGCTACTCAGTGAGTTGTCGATTCGGCACTATCCGAACCTCCTGCTTCTCCGGGTTCGGTTGCCCATTGCGGCGGTGATGCACAAGGATAATCATATTACGAGGTTGCTGGGGTTTAGAAAGATTATTGATCTTACTGGGGTTTGGCTCTCTTTCTGAACAATATGTATAGGTATAAGCCCTAAATGCTAATTTGCCGTTTTAGTCTGGTACGGTGCTAACGAACCTGCTCCCCGGCGCGATTATCCTCTCCGAACACGGCGAGACGGGCATCTACAATTTCGTATGTTATCATCTCCCCTTTGCTTACTCGAGTGGTTCAAGCTGGTCCTCCCCACACACAACAGCACCAAGAAAAAAAAACACTAACTTCTCATAATAATAATGATAAACAGGTCAATCCCGGTGAAATCAGCAACGTGGAAATCATGGAGCTCGCAAAGCAATACATCCGGCCTGAGCAAGAATGGGACACATTCACTCTCGACGAGATGCTTGCGATACTCAAGGCCCCGCGTGCGCACTGCGTCCTAGATGCCACGAAGCTACAGGATAAACTGCGCGAGTACGGCTACGCGGTCAAGGATCAACGGGAGGCACTGGAAGAGGTCTTCCAAATATTGGCGGCGAAGGGGGTATAGAGATTCACTCTATATGTTAACCACAAGGTATTATATTTTATTGGTACTATTCTACGTCAACCTTGCAGATAACTCTGCTTTATTGGACTCTGGCGTGGGTCATGTACAATTGTACTACTGTAATAGCTATGTAATGACCAGAATTGGTGTAGAGAAATAGCATAAAAGGCAAGTATCAAGTATGTCAAGCAAAACCACACGAGTTTCCACTCTTAGAAACATCGTCGCCAAGTCTGGCGTGCCCACGCTATGTATTGGCTACTGCCTTGCTCCCGAGCCCCCATTCGCTATGCTGCTAGACAACTACGACACCACGCTGACCCGGCTCCACGAGCGCTCGCATGAGCTCAACATCAACACCACGCCCATTAGCCTCTATAGCAACAGCACAGGCTGTACCTCCAAGAACTCGAGAGGTCGGGGCGTGTTCCGAAAGAAGGAGCAGACCTTAGTAGTCTAAAAATGGTGTAGTCAGGTGGCTTCCATCTTGCCAAGAGCCAGTATCACTAGCCCTGGGTTCTATCGCGCATTCCTGATGCCTGTCTACTCACTAGTGTGACAGGTAGTATAGATCTTGTAATATTATAGATTAGTATAAACCCTGCAGGATTACCATACCCCGGTGAAAGCTAACTCCCTATGCGAGGACAAGACATTGACATCATTAACCCTGTAACAGGGAAATTAATCAAAGAAACAGGTTAACATGGAGAATTTGTCTACCGGGCGCTATTCCTATCTGCACTAGTGTGCTTCTAGGGTGATAACAATATAACAAAATATAAAGAGACATATTTTGATCTGTTCCCAGATTGAACTGAGGTACAAGTGCGATAATATTCAAAACTATCAGTGGGAGTATACACAGCCATTTGTAGCTTTAGGAGCTGTCTCCTCCTGCCTCGCGCATTTCTTTATCAGGGTAACGCTGGTGGCCGACTTGCGCAAAGGTAGGGGTTTCGTCATTTTTTACTAGAGTTGTCCCATGGACTACTCTTCGGTGTCATTGTCTAGGCTCTGCAACGGCCTTCAGCGTGATCGATATGATGATTGTGGCCGGAATGATCGTGACCGTGACTATGTCCAGGGGTTGGCTTGGTGATATTCGCATCAGTGACGGTGCTTGTAGTGGTAGCAACCGTGGAACCCGTCGAGCTGTTCACAATAGGAGATACTGACAGTGTCGCTGTCGAAATAGCGGTAGCAGAGGGCGATGCTATGACTGACGAGGTAGAAGAAACAGAGCTACTGGATGTTCGCCCCTGAGACGTTGTAGTCGTTGTGCCCTGCTTTATGGCTTCAAGATCGGACTCCTCCAAGCGGTAGAGCAGCGTTCCCCAACCAACACCATCATAATGACCGGATCCCTCGCCATACCCTATGCCCTTCTCATAAAGACCACCAAAAGACTCCAGAGTGTAGTTCAGGTATGCCTTTGTCCACGGAGCTTCGAGTCCCTTGATCTGTATGTAGTGCGTGTACAGAAGTTCCCAGGTCGGGCGGGTTGCACCACGGCTCGCAGAGCTGATATCAGTAAAACTCACTATGCCATTGGTGTAGGGTTCGAAAGGGACATCGTATCCAAGGTTGTATCGAGCAAAATACTCCGCCCTAGATCGGGAAATATTCAGTTAGCTTCTATCCCAGGCCCTCAAACAAGGCGACCAGGCAAGTTACATAACATACCCGCGAAGAATCAAGCTATCATTAAGGGAGAAAAGATCTTCCCCCTGGTTCCAAGCCTGCTGCCCAATGGCGGCGAGAAGTTGTTGATCCAGAGCAGAGTGGCCCTGATCGCGACCTGATTCCTGACCCTGGCCCAGCAGCGTCCCAGTCCCTGGTTCCTCGACAAGATTGGTAATGGCATTGCCGATAGCACCGTTGCCATCCCCATTCTTGAAATAGTCAATCGCAAAATCCCAGGCCGTTGTATTCTCGGTCAACACACTAATGGCCTGGACGGACGCTACCTGCGCGAGTTCCCAGTTGGCGAAGAAGTGAAGCACGTTATGTTCAGACGGCTCTTCATGGTTGAGAAACCGGAAATTCAAGGGAAGGATTACGTTAACGGCCATGTTGACAAAGGCATCCCAGCCATCCTCCACAAAGGGCGCATAATCGCGGAGCAGCTCGGCTGCGTTGGCGAGCTCGTAGCCCTGCAGGCCCGCAGAAAGGTAGCGGTCATCCCCGCCCGAGAATGTAGTCAGTTCGTTGCCCCACGCCGTGAGAATCGCAGCAGCTGCCTTGGCATATTCTTCTTCCTGTGTCACTCGCCAGCGAAGTGCCAGGTTGAAAGCTGCCGCGGCATCGTGCCAGAGGACATCGCCATTTGTGGGACGGTCAATGTTGGAAACGGCACTGGGGGTGTAGGAGCTGCTTGAGAAGGAAAGGGATTCGAAATATGCCCAAGCGCTCACCCAAGGCTCTCTTTCCGCAGCGAGTTTAGCTTGGATGCGGGTGATGTCCGAGTCTGTGACCAGCAGGCCAGGGTGGATCCACGCAGAGGCATGCAAGCTCAAGGCCAAAAGTGAGCAAATAAAAGAAAGATGCATGGTAAGGAGAGCAACGAAGTGAGAAAAAGACTGATCAATGATTGAGAGGATGGCAGCTTGCACAACAAACAGGCTAAATAACCAAACCCAAACCTTAAAACAAAAATAAAAACTCCAATCTGGCATCAAACCATACCTTGTTTGCTTTGCACGCTGGTGGAAATTGCAGGGTTGGCGGGATGTCACAGTAAAAGGGGGTGGAAAGTATAATAGATGAGCCAGCGTCCACACTCTGCTGATTGGGCCAATAAATAACCGACAGGTCTGTCATGCCCTGTTTCACCATTCCCCAAGCTTACTTATAGATGCCGACAGGATCGAACTGAAACTTGGAAACGCCTTCGTCAGGGTCGTTGATTGGAACGGAAGGGCACCGAGATCTCTTCCGCTGAAGGATCACTGGAAAAGCTGCCAAATCCCTCAAGTGGTAACTGATGGCCCCGCCGCGGGCAGCTCAGAAGCCATGATTGGTTTACCTTCGTCTCCAGGAACAAGCGCCGCTCGTGCGTGTGGGTTGATGGGTTCGATTACGGGGCCTTGTTTTTCCCGCTCCTCCAATTGCCAAACGGACAGGACTAGCGCGCAGATACTGGGGATGGCGTGCGCCGAGTCGACTTTCCTACTGGACTGCGAGCGCAATTCGGACATAATCGTGTGAAGTGTGTATGGGCCCTTATCAAGAGCTATGATGAGGGCCTGAGACCGTCACTATGATCAAGCATACGACAATCCTGAATATGAGCTACTATGTGCAGAGGCTCTTCGCGGAGAATACGGGGGTAGAGATGGTTCCTGTTACTCCTGAAGGGGGTGGGTTTGGGCCGGTTTATTGGTCTGCGATGAGGGATGCGGAGGGGAGGACGATTTTGAAGATGGTTGATTATGGTAGCGGGACTAGGGAGGGGAGTTAGGTGATGGTTGTTATTGGCCCGCAGAGAATTCTTCTCGAAGGTCCTGCGGACCAAGAATTGTTTTCAAGAAGCCTACTGGTCGATAAAGGAAACTGCAGGAGGGCTCCAGGGCTCTTTTCCAAGGGATAACAGCGAAGCGAGAACCTTGGAAGCTACTGTGGGGTTTACCGCTTTCCTTTATTCTCTTTGGTTTAAATATGGGTTTTGTTCCTGAGATAGATTCTTTCCTCTTCATCACCTTCATTACCTTCATCAACTTCTCATGTCTAGCTTAGACCCTCTAATAGATCACCTCTCGCCGTTTCCACCCAATACTAGCCGTAGCCGACAATTGTTGAGGGGTCAAAGGGGAATACCGCGATAGTGAGAGTGATAGTATGAATAATCTAGAGGTGTTTGCGAACCTGCAGGAGAATGTCTGTGAGTAATCTAGGGGTCTTTGCACTCTTTGTACAATACTATAGATTTGTCTTTTTTAGACATACTTAATAGAAAATTATATATTGTTGGGACAGTCATCCGCTTAATACTCTCAGATTTTGTCCTTCAAAGTATCTATCCAAGTTGCAGAAGATGGAATATACATAACACCAGACGTACGATCGGACAGGCAGAATGAGTCCAACGGAACTAGCCGTGCTGGAGCTTAAATTTCTTTTTCAAGTGAAGTGGAAAATTGCGCCCAACTCAGCAGAAAGCCTGATTAATTTATCTCATGCTCTGGTTGAAAGATGCGGCGACTCCGAGGTCGGACGCGCCGCCCTGTGACCGGGTTTCGCAGCTACGCATAACGCTACCAACATGGACATTGACGGAAGGGCTTTGGATCACCCATGTGAAGAGTTTCCACGCCTGTAATTGGCGGTATTAAAGATAATGAGGGGTGCAGAGCTCCAAGACCTGGGAGAGAGCTCGCACAGACCAAGCTATCCTCATTGCAACATCAGGCGAATCTAGCTATCAATCGCGCAACATCCTCTGGCCTATCTTCCATGGGATAGTGACCTGCATTTTGGAGGCGGATACCATCTAGCGCCCAGTCCACCATGTTATTCTTGCCAATGACATTCACAAGGGTCTCCTTGTAATCTTTCACCAGTGGATCACACTCTCCAACTACCACGATACTCTTTAGACTGCTCTCTGTGGCCTCATTCGAATCACCTTGCCGTTCCGTTTGCCAGTAACGTCTCGCGTTCTCGTCCCTTTCCGATAGAAGAGCAAGCGCGTTCAACGCGCTGAAGTTTCTCGGACCACAAATGGCTTCACAAATTTTCCACAGCAGTGTCTCTCGAAGATCCCTTAGTATAAAGTGCGGTATTCCGGTGCCTATATGTGCAAAATGCTCGAAGCTCGGTCCAGTGTTGGCGGCTATGTGCTGGTAAGCTCCTCCATAGCCTTCATTATCTCTCTGCGAAATTTCTGGAGATATGAATCGCGTGATGGTGGATTCAGACACATAACCTTTCAAGACGCTAGTCAAGAGAAACCAGACTCCGTAGAGAAGGCAACTGTTTCGACTCATCTCGTGAGGTCGATGCGGAAAGAATGAGTTAATGAGGAAGAGGCCACTGCATGACGACGAGGGAAGATGGGGGATAGAGCATAGAGCCACACACCTGCGATGTCGTTACTACTTTGTCAAAAAAAGAAGGCAAGTGCAGGATGCTGGTGGAAATGTGTGAAGTACAGGCTTGCTATGTGGATGGCAAAGAAATGAAAATTTACTTACCCACCCCAACCATGTGCTACTAGCACGGCGTCCCTGAGTTGCACATGATTGACAAAGGCCCTTAACGTTTGCATGTGAAGCTCAAATGTAGTGGAATCCCGGTGCGTAGGTTTGTCGCTCCGTCCATGGCCGAGCCAATCAAGCGCATAAAGCTCATGGCCCTCTTCAAGAAGTTTGATCATAATCTATATATGGGTAAACATCAGCACCTCTGGCGGCTTAACATACGAGCACTGTTGTCCATCTGGACCCAGTATCACTTGACCAAAATGGGTAAGAAGTCTTGACACACCTTTCTCCACATGTAGCTCCAGCTCTGACTTCCATGTAGAAATACCACGGGTTTTTTCGGCAAACATCCACTCTTGCTGCTATCGATGGCGGCTGGCCTCAAATGAACGAATCTAACTCTTGCGCCACAGACGAAGAACTCTTCAGTATTGTCATGCCATGGGGTATCATTCATCCACTGCCTATCAGATCGGTCGACTCTAACAATCTCATCATCTCGGAAAATATACTTTCCTTCTAGTTGAAGTTGAGCCTGCATCGCCCACTGTCTTCTGTATGCTTCAGTGTCTTCGATGAGCTTATTCCACGGCAAAATAAGGCACCAGATATTTCCAAGAACGGTTGGAATGAGACGAAACGAAACCTGTGCAATATAGACGGGAAGCAGTATACTAATTGCCCACAGCCGGCATATAGTGAGCGATAGGAGAAACACACTCATTCTTTCGTAAACGCTCCGGACGGTGAGAAAGAGCTGCGTAGCAGCCACGTGCAGGAAGCAGCGGGCAAAGTACAGCACTGCTGAAGCTGCAGACTGTGGCAATTCGGAGCCCAAGTTAAGGACAAGTGGCTTTCCTTGGTTCCAAGCCATGATGCAACAAGCGCTTGAAAGTGCGTTTTTAGGGAGTCGTATTTCGGCTGGAAAGTTTATCAATGGCCGTTAGCAGGAAGGTTCGGTTGGTGTTAGAGGAAGGAAGAAGCAATAATTTATAGCCAGAAATGCCTGGATAGGGCAGTTCCTTTCTCCCCTTGCTTCTCCATTGTTTGGCGTTCATTATTGATACTACGGCGACATCTCCGCTGACGACAGGGAAAGGTATGTGGCATGCCAATGCCCTGTAGATCGACATGGATGGCTGTCATATTCCAAATATTTTACAAAAATAGAATGCTAGAATGTACAGATTCGTTTTCCTCCAAGCATGGCAACAGTTCCTAAGACAATAAGAATCACGCCGGGGCACTCTACTCCAGGATATGCCATTGGTCCCTGGGGCGGAAAATGCCTCCCTCACATTCGGCAGTGGATGACATATCCGTGGAGGAGGAGCCATCACGGCATGTCGATTACCTCTCTTATAAGTGGCCAGAAGAAGATCTCTGGGCCTCCTGGCGCTACGTGACGGGCCGCAAGGCCGTCTATAGTAATGGAGTCCGCCTGGAAAACGCGTCCTGGAGAGCCTGGGCCAAGGTAAAGCAAAGTCTCGGTACCGTTGCACCTGAGAAGTTGAATTGGTAGGTTCTGAGACCTATGGTGGAAGATCCTTGTGACTGATAAGGGAACTAGGCACAAGGACTGCGATGTCACCTGGCTCTACGGGCCATTAAAAAAACCTGGCGACAGTGCGATGGTGCCAGTTGCGTCGCCCCCAAATCCGACCGCGACGCCAAGTTCATGCCCGGATCGCAAACCGATTTTGAAGAAAAAGACCACATCCGAGGCCATCCTGCAGCGGTCGCTCTCGCAGCACACACTTCTGCAGCATGCTGGGGCCATTCTGAAGGCGCAAGAGGCCGAGATAGGTCAGGCTCGGGCACCGCTGAACCGCACCAACACCAGTCTTGACCATTTCCACCATCGCACGGGCAGCTCATTGTACTCGCTCGGAGGCACCGTGACAACCACATCCTTGCCCGGCATGGTGTCCCCAGACGAACGGCGGCACGTCCACTTCAAAAACGAGGTGGTGCAGTGTATCGCTGTCGAGGCCAGGGATGGCGATGAAGAAAAGGACGGGTCGCCATTCGCTTTTGAGGACGACTCGTCTGATGAAGGGCTTTTTATGACGCCGCAGTTGCCAAGCAGAGTCTCCATCAGCAGTCACTGCACGCGGAGCAGTAGCTTTAGTAGCGAACGAAGGACCATCGCCCGATTGCCCTCTACCACCCTTAGGTATCGCGGAGACGTGCCGGAGACACAGTCCGACTCTATCATGGCCCGATGGGCAGCCAATCAACCATCGTTGATGCCGTCGCCCACATCCTCGGTGGAGGTGCTCCGCCCGCCACAGTGGTCATCAGAAGACCTCCTTGACGAGGACACTGGGATCATCTTTGCGGACCAGTTTGCGTCGGACAACAACAACCGGTATCAGTCTCTCTTCCCCCTTCATTCCGCGAATGCGGATGGCGATGAAGATGAGGACGCGGGTCGCCGGCTGCGATTGGCCACCTCGAGCACGTTCAAGCCGTTTGAGGAAGGCGAAGAACGCGAAGACACCAACAATAGCATCCTGAATTCCCTCTCAGCTGCAAGAATTCTCTTCATACTCAGATATTATGAATACATTACTGAAAATCTAGGTTGAAGCACAGGATATCGGTGACCAGTATGTTATGACACTTATGGAGCGCTGGCCTTAATTCACCGAAGGTTAGAGGCCCAGGCGACAGAGGGGTTGAGGTTGAACAACACTCGCACCTCTATAGCTCATACACACCTTTTCAAACTGAATTGAACATTTCAATTTCGAATTCAACCTTTCAAATTAATTTTTTTAAACCATGCCTCCCTTATGCAAGAATCGGCTCAATCGCTCCTCATGCAAAAGCCCTTGAGAAACCATTAAGTATTCTTTTCCGGAGCAAAGAATCTTTGCTTAAAAACATGTACTTCTGGTTTCAAATATTAATGACATAATCATTTATCCATTCTCTTGCCCTGATTAATTCATAAAGCTTCAAACAAGAGCAAATAAAAATTCCCTTATATACTCATCTTCCGCCAGCAGGGTTGGAATCCTGCGCTTAGGGTTAGCCTGCAATCGGAGGGTTACCCATCAGAAACTAAAGGCCACTAGACGTTCATTATAATCCAAGTTTCGCTTCCGGATATTATGCCTCACTTTCCATCCGGAATGTGGTGCCATAATCTCTCCGCACCCGGAAAGACTTCACTATAGAGAAAATTGAATTTGTCTCGCCAACATGCAACTGTTCCTGGGAATAGACTTGTTAGGCATGCGAGAGCTAATCAGATACTACTCATCTTAGAACTACTATAATGGTATATCATCACCACTCCGCGTACACGCCAGTTCCTGGCAAGTCAATCATCCGTTTTTTGCAGAAAGCGTTCTCCTTTACTTCACATGTGGAGCCTGGGCTTCTTTCGCACGTGCCTTTCCATAATCCATTCCTCAAGTCTTTATTAATGGAGGAACTTCAATAAAGCACATGGCATGAGACCTGTCTCTGGTCACGATATCATAGTAGAAGAGGACCCCTATGGCCAATGTTAAGTATCTCTCATATCAATGGGAGCTAGGAGAGCTCTGGGCAACGAGGAGTCATCTATTCCGCATAAAGGAGCCGGAGTCGCGGGGTTGGTGCCGACTTGAAAACGCCCTTTGGAGAGCATTGGTGAAATCAAACCTATTACCATCTTCGTCAGCAACACTACTATAGTGGTTAGTTTCCTTCATCCCTTACCCCTTCCTTATGAACTCACGAAGAAATATATTACCTGGCTCTATGGGCTCTTCGAATCGGACAGAAATTCGAAACCAACCTTGTACCATTCATTATTGTCGCAGCAGAGGCAAATCTTGAAAGAACCATCACTTAAGGTGGAGTCAAGCAAATGGAAAGAATCTGACTTCACTAAACTATCCCCTGAGTCTTTACTACTACACAATCTTTGGCATATAACTAGTCAAGTCATAATGAACGTGAGTTGGTGCTATTACTGCGTCCAACCGCAGAGCAACTAACGCAGGATATTCAAATGCAGCAGCACTTTGCTTATACCTGTTCCCGAAGCAACATTGTGTCCATTTCAAAAAACAGTGTGATTTTGTTGACGATCTGCATGGCTGGGAGGAAACTATCTAAGAAGCATTTTCATGCATCTTGAGTTTGAACAATGATATATTGAACTATATTCAACTTCAAGAATGAAACGCCGTGATATGGTACCACTGATGCTACCTAGAATCCTGAAGTAGAGTTAAAAGCAGGTACCAGACCACTGGAGAGTCTCCTTCCCAGGGGCTGGCTGGGGTTCCACAACATGCCGAAGAATGGACCCTGACACATTCCACTGAGCATAAGGAGGCGAGCCTAAATAACTAGGGACTTGAGTTGAAGTACATAACTCTTCAACTTTAAATAATGGTTGCCTCTAAACCCCTAGGAATGAAGATATTGGTTAGCATCTATATTGTTTACGGTAGTTGTTGTATCCTAGCATAGCTCTTAGTCCACCAATAGCATGGTGGAATGGTAGGATCACACTCTCCTTCCTATAACTCTCGCATATAAAGGAACTGGAGAATACACGCGCGTCACAACCATTTTCTTTTTTCGAAAACGTCGAAGCAGCGCACAAGTTTTCAAGAAATATGCAACTCGGATCGCCTTTCAAGTCCCCTGCCCGAGAGAGGCGCAGATTAAGACCAAAGACTCTCAGTCCACTTTTCGAGGACTTCGACGAAGTGAAATCCCTTCTCTTCAATCAAGATTCCAATCCCTCCTACTCTGTACTCCCCCCCCCCAGCTACCTTTCTGTAATCCACTTATTGCCTGCCTTTACTTATTTACCATTTGCCCTTACAGTGAATCTAATTTTTTTTTACTCAGGATAAAATTACGTCAGCAAAGAAACCTTCAAGCTCCTCACAGCTTCCATCTCGTTACACTTCACAGTCGCAGTTTGAACGAGCAGGGTCAACAACGCGCAACAGATTCCGAACACCAGAGCCTCAGCGGCCCCCACCGGAACTTACGAGCCAAATTCAGCTTGTGCGAAGTAACTCGCAGGGGTCCAAAGACCGTCACCATCGCCCTGGTCAGAAACGACAAACTCGAATCTCCGAGGACGACTCGCCATGTTCTCGAATTACGGCAGCGAAGCGCTTGTTCCGACGCAAACCTAAGCCTTTGAAGGGGAAACAAATGTGGCAGGCTTCGACAACCCCAGACCGCGACGGGGTCAACGGCCCAAGCGGATTGTCCCGATTAAAGAAACTCGGCTGCATAAAACCCCCAGAGAAGAGGTCCAGCGGGTCGATCGAGTGCGACCCCCAGGGGGACAACAACGGAGGTGGCAATGGAGCTGGCGGGTCTGGCAACAGTGGGACTGGGACCGGCGGCCACGATAGTAGGAAGAGGTCTGCCAAGGGCAGGGAGGAGGGCAGGAGCAGAAGGGGACGGATGAGATGAAGATTCTACGCTCGTTCAAGTGTTCTGTTGTATTCACTTCCTACCAACCTTCCTTTTTCAGCCCGGGCTGTAAAAATCAACTCTATCCAATTCAGCAACAGTTTCATGATCTTCTGCAGCACAAAGACCCGAGAAAATCAGCCGAGTCCCCATCGGAATGGCCCACCAGCCAGAGGCTCCCAAAACCCGATGCCTATCTCATTAGCCTCGAACTTCGAGCCGACCCAATTTCCCGGTGGAGTTCTCCGGCCTTACCCCAGGTTTCCCCTGCAGATCCGCACGGAGCTTCGATTAGCCTAATGTCCGCATCCACACGTATATAAGGGACAACTTTCGCCCAGATCAACAACCACATCCACTTCCCGCGCCAGACAATTTCGGAAATGAGGGCTGTTCTCACCCTCCCGCTCGCGCTGCTCGCATCAGCGACAGAGCTCTACGTCTCCCCCTCCGGCTCCGACAACGACGATGGCACCTCGGCTGATACCCCCTTCCGGACTCTGGCCAAGGCCCAGGAGTCCGTTCGTGCCCTGACGGACGAGATGGACGAGGATATCACAGTGAACGTTGCCAGTGGAACATACAACCTCTCAGAGCCACTGCAATTCGGCGCCGCCGACTCCGGCCAGAACGGCTTCACCGTCCGCTGGGTCGGCTCGGACGCTACTCTCTCCGGCGGTCTTAAGGTCGAGGGATGGACAGATGAATCGGATGGTGTGTACTCCGCGCAAGTGCCAGTCGGCACCGCGTCGCGAAACCTCTACGTTGACGGCCAGGCGGCCAACTACGCGCGACGCAAGGTCGACAACCGCGAGGACTTCGCGTACTCGGAGACGGGCATCACATGGACGTCCTCTGCGTACGACTGGATCACGTCGACGCCTGGCATTGAGAACGCCGAAGTGCGCTTCATCAACTCGTTCACGGATCGGTATGCGCCCATTGACTCGGTCGGCGACCACGAGCTCGTGATGAAGCAGACGGGCTGGGCGAACCAGATCATCGGGTATGACACGGTGTCGGACCCATTTGCGGACTTTGGGGTGTGGGTGCAGAATGCTCGGGCGTTGTTGACAGAGGGCGGACAGTTCTATCTTGACTCTGACGAGGGTGTCGTATACTACATGCCGCTTGACGGCGAGGATATGAGTGCTGTCGAGACGTATCTCGGTATTCAGGAGACTCTCATATCCGTAAGCGGGACATACGACGATCCAGCGCACGACATCTCGTTCGAAGGCCTCGTGTTTGTAAGTGTCCACAACCCCCAGGTGCGGCGCCAGCGCATACTCACTCTCCCAGGCTCACTCGACCTGGCTCTTCCCCGGCCAAGGACACGGCTACGTCGACCAGCAAACAGGCGGCTACATCGAGCCAAACACGACATACCCCGAGTTCGAGGCGACGCGGCCACACTGGTGGCAGATGCCCAGCGCCGTGCAGATCAGCGCCGCGACGAACATCACCATGACCGGGTGCAGCTACACGCAGCTCGGGGCCGGGGGCATCGGCATCGGCAACGACGCGAACGCCCACATCTCCGAGGTCGGGCTCGGCGCAAGCCACGTCTCCATCAAGGACGGCTACTTCACACAGGTGATGGGGAACAGCATCACGGCGGGGGGGATCCAAGCAGACGCACACCACCCAAGCGACGAGCGCATGACAAACTCGGACATCACGATCTCGGGGAACATCTTCTACAACAACTCGGCGCTGTTCAGCTCGACGGTGAACATCCTCGCGACGTACCTGCACGACTCGACGATCGCGCACAACGACATCGACACGACCCCCTACTCGGGCATCTGCCACGGCTACGGCTGGGGATCCAACGACGCCGGCGGCAGCCAGGAGTACATCAACCGCGGCCTGTACAACTACCAGCCACTGTATGAGGACCCGACAACGCTGCACGACAACCTGATCGAGGGCAACCTGGTCCACAACTACGGCTTCTCGCACACGGACCTCGGCGCCGTGTACACGCTCTCCAGCGCGCTGGGGACCATCATCGCCGACAACTACGTCTACGACTCCGCCGGGGGGTACGGGATATACCCGGACGAAGGGTCGAGCAACATGACGTACGCGGGCAACGCGTGCTTCTCAAACGGCGGGTGGTACAGTCCGAATGACTGGAGCGAGACGCTGGGCACGGAGTACAACACGGTGATCGACAACTGGGGGAAGGTCGGGGACACGCTGGACGGATTCCCCGACCACACGGGGCGGAGGGAAAACACGTTCCTGCGGAACTATGTCGTCGAGGCGATCACGGATACGTCGATGGCTGGGCAGAGGGCTGCGTACCGGGCTGGTGTGCTCCCTGGTAAGCGCGAAGGGCGGCCTGTCTCGAACAGCGAGGATCTGGCGGATGGGTATCTGGAGATAACTGGTGCAGACGGGCAGGTTTCGCTGAACGTGACGAACTTTGACGATGTGGACTTTACCGATGTGTCGTTTGAGGCGTCTGGGGAGGGTTTCACGCTCAACCCGGTTGATTTGCCGACGTCGATTCCTGCTGATAGCTTTGCTGTCGCGGTGTATTCTGTGGATGGGTCAGGGAATGTCGAAGCCAGCGCTAGCTATACGAACCCGCGGACTGGGAAGGCAGGGACTGTGGTAGCTTCTGGGTCTATTTAGTTTGTAGCTGAGACTATTGCAAGGTTGACAATATACTGCGAATATTCCTAGTATTATCAATAAGTAATTAACCAAGCTGCGGCTAAAGTAATTATAGACACGATATGTTCAGACAGGAGGATCACACTGTGGGAATCGCAGGATTACAAGGTTTAGATGGTTAGTTATTGCCCTTGAGCAGCAGCTGCTTCTCCTCCTTGATCTGCTTAACGACCTCGATGTCGATCTTCAGCGTGTTCGCAACGGTCTCCGCAGGGGTGAGAGCCAGCCACTGCGCCAGCGAGATATCGGCGACGCGGTCGCTCTTGTAGAACTCGAGCCAGACCAGCTTCTCGTCGTCGGACGTGTTTTCGATATAGTGGCCTGCAAAAGTTAGTATTTCAGCCGGGTGGCAGGGTCAGGATGGCGCGGACTTACCACTGTTGTCAGGAAAGACGGCAGTGTCGCCGGCAGCAAAGTCGAAGGTGCGCGCCTTGGAGTCGCCAATGAAGACGGTGGCGCGCGCCTTGCCCTGGTGGAAGTAGAGCCATTCCTCGGCCTGGGAGGTTAGTATCAATCGAAGTATCGTTAGAGTTCACTCAGCAGGACATACATTAGGGTGCCAGTGCAGCTCTCGCAGGCCCCTCGGCTCCAGCTCAACAATGGTAGCCGCCAGAGTTTTCGAGATAGGAAAGTTCCTAGAGTCAATGCGGCGGAAGGTACCCCCCTGGCCGGGGACAGGCTCCGAGGGGTGCTTGTAGGTGTGGTATACGTAGGAGCTGTTGCCGGTCAGGGTGCCCTGGGGCACGTTGTTGGCCTCCTCGGGAATGGTTCCGTTGAGGATGTACGGGAACTTCTCGGGGACGGTGTCGAAGACCGAGGCGTCGACGCCGAAGTTCTTTGCGAGGACGTCGCGCGGGGTGTGCTTGATCCAGTCGTCGACCATGAAGGTGGTGCTGCTCTGTCAGCTGGAGCTGGGTACGGTGGTGACAGGCAGCTTACCCGACTTTCTCAAAGTCGCCGTCGTCAAAGACAAGGAGGTACTCGTTCTCGTCGCTCAAGCCCTGCACGTTGTGGGCAACGCCCTTGGGGAAGTACCAGATGTCGCCCGTCTCGAGCTTCTCCGTCGTCCAGCTGCCGTTCTCGTCGACGGCGGACAGGAGGAGGGAGCCTTCGTAGACGAAGCCCCATTCGGCCTACGTCATTAGGATATGTATGAAACGGGTGGAGAGAGTTACGTACAACGCGGTGCCAGTGCAGCTCACGGATGGCGCCCTTGCTCAGGTGCTGCTGGGCCCCAGAGATGTCATGGCTCTGCGGAAGGTCCTGGATGACCTGCTCACGCACCCAGCCACCGGGGAAGAGCCTCGTCTTGGAGTCGGAGAAACTCCACTTCAGGTTGGGCACGAAGCCGTTGTCCGTCGACTGGGCGCCGAGGTTGTCGGGGTTCTGGACGTCGCGGTAGTGGTCGGTGCCTCCTGCGTGGTGTTAGCCATGAAGTATCAAGGGAAACGGAGTTTCTGACCCAGAAGAGGAGCGCCCTTGCCCTTGCCATCAATCGGCTGGCCGCTGCTGAAACTAGAGCGCTTGACAGGAGAGGGCGAGGCGAGCAGGGAGGGGACTGCCGCAAGCAGGAGAAGAAGCTTGGAGTGCATGATGTTCCAGCAATGAGAGGGAAATGAGTCTCGCTTGCAACGCTTGGCTGCTCCTTCGGGCGGGAGCAAGTATTATACGACGATATTGGGACCTGGCATGATGCAGAATGATCTATCACTGCGAGAATCACAACATCTGCACCTCTCCTGACGCCTTGCGGATGTGCAATCCCCGAAATTGGATCGTCCGGTCGATCGACAGCTCAGATGAACTGCATTCTCGGATAAAGAGGCAAGGCATTGGTGCCCTGCATCGGGCTTTAAAAGTGAATCCCGGTGGACGCTATTGAGGGCGGCGATTTCACCATGCGTGCCAAGCATGTCGTTATACAAGCAGGGCCGGCCCTTGCCCATATCCCCGCTTCTTCGCTGTCGATCGCAGGGCCTGGCAGGGTCTAGTATGGCCTGATAGGGCCGGAGGTGCTGCTAGGGCCTGTGCAGCGCGGATGATGTATTCTTCGACGACTCTTGTTCATCTTTATTGAACTTTCTTTTGCGGAGGTTTTTTACTCTGTTCATCTGCGTCTGGCCATATGACAAGCTCTTCTCCACGAGTCTCACGGCGGCATCCGCGCCATTGACACTCTCCAGCCCTCAACTGAGGAATGTTGCGCAGAGACAAGGCTG
Organism: Aspergillus lucknowensis; assembly: GCF_044049455.1. Classification (NCBI taxonomy): domain Eukaryota; kingdom Fungi; phylum Ascomycota; class Eurotiomycetes; order Eurotiales; family Aspergillaceae; genus Aspergillus; species Aspergillus lucknowensis. The sequence goes on along the minus strand of NW_027263548.1, from coordinate 793,919 downwards.
CCAGAGAAACAACCCTCTTGTGCATACGTTCGCGGCCCTGGAACCTGGTCCCTTCCCGCCCAGCGAACCGGTTCCAGCAGCCCCAGCCTAGTGTTCTCGACGAACCTGCCGAACCCCCAAGTGCGGGATGACAAGTCTTGTATTGGTCATAGAAATGACAAGATCAGTCAAGCCGTCCGTGTTCATTTGCTTGTTCCGTGCTGGACCCCCCGGCGTTCGTCCTTTCAGCCCTGTTAGCGTGGCAGCCATACTTCTCTTCGCCTAGCCCGCGTCACGACATCGAGTCACGACATCGCAGCCCCGAACATCGACCAGCCGCAGGAACCAGATGGCCGTGCTTTCTGTGGTGAATCACGCTATGGCGGGAGGTGATGACTGCCGAATCTGGGAGGACCACAGGGCGATCGATATCTCTTCGATCGTGAAGATACATAGAACTATCAACCTTGCGTGCTCTGGGGCAGAGATGTCGCACACATTGAGGACATTCAGGAAGAACTCAAAGACTCGAGAGAATCAAGGGACGGAAAGTCGGAAAGTTATAAAGGGCGTCTCCCTCGATAATCTGCTCAAATCTTCGCAGAGATCATCCGCTCATTCCATTCCTTATTGACTGGCACCATGAAGTCCGCTCTGATCCAACTGATCCCCCTCGCCTCCCTCGGGTCGGCGCTCTCGATCTCTCTCCCTCCTCTGATTCCTAGCATCCCTGGAGTCACTGAGGCCCTGGGCAACATTGTCCCTCCCCTGCCCATCCTGCAGGTCCCCACCCCTGCTCTGGACAGCCCGCCCTTTGAGGCAAGTGACATCAAGCCCAAGAAGATTGGATACTTCTGGACTGGTGCTGGGGACAAGCAGCACAAGGACTTCCTGGCCACCTACAGTCTGGACGATGACACTTTTGGCACCCTTCTGTGGGTGACTGATGTGCCCTCCAGCGGCAACGACCCTCACCACCTGGGGCCCTCCCTCGACGGAAAGTTCCTCATCGGAGGTGGCCTTCTGTCTCTGCTCAAGACTCAGGTACGTCGAGTTCAACTCGTTTTCAGACGTAGCTAACAAGCCAGGACACCGCGTTCTACTTCGACACGTCCAACCCGTACCGCCCCAAGTTCCACAAGAGCAACAGGGCCATTCTCTCTTCCATTGCGGACGAGATCCGTGCGAAGCCCGACGGCGGGTTCTACATAACCTACATGGGCTCCGCCGTGGGAACCTCCCCGGGCCGCCTCATCGAGACGGACGCCGACTTCAACATCATCCATGAGTGGCCCGAAGACATCGACGGCCTGCTCAACATCCTGGGCGAGCAGTTCTCCCCGCACGGGCTGAGCATCGACTGGGAGCGCGGCTACATCCTGACCTCGGACTTCGTCGAGCCCATCAGCATCCTCAAGCCCAGTACAGGCATCCGCCGTGCCAACACCCTGCGCCTGTGGGACCTCGAGACCAAGCATATCCTCAACACCATCACCATCCCCGACGGCCAGGGCATCCAGGACGTCAAGTTCATCCCAGGCAACCCGGAGGGCGCTGCCCTCGCCACAGCTGTCCACCTCGGCCAGGTCTGGATCATCTACCCCGAGCGTAAAGACGCCAACGGCAAGCCCGGCGTCGCGGAGCTCCTCTATGACCTGGGCCCCAAGGCGCGCGACACGACGGCCATCTACACGGACATCACCCAGGACGGCCGCTTCATCTACCTGAGCCTGACGACGGCGAACCACATCGCGGCGCTGGACATCTCGGACCTCGACAACGTCAAGCGCCTCGATGACCCCGACGAGGACCAGCCCACGATCGGCCCACACTACATCAAGGTGACGCCGGACCAGAAGCACATCGCGGTGACGGACTACTTCGTGCAGACGGGGCAGATCGGGCTGATCAACACGCCGGCGGACTTCAAGGCGCTGTACATCGACATCAACGACGACGGCAGCCTCAACTTCAACCGGTCGATCGACTTTAGCCGCGAGTTTGCGAACCGTGGCGGCGCGAAGCCGCACTCTGTTGTTGTTTTCGATTTCACCGACCCGGAGAACCCTCTCTATTACTAGAGATGGTAGTGAATATTCGGGGAGTAATTTTCTTCGACCGCCTGTACTTAATGCACCTCGCTAGAGGATAATCGAGGCAGTCTCTCTATATATATCTTTATACATTCGCAATAGCCTATCTAAGTTCTTTGACCTGCCTCCCGTGACAACCTAACCCTAACTCGGACACCGAGCTTCCAAATCAACAGAACAGCATCTTCACGCCTTGACAGGCAGGCAGAAAAATTGAACATCTCAGCACTGCCACGTGGCGTTGGACGCCTGGTCAGGTTCCGGTGCGCCTTCCGAGTTCTATATATAGCTCACGAGATCGATATCTCGCGCGGGACGGAGCTGACAATCCAGAGTTAACATCTAAAGTTGCTCACACCATGAAGAACCACTGTTGAAGCTGTATTTTATCTTCATTTGCATCGACATCAACGAGCATGGATCGCGTCATTCCTTGCGGACCTCGTGTCGGACCCAAATCTCGGCCCAACGCCACGGTTTTGGGCTTTTAGCGGTCCCGGATGAGCCAATAACGAAGAACTACAGCGTCCCCGGATTGACGCACAAGTTTCTTCAGGGGCCTTGTGGATCCGCTGCCTGACATGGGTTTTCTGACTGCTCGATCCGCAGCATTTTCGACCTCTCTTCGACCTCTTCGACCTCTTCGAGGTCAAAAGATCGAGTGGGATGCAATGGCCATACTCAATAAACGCTACTCGAGCTCGCTCGCCATCGCCGCCGCGTTCCTCTTCTTCCTCGTCCTCCTCCGCCGCAACACTCCATCGGCCACTGTCCTCCCCGTCGCCAGCCGCCTCTCACCGAATCTCTGTCCCGCCACGCCCCCCGACCCCCCCTACAACCGCACAAACACCAACGGCTTCAGCTGGCGCGACATCCCCGTCCGCTACCCCGTACAGAACCCCATCCCACTCTCTCCCGAACGCCCCATCGCCCTCCCCCAGATCCAGCACTCCTTCCCCCCGCCGACACCGGAGTCCGAAGAACTCCGCAAAGCCCGCCAGGCACGCATAAAAGAGACCTTCACGCGAGCATGGCGCTCCTACGAGCAGCACGCCTGGAAGGCCGACGAGCTCCGGCCCATCTCCGGCTCCTGGCGCAACACCTTCGGCGGCTGGGGCGCCACCCTGGTCGATAACCTCGACACGCTCCTGATCATGGACATGCCCGAGGAGTTCGAGCGCGCCGTCACGGCCCTCCTCGACGTCGACTTTAGCCCGCACTCCTCGTCCGCAAGCACAGTCAACCTCTTCGAGACGACAATCCGCTACCTCGGCGGATTCCTCGCGGCCTACGACCTCTCCGGCTGCAGCGACACACGCCTCCTCGACAAGGCCATCCAAATCGGCGACATGATCTACGCCTCCTTCGACACCCCCTCGCGCATGCCCGTCACCCGCTGGAACCCGCACAAGGCCGCCGGCGGCGAGGAGCAGTTCCCCGCCTCCCAGGGCACCATCGCGGACGTCGCCTCCTCGTCTCTCGAGCTAACCCGCCTCTCCCAGCTGACCGGGGACACGCGATACTTCGACGCGATCTCGCGCATCACCGACGTGCTAGACGAGCAGCAGTACCGCACCCGCATCCCGGGCCTCTGGCCCGTCGCCCTGGACGTCTCCAAGCCCGACCTCACGCGCAGCTCGACCTTCACCTTCGGCGGCATGGCCGACTCGGCCTACGAATACCTCGCCAAAACCTACCAGCTCCTCGGCGGCGTCGGCCGCGCCCCGCAGTACAAACGGCTCTACGAAGGCGCCCTGAACACCGGCGCAGACACGCTCCTCTTCCGCCCCATGGTCCCGGACAGCGCAGACATCCTGGTGTCCGGCGTCGCGCACGCAACAACCTCCTCCGTGAACATGGAAACTCGCAGCGAGCACCTCTCCTGCTTCGCGGGGGGCATGTACGCGCTCGGCGGGAAGCTCTTCGGCAACGAGACGCACGTCGCGATCGCCCGCAAGCTCACGGACGGCTGCGTCTGGCTGTACCGCGAGTCTCCGCTGGGCATCATGCCGGAGATGTTCTCGCTCTCTGCGTGTCCCTCGCTCGTCGAGTGTCCCTGGGACGAACGGCAGGAGGGCGGGGTCTTCACGGCCGTCCGTGACAAGCGGTATAACCTGCGTCCTGAGGCGGTCGAGAGCGTCTTCTACATGTACCGGATTACGGGGGAGGAGCGGTACCGCGAGGCGGCGTGGGAGATGTTCGAGGCGATTGATGCGGTGACGCGGACGGAGTATGCGAATGCGGCGGTGCGGGATGTGATGGATGTCCGGAATCCGGAGAAGGAGGATAGCATGGAGAGCTTCTGGATGGCGGAGACGCTGAAGTATCTGTATTTGATCTTTGGCGAGCCGGGGCTCGTCAGTCTGGATGAGTTTGTGCTGAATACAGAGGCGCATCCGTTTCGGCTGCCGAGGTGAGAAAAAAAAAATTTACCATATATAGTATCTATCTGCATAGAACTACGTTGGCATACACCTTTTTTTATGCATATCATCACGTCGTAAGACTACAGGTGTCTTCATAATCTTGTATTCTACAGCAGCTTCAGTCCGCCCATTTACCACCCCCCTTAGGGTCGTACGTATTATGACTCGATATCGTCGTGGTGACCGTGCTCCCCGTCAGCGCACTGATGCGCCCGGGCGCCGAAAAGCTCAGCTGCGGCGCATGGTACTTCCTCGTCCCGTAGAGCCGGTCGACGTCCTCGAGCGTCGTCCCCGTCATCGTCGTCGTCGGCGTCGGCGACGAAATAGACACCGTCCGCAGCGAGTGCACGTTGTCGTCGCCGCCTCCGCCGTCGTCGTCACTCGAGACGCGCTCGAGATCGCTCTGGCGCGTGCTTCGTCGTCCTCGTCGTCCGTCGCCGCGGAGCAGCGCGGCCACAGCATCCTTCTTATCCTTCGCCCAATCGATCCAGGCACGCACCATCGACCACCGGACTGTGCAGACGGCGCCCCAGAAGCCGCCGGACTAAGAAGTCCTGTTAGCTCGTCTCCACGGAAGGGGGGGGGACAGATGAAAGAGAGGATGAGGCAGGGACGTACAGCAAGAAGAGCCAGCGCCGAGACAACAGTCGCCTGGTTCGGCTCAATCTTCGCCGCAGGCTCGAGACAGGCTTCCTGGTCGCCTCTCGACCGAACGAGACAGTCGATCCAGGGTTTCAGCTCCTCGTACGGATACTCCGAGGCCCCGCGGAACCGCAGCACCGACTGGCCCACGTAGACGACGTATAGCAGGATCAGCCAGGCGATTGCGATAGCGCGCCACTGAAGCTGGAGGATGCGCCAGACGCGTGTGGAGGCTGGCGGGCGCGAGGCGATGACCGCCGTTGTTGCTGTTGCTGCTGCTGGGTCGGGCGAGTGGGTTGCACCGCCCTGGGCGAGGACGCCGCGGATGCAGTAGGCCATGATGAAGAGCTGCAGGGCGAAGGAGATGAATGCGACGCCGATGAGGGGGCCCCAGAAGGAGCCGATGCTGCGCGGGTAGCTGACGTAGCACATGTTGCCGACTTGGTAGGAGACGCCGGAGACGCCGAGGACGATGCCGAGCATGGCGAGCGAGCCCACGAAGATGCAGGCGATGGAGACGGCGCGGAATTTGGTGCCGGGCTCGACGTCCCAGCAGAGTTGGAGGTACAGCGAGAGCGAGCGGAAGAAGCCTACACGGTCAGCCGGGGATACACTTCGATCGCGAGTACGTACATCCGATGACGAGGACCCAGACGCCGTAGAGAAGCAGGGCCCCCGAGGCGGCGCAGTTGGCCTCGGACAGCCAGTAGTTCGGGGTGATTGCGTCGTAGCAGTATTCAACGGAGGGATTGAGGGGGATGATAAAGGCAATCTCTTTTCTTAGCATCCGTGTACGCTGTCAAGGTTTAAGAGCGCATACCGACATGAAAATAAAGCCCATCAGCGGACTCGTGGTCAGGTAATGCCGCTGCGTGGCGCTCACGGGGAGGACTATGAAGGTCAAGGCAGAGACGATCATGATGACGAGGACGGCCAGCCCAATCCAGGGCACCATGGCGGAGGAGAAGTCTGTCCGCGTCAGCGTCTGCAATTGCCAGCTGTCAATTGTCACCAGCCGCACCATCGGAGTATCGCCAGTCGGTGATCGGACAGGGGAAGCAGCAGGAGACGATGGTGTCTCCATTGTCGTGTGGATGGCACCAACGCCCGTCGAGATCTATGCGGTCAGTGATCTTTTGGAATACCCCAGACTCAATCGCACTCACATCCACGGCGAGTCGCGACGGACAGTTCAGGAATGAACGGCTCGGGGCATTGCGCGTAGGAGCTGTTGGTCTCCATGTCGAATAGGGGCTGGGAGTCCACCAACGCCAGGCCGCACAGACATCAGGGAAGAGACATCGATCTCAAACTCAGTCGAGGACACAATTGTGGAGGGAGCTTCCCCAGAATTGAGGGCACGAGCGAGGATTCCATCTGGGGAGACGAGAGGCGTGGACCAGATATAAGCAAGCAGCCAGGGCCTGCACACCCCCAAACAGGCGAAAACGATGCCAATCGCGCTGACAACAGGATTCGGGGGCTGCTTCAGACCCCGCAGTCTCGACGAACTGGGGCTAGGCCTGCTGTTAGGGCCGGGGGACGGTCGATGCTCATCTCTCCTCGGCTGGGCGTGTGTCCGTGGATCTCTGTGCGGCTGGACTCGCTGCGGTCTGGTCGCGGTCGCCTGCCAGAGGGGACGATTTCAGTCGACTTTTCAACAATCATAATCCATTTTTCTGTGTGCGTGTGAGCTGATGCCCGGTCAGTCCAACAAAGGCTTTGTGCTACTGGATCCGCTCGCAAGAGCGATCAACAGGCCCACAGCATCAAATATGAGCCGTTCAGAGTTTTTTCAGAATTTGAAGTGAACCGCTGAACCTCGTCCCCGCCATGGAGCAACATCCTAGCATCCGAGCAGAGCATCCTGGCTGCGACCGTGGGATCACGGCATCACGGCATTCACACTCGTCGGCACTTGAAGCCGTGGCTCAAGAGGCCGCGAAATCCGATGTCGAACACGGCAGGCTGGCCAAGCCTGAATTGCGCACGAAAAACTCAATCATGCCTCAGGGTCAAGACCTTGGGCACGAGGGATCTTCACAGACGCACCCCGGCCCCCAACCCCCGAAGCGAGACGATCGTCCTCGCCAGCACCGGATTTGCAATTTCCAGGCCGTTGAGCGTGTCATTCACGGGGCTGCACGCGTGTCTTGGCCTCTTGTTTGCGCATTGAGGCGGTTTTAGGGCCTTGTCGGCCGGGGTTGGCTTCCTCTCTCCAGGTTCCAGGCAAGCAGAGGCAAAATGAAGACGCTAGTGACGTTTTCTGTCCTGGTGATTGGGGAATTCAAGAGCTGATTTCGACTGGCAACTCACTTGCGGAAATGTTTAAGGATTCTCAATGTCAGGATGAGCTGTGGTCAGGACTTCGCCCAGTGAACTCGACGACCTCGACCTCCACAGAAACTCACGATCGGACAAAGGAAGTTCCCTCTGTGGACCGTGCCGGAATCCGACAGAGTTCTCGGATCCATGGTTCTCCTCCCCAGACCCAATTTTCGAGCCGATCAGCGTGCGGAGGTGCGGAGATGTTTACTGTTCATCCAGACAAACAAACGGCTGTTGGTATCCTGGGACGGATATCTGATGTCGAGGAGACTCGGTCAAGGGCTGCGATGATCGGCAGATAGTTCCAGTGTTTGTGCACATCATGCACCCCTCACGGGCTTCATAGCTCATGTCCACAGTCTAGACTGGTGCTCCGAGAAGAGATGAATCCATAGCAAGCATAGGCATTATTCATAGGTTGTCATAAATCATAAATCAATCAATCATCCAGCACGCATCAAGGGTATCTGCATCCAGTCCTACGAGTCCTCCCAATCACTCACAACAAGACACGACAAGAACACCATCATGCGAAACACTGACCCATACCGATCGTCCACAAAGCGAATCTCCCCGAGCCGCTTCGAGTTCCCCGTCCCCACGTCCGCCGAGAACACAACCAGGACTTCGCGCGTTCCCTCATCGACAAGCTTATAGTTCTGACGTACCACCCTCTTCGACGACTCGTTCGACCTCTCAGCACCGAAGGATCGCGTCCGCTTCCACACAAACGTCTTCCGCAGCACCTCGCCGTTGTCGTCGAGCACGGCCATCTCCCACCGGTACCGCACCCCGGACCACTTATCGATCCGTCTCAGGTCCTCCCAGATCGCATTCTGCGCGTGGTCTGGGTCTCCACGCGCGATCTTCGCGGTTCGAGAACTCGCCATGAACGTGACGAACGCGACGACCGGCCCGCTGGCGTCTTTGCCGGGGTACATGGTGAAATGCGGGGCGGTGGGACGCAGCCCTTTTGTTTTCACGTAGTAGACGGGCAATCCCACATCGTCGATGATGGTGTAATTCGGTTTGAGCGTCTTGAAAATCGTGTAGGGACGCGAGAAGTCACCGTGGAAGCTGCTGTCGGGAGTTGTCGTGGCGGAGCGGGTGAGGACGGTTGAGGCGCGGAATCGGCTCCTGCTGGGGAGCGGGATTGTGACGGTGCTTCGACGCATCTCGTGCAAGCTGAACAGATCGGAGTTGTTACATTGATTTGCTTGACCTCTGGCTTTGGTGGTCTGGACGAGTTTATCAGTCGTGACTAAAGTTTTCGTGGGATGTGATGGTGTGAAGACCCATGTGACGACTGAAGGACTGCAGAAGGATCACACCGGGCAGGAGTGATTGGCTCACGCACCGCGGACTGCCGGATTCAGCCTGTTGAAACCGGGATGAGCAGCCCTGAAACGAACAGGGGACTGACAAGCGTCTGACAACTGCTTTGGGAGGCCCTGACACCTCTTTTGGGAGGGAGCAAGACTGTTTCAATGGTCGTTTCGCTGAAAGATGCAGCTCCATGACGCATGACGTGCGGACAGACTGGACGACAGCCTCGATAGCTCCTGGGTGCGGGATTGAGGGACGCTCGTGTTCAGGCCGGTTGTCGGCTCTTCTGCCGTCCATTGCGGGGAAATCCGGGGTTGGCGGCCTGCCTCTAGGCCTGCACTGGTCGACGTCTTTGCCACGTCGCTGACTCTTCCTGGTCGACTTCTCTGTCGATCTCTCTGATGGACTGGGGGCATGTGTCGAGAAATCATGCGTTCACCGGCGGTCCTGAGTCGAATCCACGTACTTATCGTCGCCGGCGAGCTCAAGACACAAGCACAAGACATGGAGGCATCGAAAAGGGCCCGAGCAGCTCCTTCGATGCATGAGGCACTGGTCTACGAAGGTAAAGTTTCGGCTTCGACTTTCCACTTCAGTCAATGTCCGGCTTTGAGGACATTGCTCCTGGCGTCTCCGCAGCTCCCAAAGGCGCGACATAATGCGGCCGTATTTATTCCAACTAGCTGTCCAGCGGGCGCAGCTTGTCAACATATTATGGCTAAACTGCGTGTCTCTAGGCCTATAATCGAGTCGCCTCGATATACTTCGCACTCTGATCATCCATATGGTGCATCAATCGGCGTTGTGTCGTGTTAACCACCTCGGCTGTTCCTCAATCCCGAATCGTATCCTTGACTCAGACAGGACGCGAGGAAAATCCATGACCTTCGGCGTGTCTTGCTCGATCGCCCGAAAGTAACTAAATGGCACCGGCCACCGTCGTATTGGCGAGTGAGAGACTTTCGTTGACACTCGGGACGACCCAAACGGTTCCTGATTTAACCGAACGGTGTCCGCGATAGCTCGAGATCCTATCCAAAGACAGCTCTCACTGTGCGCGACGTCACTCATTTCTCGTCATCCGTCAAACATACTAGCTCAGCCAGGCCTATTCTCAGCAGGCCGAGGACTGTACGCTTCAAAAGCCCGCTGACAATCCGCCGGTAGATCATGGTAGAGTGTCTGCTTCATTCGCCACGAAAACAGCCACGTCCAGTCGCTTTTTCGCGTCATCCCTGCACTGCCGAGGACGAAGTCCCTGAGCCTTTGGAGGATTCCGTCTGGGATGTGAAAGATCCACCGGTTTGCGATGGCCGCTCGCACACTGCGTGCCGTTCGTCCCTTCCGCACCTGCTCGTAGATGCCCAACACGGCAGCGATGTCTTGTCGAGTGGCTTCTTGACTTGGCATGGCTGGGTCGCTCCTGCTGTTTTTCTCATTCAGCAACCCGAGGAGCTTGCCGACCGCGAAGCCGTCCTCAACTGCCATCGCTGCCCCTTGTGCTTGATAGGGCAGAGTTGGGTGGCAGGCGTCTCCGAGCAGAGCAACCGTCCCCTACAAGTGTCAGCCACTGTATCTAAGCTGTAGAGGTGTGCATACCTTTGTCCAGGTGGGAAGCTCCGGGAGATGTGCGAGCTTCCACTTGTTGACCGAAGGAACGCACGAGATCAACTTGCGTAGCCTAACAGAGTCAACGACGGCCGTATAGAGTTGACAGAGACTGACGTTTCGTCCCATCCCGCGTAGCTTTCTCGCATCTCTGCGACATCCCCTTCGACCCTGCGAGCGCCCTTTTCGAGGTTATCCGGTCGCAGCAGCACCAGGTTGAACTCTTCTCCACCGCGCACAGGATAGAAGATTGAATGCTTGCCGGGTCCGAGCCAGCTCGTTACGGCAGACTTCCGGCAGAGCTCTTCCACTTTTGGGTCGTTCAAGGCTTCAAGCTGCTCCTTTTTGAAAGTCGCTCGGTATGCCAGATCGCCCGTCTCTTGCGGGACCGTCGGCGATCCAAGTACGAGATCTCGAACTCGAGAATATAGACCTGTCGATTAGCATCTTCCAGTAGAATCCATGGGGCGTAGGTACCGTCGGCGCCGATAATGACATCCCCCGCGACGCGTTCGCCCCCGGCGAGGAGCACTTCCGGTCCTTCGAATACAACGTCCGTGACTTCAGCATTCAGACGGACTTCCGCCCCGAGACGCGTCGCTTCGTCTAGCAAAACGCGATGGAGGTCTTGTCGATGGATAATACTGGTGTAGTCAGACACTGTTCAGAACCAGATCGATGAACGCACATCCACGGCACCCCAAACTCCTCGACAATATCATCGCCAAATGGCATCGACCGAAGAAGATGTCCATCATCGTATCGCCGGAAATCGACATGCTGCACGACACTCCCGGCCTCTAGCAATTTATGTAAAAGACCCAGCTCTTTGAGGATCCTCGCGCCGTTTGGCGGAATCTGGATCCCTGCGCCGATTTCGCAACCATCGGGGGACCGTTCCAGGACGACGACTGCGAGATCCTCGCGTCGACAGGCAATTGCACAGGCGAGACCGCCGAGTCCGGCTCCTACAATGGCTGTTTTCATGATAGGGGATGAGATGGAAGTAAGGTGAATGCTACGCTGACGACGTGGACGCACGCCTTCAGTATCATGAGCCACGGAGGTGCGAGCTACGGGGAGATTCAGATGACTAAGCGCGGAGGGAAGCAATCAACAGGATGAAAGCGGATGAAGAATCTGAGTTGCTATCGAGGGGTTCTATCTAGATATTTATACCTGCAAGGAGGCAAGTAATAGACCTTCATGATATTCCCTATTAGGAAAGAGCAATTAAATAAAGCAAAATAAAGGAACAATTTAAGCAATATAAGCAATATTAGGAGGTGGCAGCTGAGCAATAATACTAGCTAATCCTAATACTATCAAATAAATGAATTATTCTATTACCTTGTTCGGGGAGCGCGGGGAGCGTAGAGAGGAAGTATCGACTCCCCGACGGGCGGGAGATTGCCCAAGGGACAGAGCGGTTTGAAGCGGCGGAGGCACTCTTCTCGCCTTCTTCAGTGGGGAGGGAAACTGGGGGGGTTCACGAGGTGGTCTTTGACTCGATAATGAAGTGGTTATTAATGGTCAACATACCCCCGTAGCATCATGCAAGGCCTCTAGATACTGTCTTCGGACTATATACGGTCTTTGTCATTAGTATAGTTAAGTATTGCGACAAATTTATAGTATTACTAGAATTTAGTGAGCCTGTTGGCAATCATACAATTACAAGGCAACTAATTAATATATAGGTAATTTGATTATGATGACAGGTGTTAAATACCTTGATGATGCAGCATGGCATCCACGCACCCATTGGCAAAAAATTGCAACTTCCCCGGAAACCCGTCTATGCCCTCACCCTCTTCTATTTCCTTCCATTTTCCGTCACCTGTTGAAGTTAGCAAGTGGTAAAAACACTTCCAAGTAAATAGCGCATACCTTCATTGACCCATAACTCATGCAAAATACGAGCATGGTCCACGGCAACTCGAGACAGCCCAACTTGCGCCGTATAGTCCCCCACATCCCATCGGTCGCTGATTATGCTACCCCCATCCGTGCAAATGTAATAATACCGCGAAAGATCGCGGTTTAGCGGCGTCAGCGAGCTCCCAGCATACCGTACAGTTTTCAACCAGCGTCCCAAAGGCGTCAGGCACCCACGGATCAGGATAAGAATCACGAGCCCATACAGGACAGTCGGCCAGTGTCTGGGATCTCGAGAGTCGAGAAGCCGGAACAGACACTCCAAGATATGGGTTAGCATAGCATCGAGGCCACCCTCAATGTCGTATCCAAGCTTCGAAGCATTAACGCCCTCTGTATTTGGTGGTATCCAGGACAGAGGCGTTGGAGATTCTCGAAGAGCCCGCTCTCCCCAGATGGCTCGGTTGACTTCTACAACGGGGAGAACTCTGCCGGCGTCATAACTCGGCTCTTGAATGACGACAGGGGCGCCATCGTCGAATAATTCTTCCTCTGTGAGATTCAATATTTCGCCGTCCACATAACCAAAGTCTCGAACGAGGAGAAGGCAATGAAGAGCTAGCGCGATGACCGTATTTTCGCTGGATAGATCGCTCGGGTTCGGCGACTCACGTAACAAGTCGGTTTGCAGCTGGGCGGCGCTTGAGAGCAGAGTCTCAGTGTTCCTTTCATACCACTGCCCCCAGCGCGGGTTGATGTCTTGAAACTGATTAAGAAATTCGTGGAGTAATTCGGGAAACCGCATGGTCTTATTCCGGCGCTGGATGGCTGACATATCCCACATTGAAGATGCTGCCATTTCATCAGAAACCTCACCGTAGTCGAAGGATATCAGCATGTACGAGCGCGGGGTAGCGCCCTTGATTCGCCATTGTATGGGTGGTACCCGAGTGACAACTGCCTCTCTTGAGTTAGTTGCTTGGGGCTTTCACTCATCTTGTTCCAATGGGAGCTGTGGTTACCGGAGAAAGCCTCGTCCAGGCTATAGTTGGGTTGTTGCGGGATAGTGGCAGCCGATCGAAGAATCTCCACCTTATTTCTGCGATCATTGAACATTGTGTAAAGCTGATGACATGATTGAGCTAGATGGGAAGCATCTTTGATCGTGGTAAGCTGATGGAAGATCAGCAATAGGATCTCGTTTGGCAGGCGCAAGATATAGGGAACTTTCTCTTTTTCATTCAGTGGGCACAGGAGGGTCAGCTGCAACGACGGGTGTTGTTCTCTTAGAGCAGCCATGGCCACGTGAAGTAATAGACGGATGAGGGTGTTATCCTATGCAGAGTTGAATACGACACCTGCCCGGCCATTTGATATCTCGACCTCCCTAATCATCAGTAGCGCAGCCATTTGCCCCTCTTCCGCAGCCACACTCTCAACCAACCCAGTGGCACGAAACCTGTTGTTGACGGTCGACAAGTATTTTCTTCTTCCAGCCTGAGGCACATTAGGAATCCGATTTCACGCCCACAGAGTAGTACAAAGTAATAAACGGCCACTGCACTGCCCTCCTCCCGCTCGTGAATCTCCATCCGTCAAGATCAGCCCCTGACCGGGCTATCAGCTCCTGAATTTCCCCCGGCGTGCGCGTCCGAAGACACGAAATCAGCCCGTCCACCCACAACGCCAGCGGGGCGATGGGCACAACAAACGTGAAGAAGAGACGCACGGGGGAGCGCCAGAGCCAGAACAGCGTCACGTAGAACCCCCAGAAGAAGACGAGCGGCGAGCACAGACACGTCGGGACGTCTCGAGCGGTGATTTCGAAGATCCTAGCTCGTTAGCACTGATGGTCCGCAGTACCCGTCGAGGACAAGGGAGGCTGGTACATAAATGCGTCCGCAGATTGCAGGGCACTCCGCAGAATCCCCACGGCATCCCCATCATCGAAGTGGTGAAAACAGATATTAAAAATCCGGCACTCTCGCGAACCCGCCTCCGCTAACCTCCCTACATCCCGCGCATCGACGCCCTCCGCGCGATACGCGATCTGCGGCTGCATCTTCGCGATGCGCGCCCACTCGCGCACGGGCGGGAACAGGTCCGTCAAAATAAACCGGACGCCCTCTTTCCCCTGGACTTCTAATTTTCGGTTAATTTCCAACTCGATGAGGGGCGTTGGCCCGCCCGCGCCCGCGCAGATGTCGACGATTGTGTACGACGACGGGTCGCGCAGGTGCTCTTGTATCACGGCGCAGGCTTGTGTCGCGAGACTGCCGTGGCTCCAGAGGGGGACGCGCAGGTTCCAGAGCTGTGTGAGGGAGAGCTGTTCATGGTCGTGCAGCCATGCTGGACACCAGGGCTGGTCGCCTATTTCGAGGAATTGGATGCGTGGCCAGGACATTGGAGATGTTGCGCGTGGGAAGTTTAGAGGAGTTTGTCGCTGACGTCAATTATATATACGACGGATATACGAGGGACAGATGAGGGATACGCATGCTGATTCAGTTCAACCCCACTGCAGAATACTTTAAATCACTTAAACCAGTACCCATTCAACCCCTCGATCGTCCTCGCACCAACATTATGATGCCGATTCTCCTCCCACACCTGCCCGCCCTCGCCATACTGATTCGACAGGTGGCCCAGGAAGAAATCCAGATTCTCCTTACACTGCGGAAACTCCGCCTTGAAGAATTCAAACAGCTCCTGCACGGACGCCTTCTTCGGCGCATACGTGATCTTCTTGGAGAACAGGTCGAGATATCGCTTTGTGTGCGCTAGGTCTTCGCTCGCGTTGAGCTCCCACCCCGGCTCCATGTGCCCGGGGATGACCTTCGTCGGTTGCAGGGCGCCGATAAGTTCAAGAGTTTTGTTCCATGCTTCGAGGAGAGCCGGCGTTTCAACTTCCTCGACCCTGTGCCAGTCGGTTAGCTACGCTACTATATACCGTCGTCAAAACCGCGGGGCAGGGCAGCGTACCAAACGTGAGTGCTCCGCCCATACACGGCATCACCACAAACAACGATCTTCTCAGCAGGCATCCAGAACAGCGTGTGGTCCACGCTATCCCCCTGCACAGGGCCCAACAGAACAACAGGACTCTCCGGATCCCCATCCAAAACGAAGAAACTAAACTCGAACGGCTCCGGGCGTCGCGGAGCGGTATGCACATTCTCCTCCCCAAACACAGACGGCCAGTACTTGACCTTGTCGTCGTACTCGCGGTTAATCCCGGCGAGGACGTACGGGGCAGCGTAGAACTTGGCGTCGGGGAAGGCGTCGAAGATGGAGTTTGCGGCGAAGAAGTGGTCCGGGTGGTGGTGGGTAACGAAGACAGCCTTGAGGGGCTTGGTGGTTGTCTGCTTGATCCATTGGGCTGTGGCCTCGCCGTCGGGTTTCAGGAAGGGCGGGTCGATGAGGACGGCTTCGGTGGCGCCGACGATGAGGGTTGTGATGCTGGAGAGGCCCTTGGTGGAGGACGAGAGGTGGTGTGTTTCGAGGGGCATGTTGAGTTGGAGGCAGTACAGAGGTTCAGATACTGAGATATCAAAGTGCTCGAGTGAAAGCAGGAGGGGTCCAAGTCCTCATGGCCATTTATATTGCATCCCGCGATCACCTGCACGGGAAACCCCCGTGTCCAGCTCTCCTCGCGGGGAGATGATCGGTGCGGGGGAACCAATGATCAAATTTCTCAATCGAGCCTTCCCTTGCTCCGGACGGATATCCTCCACTGCAGACGACTGGGTTGGCGGGGAGGAGCCGATAAAAGATGCTCGTGCCCTTGCTGTCCCTCCTTCTCTGTCCCTGACATGCACAGGTTACAATGGCTCAGTATACTCGCAGCCTCGCTCCAGACGCCTTGAAAGACAAGGTCATCGTGCTCACCGGTACGTTCTCCATCAAATACACAGTACACAGTACACACGAAAATACTAACAGCGCAGGCGGCGCAAACGGCATCGGCGCCAGCCTCGTCGAGCATGCCTGCGCGAACGGCGCATACGTCTGCTTTGGCGACCTCGCCGTCGAAGCCGGCGAAGCACTCGCAAAGACCGTGAACGCATCGAACCCGAACTCTTCCCCGCCCCGCGCAGTCTTCGTCCAGACAGACGTGACGAACTACGAGTCTGTCCTCGGGCTCTTCGACGCGGCCATGGAGAACTACGGACGCATCGACCACGCCGTCGCGGGCGCGGGGATCGTCGAGATCGGGAATATTTTCGATCCTGCACTGAACATGGAGAGTATCCGCCAGGTAAGCTGACATCAATACTATCAGCGGATTATACAAACACAGATTCTAATCAAAGCAGCCACCCACGACAAAGGTGCTCGACGTCAACCTGCTCGGCTGCCTGTACGTCGCACGCATCGCAAGCGTGTACCTCCGCCAGGGCCTTCCCACAGACACAGACCGCTCGATCGTCCTGGTCTCCTCCGTCGCCGGCTTCAAGGAATCCCCGGGCCTCTTCGTCTACCAGGCATCCAAGCACGGCGTCATCGGCCTCATGCGCTCTCTGCGCCTGTACCTCCCCGCGCCCGCGCACGGGATCCGCATCAACTGCATCTGTCCCTGGATGACGGCGACGGGGATGGTGCGGGGGATCCAGGACGGGTGGTACAAGGCGGGTCTGCCGGTGAATTCTCCCATGGACGTGGCGAAGATTACGGCGGCGGTGGTGGGAGATGCGTCGCTGAATGGGACATCGATGTATGTTGAGGGGGGGAGGGCGTGGGAGATTGAGGGTAATCTGGATCGGTTGGAGCCTGTGTGGCTGGGGGAGGAGCCGTCGAGGTCGCTGGCCAAGGGACAGGCTGTCTTGGGGTCTGGGATGGATTGGACGAAGTAGGTAGATTACTGGAGTATTGGGCCGGCAGAGGTAGCAGGATATGCAAATGGAGAAATCTACAGTGTTCTATTGACCTCCCCGATCAGGAGGATTGACTACATCCAATGGCGCAGTAATTCCGCGATCTCCAGCCGGACAATCCCCACGCTGATCCCCCCCCGGGGACAGTCCGGTCCCTCGGATGAGCGGATCCAGTCCGAGCAACTACGATGAAGCCAGATACAGCTCCTTCTTGATGATATCCGCCGCCTTCTCGGCCACCGCATACACCGTCGCCTGGATATTCCCCCTCGGAATGAGAGGGAAGACACTCGCATCCACGACGCGCACGTTGGTCGTCCCGTAAACGCGCAGACTCGGGTCCACGACGCCCCCATCCTCGCGCGGCATCATCGCACATGTCCCGCTGGCGTCGTGCATCGAGAGGACGAGCTCCTTGCACAATTCCTTTGCCTTGTCGAGGTTTGTCAATTGCTCTGAGGTATGGAAACGCTCGCCATCAGGCTTTAGTAGTGGCGCCATGGCGGGTGTTTCGGTGATTTTCTCCATCCACATGCTGTGTCGCGTGTGTAGCTCCATATCGGCCGGATGGCGGAGAATACCGTGGTCGATAGCTGGAGCAGCGAGGGGGTCGGCTGAAGTTACGTGCACGGAGCCTCGAGACAGGGGATAGCTGAGCAGGGAGAGGATGCTGATGAAGAGGCCGGGGTGGTTCATGCTGAAGACGTCCTTCGGATGCTCTGCGCGCGGGAGCAGTTGGAACGGAGCGAGGATGTACTGGGCTGTTGGTTCGTTGGGTTCGTTGAGGATCTGCTTGAGGAGTTTGTATTGTTTCCGGTACATCGGCGGGAGACGCTCATCCTTCAACGAGGCATCGATCCTGTCTATCAACTGCTCTCGCTCGGCTTCGGGGAAGTCGATGCAGGGCATGAACGCCGAAACCATAGGCACCGTTCCGAGAGGCCCTGAGCCGTCCTTCTTATAAGCTGCCATGGCTGCTGCTGCGATCTCCGGATCGCGAGCCATGTCGCCTGATGGCAGACCGTCCGCCACCTCGTAGCTAAACGAGACGAACCCATGGTCTTGGAGATTCTCGCCCACGCCAGGCAAGTCGACGAGATCCAGAATGTTCAGAGAACGAAGTCTCTCTGTATTTCCGATGCCAGACATTTCGAGAATCTGCGGTGTCTGAGTAGCCCCCGCCGCGAGGATGACCTCCCCGACGACGTGCGCCCGACGTCGCTTTCCGTTCTGTACATAGCTCACAGCGACGAATGTCTGCGGTGAATCTGATCGCTCAGCGCTGTATTCCTTCGGCCGCAGCCTGAATGCCCGCGCGCCAGTCACGATGCGCAGGCTGCGGCGCTGTAGAACTTCACGCGTCAAATACGCAGATCCAGCATGGCTGCGCGCGTGAGTGGCCGGGTCCACGGCGCCAGAATTGACAAACGGACCTGCTCCAGCGCCCTTGATGGGATTCTCCGTCTGCGGCCAGCCCATCGACTCGAAGGCCTTGAACCAGGCGGCGGAGTAAGGCATGTACTCCTGTCCGAACGAGAGCTTCACAGGGCCGTCGCGTCCCTGGTCGATTTGCTGCGACTTCATTCCCCCGAAGAAGGCACGAACTTCGTCTGATGGAGCCGTCGCAGTGTGGAACTTGCGCAGGTACGGTGCGAACTCGTCCCATCCCCAGCCGGGATTGCCTAGGGCTTCCCACGCGTCCATCCCCTGGCGCGACGGATAATCCATCATGCCCAGGCTGATCGCAGACGATCCCCCAATAGTCTTTCCCGTCGTTGCGAACAATTTCCGCCCGTTCAGCTGTTCCTGCGCGTGCTGTTAGCTGTGGCTGCATCGGGCGCATGCGGAGTTATTGTACCTGGGGAACGGAGCGAAAGACCCAGTCGAACTCCGGGTCACCGTACGTCACTGTCGCCAATCCCGGAATTTGAATCCGCAGGTCATCCCGGCAGTCTTTTCCCGCTTCGAGGACGAGAATGCGCAGGCTGGAGTCCTCGCTCAGTCGGGCCGCGAGCACGAGGCCGGCTGTTCCGCCGCCGACGATGACGAAGTCGTAGGTTGCGAAGCCGGAGTCGGCAAGGGCGTCAAGATCGGCCTCGTCTTCGTCGTCTGGTGTGATGCTCTGGTCGCGGTGCTGCGGGAGATCCATGGTCCTCTAAGTAACGGGGTGCTCTTCAGCCAAATTGCGATTTGGACTGCCAGCGTACGACTATTCAGTGAGAATATTGAAATCTTGAGATCATCCTCCGGCCGTTAGAGTCACATGCCTGCTGTTCTTTGTTTGGCTTCAGCCCAGCTGCTGTGGGAGGGTTTATGCACTGGGCCGCTCTCAGGTTACACAGCGCTTCTTTGTCCCTGTCATCCATGAACTCATTGCAGGCTGCCATACCGGCTTGTTCCACGGTTCAGGCCCATTCTTCGTGCCTTCGGCCTTCCGGAGACCGAGATGGGCCGCTGTGCCATTGGATGGGCGCCGGTTTAAGCATGCCTCCAGCTTGTGGTTCGGGCTGCATCAGCAAGAGGACAACTGCTGTATCTCCGTCTGGGCCCGAAGTCCGCGGCGTTGTCCGCGGCGTTGGGTCCCTGCATTCAGAACGCGTATATAATCGACCTTCAGCTTCTCCTAGCTCCTGAATGCACACCATCATGTCCACATTCCAATATCGTCACCGCGATGGCCCTCGGCACCGTCGCCGATGCGCTCGCCCGCACCCTCGCCGTGATCCTCTCCGCCAGTGGCCCTCTCTGGTTCCGTCGGCCAGTTGAGGGTACACGCACTCCCTTCCAGAGTCATCTTCAGCATACATACTGACGTGACCGTAGGTGTCCTCGACTTCGGCCTCCCGCGCACCTCGCCCGATATAGCAACCTTCACCCCCGCAGTCGGCGGCCGCAACACCGCCGCCGGCGTGATGGTCCTCGTCACAAGCCTCTACGCCTCGCGCCGTCTGACAGCCGTCTTCCTCGCGACGTGGGCGACGGGCGCGGGACTGTCCGATACCGCGGTCTGTCTGCCGGGAGGGGTGGGGACGAAGCGGCACCTGGTGAATGTTGCGATTTGCTATGCGGTTTCGATACTGCTTTGGGTGGCGTCGTAGGGGATGCTGTACTGTGGTGTTGACGGATGGAGTTGGGTCTGTCTACCGTATTTGTGGTTCCGGTTATTATTAGACGAGAGTAATGGTATGTTATTTTCTTCGAGACAAGGCAGTCTATCTTGATCTCGCGCTTCTGTGCTTGTTGTTCGTACCAACCGCCACAGCACAAATGCTCGAAGCGCAGCTGTAGATCCAATATGCAGTCGACATATAGGCCATAGTATGGACCATATATTGGACAGCCACTCGTCCCGAGAAGAGTCGTATACGAGGTCCGGAGCGACATGGGTCCGCAGTGACATGGTATAGGCTGGGGCTCAGCCCTACTTGCACCTGGGGTTCGAACTTCTGAAGATGGCGCGGACAAACAGGAGGCATTGTGGTAATTCGACAGTCTACTGTCAACCGGATATCCACGGAATGAGCCTCCGAGAAGAGTTGATCCAACAGACCTCCTATCCAGTATAGCACTCCATCTTAATGTCAGCAACTCTCAGTATTCACGCTCGCAGCCTCACATCTCCAATCTTTCATCGAGCTGATGGCGTGCTTCTCCATCACGATTGCCTCAAGCCTCCAATCACCTCCAGCTCCTCCAGAATGACGAATCGCGGGTACAAGTGCGGGGAACTCAGAGCATCTCGCCGAGCATCTCCACGAGACAACAATTACAGCAAAATGGACGAGCGCATCCGCAAGCGCATCCCCAAGTCGTGCCGCCGCTGCCACCGCCGCAAGCAGCGCTGCGTCGGCGCCCCCGTGTGCGCCAACTGCGAGCTGGCCGGCCAGCCGTGCCTGCGGTCGGACAGCGTGCCTTCATGGCACCATGGCATGTCCAAGGGCGCTCTGGCGCAGCGGATCGAGAGCTTGGAGGCGCAGCTGGCCGAGTTGAGAGAGAGAAAGGGGTCTGTCCCGGACTCCAGCGAGAAAGTGCCCAGTTTGGCGAGCAGCACGTCCAGCTTGAATAGCGTGGCCACAGCAAGCCCGCCATCTGAGCACGGCGCCGTCATGCACTTCCTCATCCAGGGCCAGCGGTACGAGAACAAGCTCGAGGGCAACTATCTTGGTCCATCATCTGGCCTCGCCATCGCAGAGCACATCAGCCGCATCGTGCAGGGCGCCGTGTGGAAGTCCATCCCCGTCAACGAGACGCACGAGTTCCTGGCACCGTGCGAGAACGAGGCCACGGGCCCTGCGGCGCCGCCAGACGACGCGATGGGCGCCCGTCTGCTGGAGGCGTACTTCCGCAGCATGCAGATGCGGCTGCCGTTTCTGTGCCGGTCGGAGATCCGCGAGTTGCATGCGAAGCGCCACGAGCCGGCGGGGCCCAGCACGCCGGCGCAGTTTGCGCGGTTCAAGATCTTCATGGTGTATGCGATTGGGGCGGCCATCCTCAAGATGACCGAGATGTACGACTCGACGCCGCCGCGGCACTACTTCGTCACGGCGATGCAGTACCAGCCTGCGCTGCAGGAGTCGCTGTCTATCTCGAGCATCGAGGCCCTAATGCTGCTGGCCATGTACAACCTGCAGTCCTCGGCCAGCTCCAGCGTCTGGTACATGATGGGGCTGGCGACGCGGATCTGCGTCGACTTCGGCCTGCACCGCGAGGCACAGTACCGCCGACTGAGGCCGTACGAGGCCCAGCGCCGCCGCCGGCTCTTCTGGAGCGTGTATCTCAACGAGCGGTCCGTGGCGTGGTCTCTCGGCCGGCCGTTCAGCATCGCAGACGAGGAAATCGACGCGGAGCCACCAGCTGACATCGACGACTCTCTCACCGACGACACAGCCATCGAAGAGATGCGTCGCAATCCATGGAGTCCGCACGAGCGCTGGGATCGCCCGAACATCCGCTGCTTCCTGCAGTGTATCAAGCTCGCGCGCATCTCTTCCAGCACCCGCACGCGCGTCTACAGACTCGACCGCGAGGCCTCGACCCTCCTCCCGGAAATCCCACCCATCCTCGCGGCCCTGGATGCATTCCTGGAGTCCCTCCCAGCCCTGTCAGAGTATGAAGACGACTTCGTGCACATGCACTGGCACGGCGCCGCGCGCACCCTCCTCCACCCGTTCCTCAACGTCCTCCCGCCGGACGACGAGCTCGCCCGGAAATGCCTCTACGCCTCGGGACAGATGTGCCAGTACTTCAAGCGGCTGCGCCAGCGCGAGTCAACCTGGTACTCGTTCATGCTGATCAATACGATCTTCATGTCTGGGCTGACGATATGGTATCCCCCCTAACATAAACAACCCATATCAAAGCTTGTTTGGTTTTAATTCACTAACATTGATATGAATAGCCTCTGCCTCTTCCGCTCCCCGTCCCTCTGGACAATGAATGTCTCCAACGACCTGCGCGCCTGTTCGTCGGCCCTCTTCGTCATGGCCGAGCGCCACCCCAGCGTCCGGAAGTACCGCGACGCCCTCGAAACAACCATCAACCGCGTCATGGACTACGTCAGCGACGCGCAGCAGCACGGCACCGGCCACAGCGCGCGGATGGGACCCGGCACCTCGGCCCCGGAAAAGGCAGGGTACGCTGTCTCCCACAGCGTGGATAGGGCGCTGACGGATCCGCCGACACCGGGATTTCTGATTCCCTCGCCGCAGGCGAGTCGGGGACCGGCTGGGGCTGGGGCTGGGGTGCAGACGCCGCGGACGCCGGAGACGCCGGATGCGCGGACGTTCTCGGGGCTGTTTGTGGAGGATTTTTGGGCGGGAGATGCGTTTAGCTTGCAGATGGGGGAGTCATTCGGGTTGAGGGTGTAGCAGTGGCATCAGTGACATTCTATCTTGGACATGTTTCCTCCCAGTAGGTATAGTTATGTATTCATGTTTCAGATTCATATTTATAGCGTGGTAGCGTGGTATGATGATTACCAGTTAACGACTACAAATGCACCGGCGACAGCTGATCCTCGATCCCCAGATCCTCGCGACGCGACTTGCTCCCCGGATCAAAGTACGGTGCCTCGCCAATACCAACAGCACGGTTGCCGCTGCGCTCGCCGATGCCGTCGTAGTCGAACGTCGCCGTGTGGAAGACGCTGCGGTTGTCCCAGATTGCTATCAAGTCAGCACCTCAATAAAGCAAAGGTAGGAGGTTTGGGAAATTGGGGAGGTACCGATATCGTTCGGCTGCGCCCACTTGAAGCGCACCTGCAGGTCATGGCCGTAGGTAATCAGGTCGTGGAAGTACTTGAGCAGGTTCTCGCTCTCGCGCGTGGTCAGCCCGTTGACCTTCTTGGGGAACGTGCCTGCATATATGAATTAATATCAGTATACCATTCCCAGTAAAGTCAGGAACAACAGCAGGACGCACCAACGGGGAAGATAGACTTCCACCCGGTGATCGGGTTCGTCCGCACAACGGGATGGTCGGCGCTCAGGTCGTCGCCCACGTTGAGCGGCGACCCACGCGGCTTCGTGTACAGCGGGAACCCGCCTGCCTCTGCAGCACGGTGGAACCCGTCGCCCGTGTGCGTCGCGGTCAGAGTCTCCAGGTACGCGCGGTAGGACTTGCTGATGCGGTCGTACAGCTCGTACCCGGAGGCCCAGAGGGTGTCGCCGCCCGTCTCGGGGAGGAGGGTGAGGCGCAGCGCCGAGAAGTCGGAGGGGGCCTTTTCGAAGGAGATGTCGCTGTGCCAGATGGCGGCGAGCTTGCCGTAGGCGCCCTTGTAGAGCTTCTTGCGCTCGAGCGAGTTGATCGTGCTGATTTGCGGGTCGGGGTCGCCAAACTCGCGCGCGTCATTGACGACCGGGTGGATATGCAGGCCGTGGCCGGCGGGACGGCGGGTCAACTCGCCGAGCTTGAGGATGAGCTCTTTCTGCAGGTCATTGGTGAGGTTGTCCTGGGCGCGGAAGAAGACGACGCCGCGTTCGGCGACTGCGTTTGTTAGAGTGTCCCTACTTAACGGGAAGAGGTGAGCTACTGAGGATGGCCAGGTCGCGAATGCGCTGCTCGGCATTTGGAGCTCTCAGGATGTCATCGACAATGTTAATCGAGTCTTTGGGGAATTCATTGCCAATGACGGGGGTGAGAACAGTGGACTTGAAGCCATCCAGCGACCCGGAGGAGTAGAGACGGGGATGGGCTGGGGCTTTGGCTTGGGGAACGACAGTCATTTTGCTTGTAGAGTTGACTGAGATGGCTACGAAGATGCAGAGCAGGACATGGCTTTATAGGGCTGTTGTAGACGACACAAGTATCACCGTCGGCTTTCGGCGATACCACTTCGACCGTTGCGCCATCTTATCGCACGCAAGAGATCACGCGCTTGCATAATCGGCAGTCAATTAGCGCTCAGCGACAGCTTCCTTGCGCAATAGCGTCTCGAGATGACGACCCCGGTTGCAGGCGCAATATAGAGTCAAATATCGCTGACATGGCGCAATCCACGTGCGGCGCAAGACGAGAAAAGCTTCGGCGATAGCAGGCATAGTCATCTCCTCGGACATCGACTTTCGCGCTCGACCCTGCGAACGGTCAATTCATCGCTGGTTGTGGCCGAAGGTCTATATCGCTCTTTCATTAGGGCTTGGCGATCGTCTATCCTCGAGGCCATCGCAATGTGGCACCTACGTCCAGCGATCTCTCCACGACTAGATCGGAGTCCCACCGCTCGTGCCTTCCCATTGCTGTTATTTATATATCTCTGTGCGAAATCCAGCGCTCGATGTGCGGATTTCGAATCGGACCCGTAATCGCAATATGCCTGTTGACGGGGCGGTGCCCGAGGTCGAGCTCTTATCTGTAAGCTTGCCGAAGGGGACAAGATGGATCGATTTCAGCTCACAGGTTGGTGATTTTTCGTGATTTCCGAGACCAATAGAACAGCACAATTGAGTTATATCCCCATGCCTAGGCCGTGCATTGTACGGGCATTGTCTACAGGCACGTATGCAACAGTAACCTTCGGCCAATACGTACCTTCGTCCGACGATCGCCATGTTTGTTTCCTCGTGTCCCACCGGCTACAATGAACCAGGATATTGCAGCGCTCAGCCGCAGGACTTGCTAGCATCTAAGCCATGTATGTCATCACAATGCATTTCCCTCCGCCTCCTTAACACTCCCTCGCGCGACTGCCCTCCCGCATCTCACCGCGACTGGGTTACCAGAGGACGGGACGGAACCGAATCCACAGTCGCACTCGAGATCCGGACTGGGCCTTGGATGATGTTCTGGATGCACCATGCACAGGTTGATCGGCTTTGGGCTGCATGGCAGGGCGGGACTGAGAACGGACGGTTGATACATAACGTGGCGAGACACCAGGGGACCGTTCTTGATTTTGGGCTGCTGGGAGGATTATTTAAGCGAGGCGGCGCATCCGATGAGGGAAGTTATTGTTATCTGTATGTTTAGGTACAGCAAGAGGCGAGGAGGAAGATGCGTTGACGGGTTGTGGAGATTGGGCGCCACGGAGTGTATTAATTCAACTTAAAAGTAGCAGAAGAAAGGACCAGCCGATCAGAATATCGCACGCTCGATTCGACGGAATGAGAAGACAGAGGACGAAAGAAGAGGTAAAGAAGAAACGCCATGGAGTATCCCAGCCCAAACGCCAAACCGTAAAAAGGTATTCATTGCTTGAGCGTCATTCAAAGTCGTCCACGAGCCCATCTTGTGGATTATTCCACCTTCAGCAAGCGCTTGAGGTAAGATTCAAGCCTCACGACTGTGCGTTCTGGAAGCCGCTTTGCCGGAACCACGAAAGGGGTTTGGGTGTCGCCGCACGGCTTACAGTGTAGCCAGCGCGTGAATAGTTCATGGTTGTCTCGGTTTTCATTCCTGAGATCATAGAACTTGCTCATGGAGATATGCAGCTGCTTCCCGTCGTGGTACACTTGTAGTATGCGTGCTTTGGATCTGAAAAAGGAGACAAGGAGAATCTAGATGATATTAGAGTAATTCCATCCAGACAAGAAGAATAATGGGACTCTCGTTCGGCATCAGTTGAAAAATATGGGCTTACCGGCAAGTAGTAATGTTGAACGTAGGTGTATTGGCTCATTCGGTGTGCCATGTAAGCGGCAATGGGAAGAATCTCGCCGCGTGAGACATGCTCAGTTGGCTCAGCGCAATGGGTCACCTTAAGCATAAAATGCGGAAGAGTCTTCTCAGGTTTCGTCGCCTCCTCATCTCCCAGAACCGGCACGAAATATACCTCGTCATCGCGGAGTACGATGCCGAATACATTGACTATGTCACGAATCCCAATCGCGACCAGAAGTGCGAATCATTCATCCAGATGAATGAGTTTGGCCCGTGGGATATTTCCAATGCTAAGGATGTAGAAGATATTGCGTCGATCATTCTGGCAGTTACACTACAGTTCAGCAGAGGCAAGGAGCCTCATCCTTAGATTTTGCCGTGCGCCTTATCTTTCTTACGTTCTGGTCAAACCATTGGTTTATCCTTTCTAGCTTGCACTGTGCTCTGACCATATGCTTTTTTTTTCTCTGTTCCTCGATCACATTGGCGTTGCGACGTCGGACCCTGCATTATGTATTTATATGCATGCATTTCTCGTCAGAATTTCCAAAGGATCCAGTGCTAGTCGCTAAGCTCGTTTTCCCAGTGACGGAGGAGGGTCGAGCTGGAGGGTATAAAAGAAAGAGAATGAGAACAACACGCAACCATATTTACGCCATTTTCATCCAGTCTGTGATTCGCAGCTCATGCAGTGATCAGCCGCACGATAAGAGACGCCCCTCACCCGGCAAGGGAGAAGGAATGATTTGCGCTCATCCAAACAAAGAACTGATCATTACCAAAGTACCCAGCTGCACACCATCACACACATCCAGATCCCAGGGATCCCGCGAGCATTCGGGGGACGAGCGAGGTTCGAAGAGATCGACGAATCTCCGTTGCGTGGCGCTGAAGCTCTATCCAGAGCCGTTGCCTCCATGTCCGTTGCCATTGACAAAGAAGGTTTGAGCAGAGTTCAGGGTTGAAAGAAACTGCCTTCGACTAGCAGAGCCGGTTGAATAAGCCGTCCACTCAAAATGCGACTGGAAATCTGGTTCCCAACGCGGCCATGGCTCACTCCTCCCTCCGCACGTTGATTTGCTCCCCTTGTCCCGATCCAGGTCGTGAGATCACCCCCAACAAAGCCCCTCTTGATGAGTGAGTAAAGTAGAGACACTTCAAGCTCGAGTATCTCGCCCTCTGTGGACTCGCATCGGCTTCATCTGCTCATGGCCTGGACAACTGTACTTCGCTGCTTCGCGCTTCGGTGACACCATGGGCTACGACCCGACAGGGTGTATAGTCGTCTGTCTGGTCTTCGTGGTCGCGGCATGGCTCTTCACGGCTGTGCGCCTGTACGTGCGCATCCACTTTGGCAAGGGGCCGTTTCTCGATGACCTGCTGGCCGTGTTTGCAATGGTACGTACCCTACTCAACCCTGTATCTGTATAGATCGGATCTGACCCTACTTCCAGTTTCTGTTCACGGCGTACACCCTCATCTTCACGTACTGCCAGTTCGTCGGCTCCGTGCCCCTCGCCATCCATCCCTCTCCAGAGTCCGGCCGAGAGGGCTTAAAGGTACTTGTCTCATCCGTCAAACACGTCGAAACCTAACGCAGACAGCACTTCTTCATCTGCGACATGCTCTACACAGCCGGCACCTACCTCATGAAGCTCTCCTTCACCTGCATGCTGCTGCGCCTCGTGCAAACAACCCTGCAGTTCGTCGTGCTCTTCGTCATCATGATCTCCGGCGCAGCCGTCACCCTCGCCTCCATCATCCACGCCAGCCTCTTCTGCCACCCGCCCTCCTACCACTGGAACCGCTTCGACAACCCCTCTGCCCAGGGCCACTGTGAGGCCTTCTGGTCGCGCATGGTCATGACCCTCGTCCAGGGCGTCTGGATCATGGCCGCCGATATCATCCTGGGGCTTGTCATCCCCTTCATGCTTCTGTGGGGCATGCGCATGCATCCTCGGACGAAGCTATCCATTCGCGTCCTCCTAGGGCTAGGATCACTGTTCGTCCCCTTCCCCTTCTCCCTTCCAACTCCCCCCTCTAACGGCAGCAGCGCAAGCATCGCAACAATAATCCGCCTCGTGTATCTCGGCATCGCCACAAACCCGCAAATCTCCTGGGCGATCATCCCCATCGCGTTCTGGTCCATCATCGAGCAGGGCGTCAGCATCCTGTGCATCGCCGCGGCAACGTGGAAGCCGCTCTTCGTGAAGCTGGGCGCTCTGGATCCGCGCGACGAGAGTCCAGTTCTTCTTCAGACGCGCGATGTCCTTGGTGATGAGGCGGGGTTTCATGACCACGATAATGACGCGTTCGGGTCGTCGGGACAGACGGGGAGTGGGAATGGGTCGGGGGATGGGTCTGGCTCTCGGTCGAGTTGGGTCCCGAAGGTGAGGGTTTGGAATGAGAAGGCTGGGAATAGTGCAGGTGATCGTGGTTCGGAATGAGGGTATCATCGCAGGACGGATGTCCTCTTTCGCACTATCATTGTAAGTGCTGCTCACCATTAGCTTGTTCAGATTGAGATGTATATTACACGTCCTCTATTATAATAGCATCACAGAATGCCATACCTTCGTCTCACAACACAGACTAAGAGCCTTCATATCTGACCCAAAGGCTTGCTTATCTACATGTCCCAGTGCCGGGTGTTGATGCCAGTGATACACTGTTACAATCTGCTTGTGCAGGTTAACTGAATGTGATTCATGTTCAAGTGAGATGGCAAGTACAGCAACTTCATACTCTGACAGTTTGAACGCCATCAATCTGCATCCGGATGCTTCCAGCGCCTGAATAATCAACAAGAAAGTCACAAAAGACCAAAGATATCAAATCCAGTAACTAATAAATACATAGGCAGCCCGATGGTTGATGACACCAAGCGACACGAAAAGCAACTTTACTCCAACCGTGTATGCTAAGTTCAACGCTGATATGCAAATCGTTACACCGTCGCCTAAGGTCGATGCTTCGGCTGGGCCAGCATGTTCAACCGGCTCACGCTGAGCATGCGACCCTGAGGGCGGCCACTCGCCGGAGTCCCGGTGCGGCTGGCCCTGGAACCCGACCGAAGGGGAGTGTGTGAGCGCGCTTTGAGTGGGCTTGAGGCAATGACTTTGCTCGGCGCCGGCGAGCTAATCTTCACCCGCTTGGCACTACGCTCCTGGGAAACGCTGTCAGCTGGCGGGACATTCTCACGGTCGGCCTCATCATCAGCGGCACGGTGCCTCTTCTTGTGGCTAAGACCGTGCGGCATGCCTGGGATTTCAGGAAGAGCGGCCTCCATGGCGAAATCTGAGGGACGAACGGGGCGAATAGTTGTGAAAGTCTGAGCGCTGCTGCGTTCGGGAGTTAGAGTGGGTAGAGTAGGGTAAATCACATCGGATGTGGAGGGGATAGTTGAGGCCGTAGCGGGCGCTTTAGATGGTGAAGGTGAGACCACTTCTTCGGCCTGCCGCGCCTTGCTGTTTGGAGTGAACTCTACCCGCTTCTTCGGAGATGGTGTTGCGGCCGGCTCATGTGAGCTTTCGCGAGACGGCTGAAGCAGAAGATCGGGAGTGAAGTCCGGAGCTGCTTGATGAGTTCCAGCAGCAATCTTAGAAGGATCCTTCGAGAAAAGAGGCTCGCGACGGCGTAAAATCGATTTTAGGTTGCTTAGCGTGGGAATACTACTCTTGAAACGTGGGTTGAATTCTGTACGAGGAGTAGTAGGAGCCTCAGCCTGCTTAGACAGAGGAGATCGCGCTAAAGAGGGAATCTTGGTAGTACGGGTAGGCTTGAGGCTAGCGGAGGCGCGCGCAATCGAGGCTCGAGTCGGTGTCAACAAGGAGCTGCGAACGCCAGTCCGGGGACGCGCAATTGCCAACCTGGGTGTAACCAAACGGCTCGTCGACGTAAGACTCGGCTTGTCATGCCTCACCCGTTTCGCGGAGGGGGTCGTAGGAGTCTGTGCTTTCGGAGAAGCTTCGGCCGGCGCAGTGTGGCTTTCAGGCTCATCCAAGCGCGCCTTGGAATTGGTTCTCTTGAGTGTTTTCTCGACCGGCTGGAACCGTCCCGGAGTGGCACGGAAAGCCGACGCATGGCCTGCGATAGAATCCATCTTTTTGAATTCGGCCATGTGAATGTCGGAGAATCTTCCCGCCTTGCCCTTTGGTTTCGCAATTTTGCGTTCACTATGCGGTGCGGCTGAAGCTGCGCTGGCATTTTCTTTGATCATCTTTGCTTTGCACCGCGCGACATCCTCACGCAGGCTCTCCATAAGCTTCTTCGCTTCGTCACTGAGTTGAGACTCTTGTGACGAGAATTTGAAGTCAAACGCAGGGGTGCCATAATACGCTGAGGCGGGAGACGCGTTCATCTTGCTTGGTGTATTCTGGATTGGAGTGTCCTTCACAACGTTCCCTTGGGCGTCTTTCTTGAGCGGACCGAATCCCAAAATCAAGCCCGAGTCCGCTTGTTTGGTTGTGCTTTGGTGTACCTTGCTGGGATGCATTTCGTTATGGGTTGGCCGTGTGATCGAGGTTGTTGGTGTTTTTTCTGGCGACTTTTTCTGGGTGTGTGTCTTCTTGGGAGTGCGCATCTGAACCGTTGCTGCGGGGGTGCGGCGGATGTTGGGAGACTCGGGGGCACGAGGTTCCTCGTGCTCCATTACAGGATCCAGGTTGTTATGGGAGTTCGTGTTGTTGTTGACATTGTTTTGATTTTTGCTCGACTCTGCGGGGGTATTCTGCGACGTGAAGCGAGGGTCAGCAACATCCACCAAGCAAGGGCGTCAAAGAAAGCCTACCTCGTCGACCTCGACAAGGCTTCGAAGGCGAGCGGACCGGCGGACCGGCATGGCTGGGACGAAGAGAGCGGGATTGGATATTAGTGTAAGCTATTTGATGAGAACGAAGAGAACGGAGAGACAGAATCGAGATAGAAAGTGGACTCAACGTCGGTGGTGTGAGGTGCGTGGTTGAGACGAGCGGAAGCCAAAAGCCAAAAGGACGATGTAAATAAAAGACCCGAAGCGGCAGGCGGTGAGCTGACGTCACGGGCAGGGTGGCTATGTTTACATCATTCCCTTTTGGGATGCATAAAATGCACTGCTGCAGCTGAGTAATTATGCGTTTTATGCTAATACCTGTCTGAAGAGCTTGGTCCTCTGGAGTGCTCCCACAACCGGAGAGTCGAAAGCCTCATTCTTCTCTAAGGTTGCTTATCACATATTTCAGGACCCCAGCAATATGCTTCACCAAAGACAAATGGCTCTGGGGCCAAAGAAGATATTTGGGGACAGCGGGGGATCGCCCGATAGCCGCGGCTGACATGGAGGCATAGCCAGCGCCATACATTTCGACGAACTCGATGGCTTCGCTTACGCCCTCTTTCATCCTTCATGATTTCTCTGATAAACATGGCATCCACGTACACACACCTCATCCTCGACATCCACGATCAAATCGGTGTCATCAAGGTTGGCATTTCATTCGGCTTCCTGGCTCCACATCACATTTCGTCGCTCACGTACCGCAGCTCAACCGGCCCAGATCATTGAACGCATGGAACGAGACGCTTCTCTTCGACATGGTCGCTGCGTTCCGCGAGTTAGATGAAAACCCACACACTGTATTTACTGTCCTCACGGGCGAAGGGCGGTTCTTCTCCGCGGGGGCGGACATCAGAGGTATGAGTTCCACAGCCTACAAAGGGCTTATCTAACTATAGCAGAGGGACTTGAGACACCCCCTCCGGAGTCTACAGTAACCGAGAAAAAGCTGTTCTACATGCGCAAGTTCTCGCGCGGTATGAAGCGACCCTCCCTCCCTAGTACTCCATACACGACAAGATAATTGACTTCCCAAGTAATGGAGCTCTTCCGATCCATGATCGACCACCGAAAGGTGTTCGTCCTCGCGCTGAACGGCCCAGCCGTCGGAGGCGGCGCAGCCTGGTTCGAAGGCATCGCCGACATCATAGTCGCCGCGGCCGGTGCGTATCTGCAGGTTCCATTCAACTCGCTCGGCCTCGTGCCCGAGTTCGGCGCAGCGCGCACATTCGCGCAAAGCATCGGCGTTCGTCGTGCCAACGACTTCCTCATGTTCGGCCGCAAGTGCACCGTCGAGGAGATGGAGTCGTGGGGCCTGATTAATCGGATCTTCCCAGCCGAGGATTTCCAGGCCCACGTCCTGAACTTTCTAAGAGAACAGCTGGCTGTGAATGACGGGAAGAGCATGATGGAGACGAAACGTCTGCAGAATGCCCCCCTGAGAGGGGAGCGGATTCTTGCGATGTTCGATGCTACAAACGCCTTGTCGGAGCGTTTTGTAGAAGGGGCGCCGATGGAGCGGTTCAGGAAGAAGACGGAGCAGCTGTCGAAGGGTATGTTTGCTCCTTTTTCTACGTCTTTCTCTGCAATATTGACGTCGACACAGTAAGTGAAAGCCGCCGGGTTAAGGGGAAATCTTCCCTCTGAAGAGGGCTCTGGCGCTGAGGTATTCTACGGACGCGTACGATTCCCTGCTGAGGTCAGATACGATGAGGCAGGATCTTGAGAAGGGCAAACTTTCAGCGCGGTCTAAGATACCCAAGATCCTATTACGTATATATGTTGCAGAGAGTGCTTCTGGTCCAACCGGTCGTATATATATCCTGGGCTCGTCACGCATATACTGAGCTTCGACTCCCCAACTGCGCACACCAAATTATATCTGCAAGCGCATAGCCAGATTATTATCTCTACAAGCTTTATAATATTATTGGTTTTATACTGCATTTGCCGCTTGCTCTATCACATCGAGCACCTGATGCCGAAACGCCTGCTGCAGCTTCATATTTTCTCGCGTATCATCCTCAGCTCCAAAATCCCCGGTCAGACACTTCAGGACAACGTCCTTGTACCGCTTTCCCACGCGAGGCTCCAGCCGTCGTTGCGCATGTTTGATCAGCTGTGCGCGCACCGCGGCTCCGCTTGTAGCATATGCGAACAGATTCTTCTCCAGCTTAATGGCAGGTTCCCAGAGCCCGATTTCTAGAAGTACGACGCCGAGGGAGTATATGTCGTGGAATTTGTTGAACGTTGAGGTCGGTTGGCCCTGGCGGTCTGGGTGTTGATAGACGTCTCGGCTCGGTTCGAAGTCGGAATGGCCGGCTGAGAAGTAGGGTTCTGGGCGGCTAAATTCGAAGCCTAGGACCCAGGGCTCGGCGTAGTTGATGTCGAGGCGCTGCTCTAAGTCGTCGGTGGTGTTGTGGTGTGGGAGTAGCAGGATATTGTCGCTTCGGAAGCTTTCGTGGAGCTTGTTATCATCATTAGATTGAACAAGACACGGCCAAAGGAAAGGCGGATATACCCATTGCACCATATGAATCTGTGCCATGCACTGAGATAGTTCGAGTGCCAATCGGAATCTGTCCCCCAGAGACGGGACGAATTTAGACTCGTGGAGGATCCTCTGCAGACTGACTGGCGCCCCAAGAGGGTTTTGCAGCTCAAAGATAAACGCTACAGCGTCTTGATCGGGAATCTTCCTCCATCCAACACAGGGGAGGATGCGAAAAATCTGTTCTTTTGGTTGATGAAGCAGTCTTGCAAGCGACTCAATCCTGCCCTTGGTCCGAGCATCGAGGCTACTGCTGGCAGGGCTCGTGCCGTGAGCTGGCATAGTAATATTGTACCGATGATTCTCCTGAATATATGCGTGAGAGTCCTTGAGCAGAACGGTAAACAGACCTTGATGTTCCACGGGGGTGACATTTTGAAGATACGGTTCCCAGGAAGACGATAGTTCAAGGGAATCCAGTTCGCTCGCTTCTGCGCCGTGCTGAGCCAGACGAAGGGCGGCATCTTTATCGAATCCAAGGCGCTTGGATGTCTCGTCGCTTTGAAGGTGTCTTAAATGATCAGAAGAAATACCAAGCTGGGACGTCAAGCACCAGAGCTCAATCTTTCGTTTCAGCCTGGAGTTCCGGTCCTTGAACGACAACAAGATGGCCTCGACCCTCCTCTTGTCTCGAAAGGACCAGCGCAGGATGACTGGTATCGAAGGGCTTGTGCGACTGCTCGACACGCTGTATCTGCGTTCGAGGAGATCGACAGCCTCTCGGAGGATCGATTGGATCTCAGCGAAGAGGAGATCGATCTGTCCCTGGACATCGGGCTCGAACTGTTCGAATAGTGTCCTCCCGCCATAGACCTGTGGGGATCTCAGCTGTCAGAACAGAGACAGAACGAGCCCTCGAAGACCAACCCAGCATTCAGAGAAAAGCAAGCCCTTCAAGAGCTTGGTCTGCAAGTTTTCGTCCACGACGAGTCGGTGGAGTTTGGTGGAAACCTAGCACAGCCATCAGATCAGCCTCGCCGGGAGCCTCGCGATTGCGTACGTCGTGGAATGCCCGAGCATCCGAGATGAGCTCTGCTGTTCTTTCGCCATATTTGATCAGCGCGTCGACGACTGCGACGGTAATGCCCGCCACTGAGACTGGATCGGTCATGGCGTGACTTCGTGGAGGTGGTACTGGGTGGGGGATGAATGAGCTCGCCTCCGGTCGTGGTGAAGAGGACCCATTTTAATTAATCAATCGTCTCACTGGGCGAGTGGGGGAGGCTGAAAGGCTGGTGTTTCTCAATACTTCTGCGATTCCGTGAGCTTCCCCAACGCTGTCACAGCGCTTTCAAATGCAAAGAGAGATTGCGATTTCTTCAGTTGAGACCAGGAATGCTGAACTGGGGGCTGAGTGACGGGTGGTTCGGTATTGATCACGGCCCGTTCTGACATTCTTGACATCTCACTGACAGCCCATACAGCTGAATTGAGAGGCGATGCGACTGCTCTATCATTGTCAACATCGATTCCCAGGACGCGTCTGTCGACTGTCGATGGGTTAAGCTATGCTGGGAGTCTCGATTCCGAGGAGATTGGCAGCCTCGAGAGTCTTCTCTCTGCTGCTCAACGTATGAACCTCAAACAACTCCCAATCGACCGTCTACGCGAGATTCGCAGGGTTGGGGAAGGACAGACCTTCTCTGTCTCAGAGAGCAAATTCGATGGGGATGTCATCGCTATCAAGCGTATCCGACTGCCAGAAGACCACGTCAAGCAGAACCTAGCCTCTTTCCGGCGACAGCTTCAAGCGGTACTGAGAGAAATTCTGATAATGAATCACCCTCCTCTGGCTGATCACCCCAATGCGATCAGCCTCTTGGGCTACGGATGGGGCCTTGACGAGCATCGACTATCACCCATCATCGCGGTCGAGTTCGCTCCAGATGGTTCCCTCCGCAACTATTTAAGAATATCTGAGAGGCCCTTCGCGACCAAGGAGGTTCTCGTTGCTGATATCGCCGGTGGGCTGATGGCCCTTCACAAATGCGGGATTGTACATGGGGACCTCAAGATTGACAACGTCCTCGTCGTTCCTGCCCCTGACCGTCCATCCATAGCGATTGCCAAAGTATCGGATTTTGGCCACTCCATCATCCTCAACTCCGCGTCGGAAAGGTCGACTCGCTATTTCGGCACTGCCCCGTAAGCTCTACCAACGTCGTAGCGTCGCTGGCCCACGCTCACTCTCATAACTAGGTATAACGCACCCGAAGTCGGTCGGCAAAACACCCATCCTATCTCTCCTGAGGATCTCCACAAGTGTGATATCTGGGCATTCGGGCTCTGCGTGTGGGAGGTACTCGCCAACGGGCAAAAATACTTTCAGATATCATGGAATGAGGCCGCTGCCTCGTATCGATTACAGTTTCCCTTGAAGCCATCGCAAGATGGACAGCTTGCTGCGGCTACTGGCGGCCAGCCCATACCTGCGCCCTGTCGGCTAAAAAATCTTGCTCAATCATTCCTCAATACCATCAAATTCCCGGTCCCCGGGCTCGAGAAAAGGTTCCTTCACGCTTTGTTTGAGCGTACGCTTCAGGCTGAACCTAGCCAGCGGATATCAGACCTGAGTCGGCTCCCCGTCATGACAAGCTCTTCGAGAAACCGCCCTTTAGGATCGGCACTAACAGCTCTAAACGTAACCGCGACGACAAGATACTCAATTTTCACAAGGGGTAACGGCGTGGAAATCTCCTGGCCACAGCAAAGGCAGCTGCTCCATGATTTGGAGACAGAGGCTGACAGTACCAGCGAGTCTAAGAGCACAACAACCGCTGCGTTTCAGGTCATGCTGTGTTATATCAATGCATTTGGAACTTCAAGGAACTACCAGAAAGCTGCTACCGTCCTTCGACAGGCCAGAGAGGGAGGCCACACGCTCGCTCGGATTTTTGGACCGCGGATCGAGGCCTGCCTTTTGCAAACAAGCGCAGCATATCCAGGCTATACCGAGTCTCTGGCGCTCAGTTTTCGTACCGCTAAGCAGCTACATCCCCGGTCGACCGAGTTCCCTGATTATAACGCAGTTAAGAGGGCACTTATCCTAAATTCACCCACCAGCGCAGGATACGCCGACACCAGTGATCCTCTGGTGCGGGATAACCAGGGCCAAATACATTACAACAGATTTTTCGAAGTTGCTATTGACCGAAATGACACGGAGTTGGTCGGGGTATTGCTCTCAATGGCCACAGAGAAACTTCTCAGCCTAGACGTTGACAAGAAGTCCCTCCTGCAGCGTGCAGCTTGGTCTGGAAACGTGGACGTGGTGGAGCTTTTGGTCAAGAAATGGGACTCAATAGAAACGATTTCTGCTTCTCTATTGCTGCACTGGCTCTTCTGCTTCTCAGACGCGGATATTGACCGACTTACACGGTTACTGCAGGGGATGCACGGGGACAAACTCAAGAAGAACGGAGTCTTAAATCAGATTGTACCTGCTTCGGAGAGAGTTGTGCTTCATTCTCAGTGGCCCTTTGAAGTTCAAGGGATACCTCTTGCAACGGCCATTGCGGCAGGAAGCATCTGCGCGGTGAGGGCCCTTCTTCAGCTCGGGGCCGACCCACTTGCACCAGCCATCCTGACGAGTGAGGATGAATGCATGGCGCACTTTATTCCGTTACATATCGCCGTCAAATATCAGTTCCCAGAAATCTTCAAGCTGCTGTGGGCGGCTGCTTTCCCTCACCACCGAAGCCCACTCATGCCACCCCCTTCCCACCCTGATTTAGACAAGTTCCCTCTACCCTGTGCCTTGTCGCTGCTGACCACAGCCGAACGAATGGCTGTCCATGGGAGTAAATACCTGGAGAAAATACAAACAACTGTTCAATTGTTCCCATCTGAGTTACTGAGCACCCAGGCCACGGATGGAACGACCGCTGTGACTCAGGCAATTGATCGAGAAGATATTGACAGCCTGGAGGCACTGCTAGCTTGCTCCCCTGACCTTGTGAAAACGAAGATCAGAGCTCCTAGTGAAGAGAGCGTATACACGTACCCACTACATTTCGCCATCTGGGTGTCTTTGCAAAGAGAGTCCGCAGAGTCGATAAGTATCGTCCACTGCATCTTACAAAGCGACCCAACAGTGATTGACCGTCCCGACGGATCACTAAACAAGCCAGTTCACATTGCTGCTATGGAATCTCGGACCTCGATCATGCAGCTTCTTCTCGATCGAGGTGCTTCTCCCAATAGCAGAGGCCGGTTAGACCGAACGCCTTTGCATGACTGCCAATCTGCTGCCATGGTGCAGCTCCTGCACTTCCGTCGCGTTGCGGTCAATCATCGCGACCTGACAGGGTGTACTGCTGCACATGTTGCAGCAAACCAGGGCCGAGACGATGTTTTACGGGCTCTTATTGACTGTGGTGCGGACATCAATATCACTGACCATGAGGAATGCACTGCATTACACGCTGCAGCTAGGGAAGGCCACCTTGAGGCAACTAAGATCCTCCTCGAAGCTGGTGCGATTGTCGATGCGCAAAATATCCACAAAGAGACCGCCCTTCTATTAGCTCTAAAAACTGAGCAATACGATACTGCACATACACTTTTCGATCATGGAGCAAGTCCCTTCATCCCGGACGTGCTGGCAACCTCGCCATTTCTTGCCGCTGTTACCTCCAAAG
Source organism: Aspergillus lucknowensis (assembly GCF_044049455.1). Classification (NCBI taxonomy): domain Eukaryota; kingdom Fungi; phylum Ascomycota; class Eurotiomycetes; order Eurotiales; family Aspergillaceae; genus Aspergillus; species Aspergillus lucknowensis. The sequence continues at coordinate 755,665 of NW_027263548.1, read as the reverse complement.
ACGCGTCTTTGTTGAACAGATTTTTGAACCACCCAGACGCTCATAGCTTATCTTGGGACGAGCATGCCACGGCGTTACTCTTAACTGTAGCCCGCGGTGAGCCTGCAGTATTGAAGCTCTATCTGCAGGTAATGCATCCTCTGCTGAAGATACACGACGCAACGGACGCCAGACTGGGTTTAGCAGCTTTACACAAGGCAGCAACAGCGTTCCGAGTGGATATTGCAGAAGTCCTCATCTTGTATGGATTCAGCGTAGACGGCTTGGATGCCAGAGGAAACACGCCCCTGCTGTCGGTCTGTGCCGAAAACCGGGAACCAAATCAGTCTGATTATTTCCAATCCGCTCAACAACGGGAGATGTGCAAATATCTTCTCCTCAAGGGCGCAGACATCTTAGCCGTAAACAAGGCCCAAGAAACGGCCTTTACCCTGGCCCTCAGGTACGACGATATCCCGTTGATGGCGCTTCTCCTCGACCATGCCGTAGTACAGGTGAACGAGAATATTCCACTACATCGAGCTCTGAAACACCCGATTTCCGTCTCGCGTCTCTTTGATATAGTGCAGTCTGTATTTGCCGGCAGCCGGCCTCCCCCTCTAGCACGCAAAGCGAAGAAAATATTCGACAACGAGGCCACTGGCCGAAAACTGCTCAAGTCTGCGATCGGCACGATGAACTGGGCGCTTGCAGCGAACCTCATAGCTGGCAGATTTGTGGCAGACCCAGACGTATGGGATTTATTCGATCTGAACGACGAAACTCGTGGTCTTTGGTTGCTGCCTTCCGACGCCTCAGTTCACCGAAACAGGTACGCTGGGCATGTGGAAAAAGGACCGTTCGGAATATGGGAGCTGAGTCCGCAGAACAAGGTCCTGTTCGCATTGCTCCACTTCTACGCGGAGCAGCAGGACTCGCCCATGGTTTGGTATATATACAATCGGGGGCGGTCCAGCTTCACTGGCAGCCGACGAGCAGAGGCCTTCCGGGAGCGGTTTCTCGAAGGGAGACGGCTTGTCATGCAACTTGCGGACAGGCTCGGCTACGTTGGTGACGATGGCACGTTGTTATCAAGGTCGATGTTCGAACATTATGCGGCGTTTGTCTACTCTTCCTCTTAGATTTCCTCGTCTCTCCTGGTTCTGTCGGCATCCAGAGTTGCCTGGTGTCAGGTGACCAAATACGAAGCCTTAGGAGGCTGTGCGTTGGAGTTGAGGTCCTTTTTCCCCCATTTTCAACTACGAGGAGTTTCTCGATAGAGAATAAAATCATCGAAGAAATGAGCTCCTCCATCGACCTGGTCGGCCGCGATGCCCTCCTGGATGAGCTGTGGCAGCTCCTGCGCCCCGAGGCATCCGCGGCGCGCAAAACGGTCGTCCTGCACGGGCCAGCAGGCATCGGAAAGGCCGACTTGGCTCTGCACTTCTCGGGGATGCACGAGGATCATCAGGATGAGGGTAGTGGTTTTCCCAACGCCGCTATTCTTGATGCGGGTAGTGAGAATGCACTCCAGTACGGTCTCGCCTACTACCTCTGGATGCATACGAATCTCGGTAGTCGCCGGACGGTGGATAGGAAACGCGATGCGGAGGAGGCTCTTCGTTGGTTTGAGGCCCCAGAGAATACCCGGTGGCTTATTGTTTTGGACAATTTCGACCGTGATATACTTGGGTGCGATATTTCGAGCTACCTTCCTGTCGCGAATCATGGCTCGGTCATTATTATTTCTCGAGATCCGCAGCCTAATCTGGGACAGTGTGTGGAAGTTGGGAAGTTGGCTTCAGACAACGCTGTTAAGCTTCTAGCAAGGAGAGCAGGAATTGATATCGAGTCTACTGCTGACGATCCTGCTGACCATCCAGGTAAGGCGGACGTCCTTTCGGTTTGAATGACCTGACATTTCTAGAAGACCTGCTCCATATTGCGGAAGAGTTAGGCGGAGTACCCCAGTTACTCGTCATTGCCGGGTCTTATATCGCCCAAACAGGAGTCTCTCCGGCCGAGTACTTGGATCGCTATCTCGCGCTTCAGCATGGACTGCCCTCGGATGGGACATTAACAACCACTGTAGCACTATCCTACAACGAGATAGAGAGAAAGGCTCCGCTGTCAGCGAAACTACTCCTCCTCCTGTCTTGCTATTACAGCAAGACCATCTGGTTTGAATTAATCCACCAGGCGCTGGCCAGCGAAAACGAGAAGTCATGGCTCTTTGACGTCGCCTCCACAAGGGAGGCATTCAACAGAGCACTGCAGCCTCTTCTGGACTATGCCCTCGTCGGAGTAAAGCCGGGTAACAACGTTTACTTCATGCATGCCTCTGTCCAGAATTTGCTAAAAAGCTCCATGGGCCAGGATGATCGCAAGGAGTTGATGAGGATTGTGGTGAAGTCCATCGGCCACAGGGCGTCTAAGTTGGACGCTCAGAACCGTGAAGAACACGGGCTGGAACTCACTCTTCTCCGGCAAGCTGAATGTATCTACGACGATATCGAGCGGGACATCGAGGCGTGGGACAGCGGCCGTCTTGGTGGCGCTTTCTGCGGACTCGGAGACCTTTTCTTCGATGCTGGGAGACTCGCAAAGGCAGAGCTGATGTTCTCGCTAGCCCAAGCCCACTCTTTAAGAGACAACGGCCCGGACCACCCGATTACCCTCGATGCAGTGTGTGCGCTGGGGCGAATCTACGGCCGGAAACGCCGGTACAAGGAATCAGAGGATCTCCTTTCAGATGCCCTCGCTGGGTATACGAAGCTCGTTGGGCCGGAACACCCCTCGACCCTCAAGGTTCAAGACTCTCTGGGCGCGGTGTATAGACGTCAAGACCGTGATAAGGAGGCCGAGGATAAGTTCAGGCAAGCGCTGTCGGGCTATACGAGGGTCCTCGGTCCATATCATCGCGACACGTTGCTGTCAATCGAGAACATAGTACGATTTTACGCCCAGCGCAATCGGATCGATGATGCCCGACGCATCTACGAACAGCACCTAGCCGACTGCAAAACAGCCTTTGGAACAGAGTACGCCACCGTCGTCGACAGAATCCACCATCTCATAACCCTCTACCGAGACCCGAACAGACAGACCGAAGGCGAAGCCCTCAGAACAGAAATCGACAACGCCGTGCAGAACGTCGCCGAGGACCACTGTATCACCTACCAGACCATCGCCAACGTGGGCCTCCTCTATTTGGTGCAGGATAAGTTCAAGGAAGCCGAAGACGCGCTCTGGGAGGCTGTGCTCGGGAACGAAATACTTTGCAGCATGGACGATCCGCTCACACTAAAACACATGACGAATCTTGCTGTCGTGCATGTGCGGGCGGGACACGTCGCGAGGGGGGAGTTTACCCTGCGGAAGGTCCTCGATCTCCAGGATGAGTCTGGGGTTCGGGATGACGAGCTTCGGGAAAGAGTCCTGGGGTATCTGCAGCGGATACAGGCCCGGCACCCGGCAGTTGCCGCAGAGGAGATTCCACTGGAGTCCCAGGGGCTGCGGCCGGGGTATGTGCGATCGCGGTTGTAGCTTATGGATTTCTCTGTACATACAGTAGCTTGATATGCCTGGATGAATGACGAATTGCAGGTCGGGACTTGGGCCCGCCCACGCTCACGGAGGCTGGGAATCCTTTTGCGAAGCGAACTCCACCTCCGTTGATGATGATGTCTATGAGAACAGTTATGATCTATATCTTACTCTATCAGCTACGCCTTCCTCCCCTCCCTCTCGCGCCTCCATCGCTCCCCCCACCTCCACTCAACCCATATCAACGGCGTACAGAGCGCCACCACGCCAGCCACAATAAAAAACGCCCTCATAGCCCTCACAGCCCCAATCAACGGCTGAACGACACTAACCCCCGCAGCCCCCAAAAGACACCGCACAAGGTTATTCAGCGCCGTCGCGCCAGCCGCCCGATCCGGGAAACAATCCACCAGAACCGTCGAGTTAACGTTGAAGATGGCGGTCGCCGAAAACGCAATCAGGAACTGCAGGATCAGCGGCGCCGCCAGGTTCGGCGTGAAGTACCGATGCAGATCGTTGAATTCGAAACTCGGCCCGTACGCCGCGAGACAGACGACTAGGACGGCGCTGTACAGCGGCATGAGGCGCAGGCGGGCGCGGATATATGGGAAGTCTCGCGTATCGCTGCCTGCGCCCGCGACGTTGTGTTCTTCTGGCGGGATGCCGTGGCGAGCCTTGTACCGGGCCTCGACGCGCTTGAAGCTCTGGTCGAGTAGCCAGCCCGTGCTGAGGGAGCCGGCGATGCACCCGGCCCCGTTGGGGAGGAAGCACAGGCCGAGCTGCCACTCTGTGAGGAAAGGGAAGCCGTGGAGGAGGAGGGTTGTTGTTGAGGAGGTGACCATGCTCCAGGCTGTGTAGGCGACGGCGCCCCATGCGAGGAGGGCGGCAATGTCCTTTTCGAAGATGTAGGCGAGGGGGTGAAGGATGCTTCGTGATACGGGTGGGGGGGGGTTTGGAGGGGTGGTCGTCGTCGTCGTCGTCGTCTCGAGGGGACTGTTCGGTCCAGGCTTTGGGAGGGCTGAAGACGTAGGCTAAAGGCTTGTGGAGGCCCGAGAGGGGGATGCTCCCGTTTCCTGCGATGCTGCGCTGTGTCTCGGGGAGGAAGACCAGGAGGGCCACGAGGACGATCACGCTGAGGACGAACAGGAGCCAGAAGATGCTTCTAAAGCCCCAGGCACTGTTGAGGAGGCCGCCGATGATGGGTCTGAAGGCCTGTCCTGTCATGCTGGGCACGTATTAGGATAACAGTCGTCCAAGCTGGAGTGATTGGGCTACCCACCGCACACCGGCATTGGTACCCATGAAGCGCCCACGCTCTCCCGGACATGCAATGTCTGCGATGACTCCCGCACTAATGCTAATCGTCGCTGCCGAACCTGCGGCTTGCAGTCCTCGCAGCACCATCAGCATGGGGTAGTTGGACGTGAAGGCAAGGGCGAGGTTAGCAACGGTGTATATGGCAAGGCTGACGGAGAATGCAATGCGCCGGCCAGAGGCGTCTGAGAGGGCGCCGAAGAGTGACGGCGCAATGCCCTGGACAACCATATACACAGTAATGGTCAACGCCACCAGGGACGCATTCACGCCAAGGTCTTGGGATATCGTATCGATGGCAGGGAAGTAGATATTGGAGGACAGCGGCGAGAAGGCACCAGCCAGGGAGACGAAGAAGACCAGGTTCCATTTCTGCCTCTTGGAGAGGACATGGTATGGCTCTGCGTGGTCGGAGTTTGTTGAGCTGCTGGACATGTTCGTGCCGTTGAAGACAGGGGCAATGGGCAAGTTGAGACGTGCAGAAGGAAATCATCTGTCCGGGGGGCATCCCTTTTAAAACCAGGGCAGCTCAAATCTTCGCCAGAACGGTGACAGCTTCGGCCTCAGGGACAACCCGCCATGCAGTGCAGTCCCATATCTCGCTGGCACTGGCTGGCAGTGGCTTCTGCGAAGAAATCCGCACGCAGAAACGTCTCAGAACGTCTCAGAACGTCTCGGAACGACTCAGAACGACTCTTGAGCGCTTGTCAAGGGCAGCGCAGCAAATAAGCACGCGTAAGTGCGCAGCGGATGATCGCCAGTGCTAAGCGTTCAAGGTTAATCTCAGCGTCAGCCACGGCTTGACTATTATTACCGGCTCGTCGGCGGCAGGACGCGTCATCCTCTGCTTCAGGATCGGCGTCTCGATGTCGAAAGACCTTCCTTCTGCAGGGTTGTCGGCGGCAGAAGAGCTGTCCATGGTTGAGGCTGGAACCAGGAGAACCCCCAGGGACCCCAGTGTCCCCGATCGAAGGGATGCCGAGAGCAGAGCCTGTGAGGCTGGTGGCAGATGGATGTTCCAGGCATACGCAAAGCCAAGAGGGTTACGAGTAATTAAGCTTTCAGCATCGTCATCCTTTGGGGATTGATTTCACTCGCGAGAGTCGAGAACCTCCACTGCAGGCAGAAGGATTCCGTGTCACATCCTCCGGAGTTACTGACGACCTCCGGTGGCTGAGCTGCTTATTCTAAAAGAGTGAGTGGTCTACAGAGTAGTCCTTGATTCCTCCTCGCCTGCAGAGGACCAACGCCACTTTGCGCGCCGACGAAGAATCGTACTTGCCATTACAGGAGCCCTCTTGGGGGTTAGAACCCTGATCTCTCGTCGTCAATTGGGTGATGAACCCATCTTGTTATCAGTAGATGGGCTAGGGCAACAATAAAATACGAAACCGACTGCAGAGTAATAGGCCAGCCCCTGCAGGGCAAGGGTATTTGCTGTCTCTGCGTTATCTCGTCCTAGGATCACTACCTGGATCTCATATGCCTCAGTCGCACTGGAGTGTGCGGAATGGTAGCTACCATTGGCGATATAATAGCGCCCAAGATTGTGTAGCAACCTCGCCCGCCGCACCAAATCCTGGTGTGAGGGAGGGTTATAACGTAGCACTGCTAGTGCATGTGGAGGCCGGGGACAACTTAGATGGATCACAATCGATACATGTATCGAGCAACATGGCACCAAACCTCAAACCCCATTACTGCAGATAATTGCTCGTGCTAAGTATTCAAGATTATTCCTAGTGTTAGCCATAGCTCTCCTATTTTTACCGACTTGTCAGCACCAGGACATGTCATCCTCTTTATCATGCCTCCAGTTAAGCAGGATTGGTGTGTTGACATTCCCGAAATACCTGCCTTCTACCGGCAAGATAGCTGTCCGTGGTTCAGGCTGGAACCAGGAAGGGACCCAAAGTGCCCGATTGAATGGGTTGCCGAGACAGTGGTAGATGGATGTTCCAGGGATACGCAAAGCCAAGAGGGACAAGCATAATTAAGCTTTGAGCATCGTCTGTAATCCTTTAGGGCTTGATATTACTCGTGCAAGGGCAGATGACTTGTCCCCTCCCCTGCAGGCAGAAGGATCCTGTATCACATCACTGACCACTCTGTGGCTGAGCTGCTTATTCCACTAGACTGAGTGGTCTTCGGAGAGTCATTGATTTGTGGCTTATTTACTACGGTCCAACTCCTCCATCTCGTCACTTCCCAGCAGCCCCAACGCCTCTCTGCGCGTCTTCGCCGTGGGATCAAAGAACGGCTTCTCTGCCAGCGAGGTCACCCGCGTGCCGTGTCGGGGCTCTGTGCCCTCATAGTCCCAGCTGGCGTTGTGGATCGTAATTCTACCAAGTCAGCACCCTCAACCCAACCCTAAGAGAACTATAGACAGAGAACGCACCTGTTATCCCACAGCGCACTGGTCCGCGGCGACCACTTGAACCGCACCTGGATATCGACATTCTTCTCGTACACATCACACAGATACCCCAGGATCAAGTCACTCTCCGCGCGATCCAGCCCCACGATGCGATCCGTCATCGCCCGGTTCACCCACAGCGCCTTCCACCCCGTCGCCGGATGCACTCGCACAAGCGGATGCTCGCGCTCCACGAACTTCGGCCCGGCCTCCGGGTGCTCCCGGTCCAGGTACGGGTGCGCAGAGCGGTAGATCGCCGTGCGCCCGTCGATGATCTTCCGGAACGCCGGCGAGAGCTTCTCGTATGCCGCGTACCCGCTAGCCCAGAGGGTGTCGCCGCCGACCGTGGGGACCGTGTCGTTGTGCAGGTGCGTGACGCCTGCGGGCTGGCGCTCGTGCACGAGGTCTGTGTGCCATCGTGAGGCGCCTCCGGGCCGGCGGAACCCAGCTGGGTTCTCGGTTGCTTGGAGGGCCGGCCAGATGACGGTTACGCCGGGGACGCCGGGGACTTGCGGAACTTGGGGCTGTTTTCGTTAGCCTCTGCTTTGCAAGATTTAACGGGTGCGTACATGAACTTCAATCTCGCCAAAATACTCGCCCAGCTCCTTCTGCTGCTGCGGCGAGATATCCTGGTCGCGGAAGAAGACCACGCTCCGCTCGGCAATGAGCAGACCCAGCTCATCGCGCTGCTTGTTCGTCAGGTCCTTGAGCTGCAGACCCACGATCTCCGTGCCGATATGCCTCGTCAGATGGATGACCTCCTTCGCTGCGGATAGGAGAGCCTTCTTTTCCGGGTCCGCGCGGCTCCCGCGGTCGACGTGCGGGCGGTCGTAGTCGCGGACGCGGTAGACGTCGTCAAGATACAGCGGGCGCGACGGACGATACGGATAGCCGTTGGAGAGGTCGATGCCAGCCTTTTCGAGTCGCTCGCGGCTGGCCTTGGGCAGGCCGAGGGTGTCCTTCCGGGGCTCGGCGACATCGACGATGCTAGGATCGATAGGGGCGGGGGCCATTCTGCGTAGTTTGAGTATTCTGTGAAACTCGATCAAATGGTGATTGAGATACTCCGAGTATGCGCCACCTGGACGGGCCAGAGGTCTTATCTCTCTGCCTCCGTGTGCTGTGCTGTTGTCTCAGAGGGCATCGATCACACCATCACCAACCCTCATTGCGCACCACAACCGTCGTCTCCAGATGGCATCCTGCCCCTCCTTCCCCTCTTTCATACCTCCCTTGTTATTTCCAGTTGGAGAATCCCGGATTCGCCTTACAGGGATACAATCACGACGTATGGCGCGGATTTCTAAGCACTCCATGCCGCCAGTCTGGTGGCTTGCACATACTATGCACGAGACAACGGTGCATGAGAATTGTATAAGTCAGGTATTTTCACGGTATGGTACTCCAGTTGCACCGGGTCGTCGAATACCGCGGCTGAATGAACCGGTTCACACCCAAAGTGGTGACAAAGAGTTGATAGACAGTCGACATCCAGATCCTGCCACCCCTCCCGCACGAGATGACACGCACAGAGATTCGCCGAGTGGCAGTCATCGGCGCCGGCATCAGCGGCGTTGTGTCAGCCGCGCATTTGCTGGAGGCCGGGTTGGAGGTCGTCGTTTTCGAACGCAGCCATGCGGCAGGTGGTGTCTGGTTTGCTCCCGTTCTGCCTGCATTTGGTCCTAGAATTCCCTTCGTTAACCCTGACCTGCAGGCTATACGACGACCGTCGCGCACCAGAGCCCTCGTACACATCGCTGAAGCCGCTCGAGGCGGAGGCGTATTCTCTTGCCGATGCGAGCGGCAATGTCCTTAGCCATGCGCCGCCAGGGTAAGTCCGCGTCCCCCTCCCCATCTTTGAGAGACGCTGTATTGAGTTGACTTCTAGACCATGCTACGACGGCCTGAAGAATAACGTGTCCACACCTCTCATGCGCGTCAAGCTGAATGCCTGGCCCCAGGGGACGCCGGACTTCGTTCCCCACACCGTGATGAAGGAGTATATCCAGGATACGTCCAGGAAGACAGGAGTCCACGATATCACTGTCTATGGGTCGCGGGTTAAGAACGTCTCTAAGATAGATGGTTCGTGGCTGGTTACGTGGTCCTCGCTGGAGATCGCGGGTGAGGGCGTACAAGAGCGGGAGCAGAGCTCGGTGAGAAGACTACGACTACATCTCTGGAATATCTGGTCTAATAAGACAAATCAGGCCTTCGACGCGGTGGTCGTTGCATCGGGTCACTATCATACGCCTCTCATCCCAAATACACCAGGCCTGGCCGAGGCCAAAGCTCGCTGGCCAGATCGGATCACGCATTCAAAGAGATTCAGGAAAGCAGAGGGGTTCGAGGGAAAGGTATGTCGCAAGATTACCCTTAAATATCACCCCAAACCACACTTAACAGGGCTAGAACGTCCTCCTCATCGGCGGCGCCGTCTCGGCCATCGACATCGCCCGCGAAATCAGCCCACAGGCACGGACAATCTACCAAAGCACGCGCAACGGCGAGTTCGACATCTCAGCGAGCATCCTCCCCGAGAACGGTGTGCGGATTGCCGAGATACAGCGCTACGAAATCTTAGACAACAAAGAAGACGACGACGACGACGACGACGACGACGACGAAGGTTCCTCAGCCGGCCCACTCCCCCTTAAAATGCACCTCAAGTCAGGCCAGGAGCTCTGCGGAATCGACCAAGTCATCCTCTGCACAGGGTACCAATTCACGCTGCCCTTCCTGGCAGCGTACCACGACGACGCCCTCACGCCGCAGGAGGCAGACGAAACCGTCCTCGTCACAGACGGGAGCCAAGCGCATAACTTGCACCGGGACATCTTCTACATCCCTGACCCGACGCTCGCCTTCGTGGGCGTGCCCTTCTACACCGCGACGTTTACGCTCTTCGAGTTCCAGGCCATCGCCGTGGCGAATGTCCTGTCTGGGATTGCGGAGCTGCCGACTGAGAGCGAGATGCGGGCGGAGTATAGAGAGAGGGTGAAGCAGAAGGGGTACGGGAGGCAGTTTCATTCTCTCAAGGATATCGAGGAGGTTTATGTCCGTGGCCTCTTGGATTGGATTAATGTCTTCCGAGAGCGACGAGGTCTTACCCCTGCCGAGGGACACACGGAGACATGGCATGAGGCGAAGAAGGCAGGGAGGGAGCGGTTGAAGGCCTTCTTCGACGATGCACGACGGGACAGTGGGATTGGAGACCTCCCAGAACTAGAGGCTTGCACTGCATGAAGGGCGGTTTGTCAAATGCTCCGTAGACTATCATCTTAACGCCGATAGACAGGAATACCCCAAGATTGATGGGCTGGTCTTATCAATGACTCTGCCCACACGTAAATGGTGTGCTCCTTGCATTGCTCCTTGCATGATCAGCAGCTCACGACGAGGAAATCCTACCCCTCACAAGCTGTCGAACGCCTTTGCCAAATTCCGTGATCCGCTCATCGCTAAAAGCTGCGATTGGAGTGCGGATGGTGTGAGTCTCGTTGGCGATGAGCAATAGTTAGGGCTCGCGAGGGCCGAGCTTCGCAACTTTAGCTGCGATGACCCCATACCTATCCGACATCCACTGCGGGACGGAAGTCTTTGGAGCGGAAGGTGCCGTATAAAGGATTTCCGTGGTACACAGTCTTCGAATAAAAATTCTGGCTGAGAATTCGGAGGAATAGCCATGGCCCCGTCAACGGGAATCGTCGCCGAACGCGCGACAGCTCCAGACACAACCGAGATTATACAAGAAACACCAAAGCGACGATGGGTCAGCTACATCTGGGATACATTCGACAAGTCGCCCGAGGAGCGACGACTACTCACGAAGCTGGACGCGGCGATTCTGAGCTTCGCGTCACTGGGTGAGTCGCGGCCTTCGAAGGCATATGTGTGATATATAGCTAATTGATAGGCTACTTTATCAAATACCTCGACCAGATCAACATCAACAATGCCTTCGTTTCTGGAATGTAAGTGCCTCATCCAACTGTCCTTGAAAATGCTAACAGCACCAGGAAAGAAGACCTGGGCATGTACCAGAACCAGCTCAACTACATGCAAGCCGCTTGGACAGTCGGCTACGTGATCGGCGAGGTTCCCAGCAACATGCTCCTGACGCGCATCCGGCCGCGATACTGGCTGCCGACGATGGAGGTCCTCTGGACGGTCCTCACGTTCAGCCTATCGCGATGCAACACGCCGACGCAGTTCTACGTGCTCCGGTTCTTCATTGGTATGTCGCCCATGTCTCTGTCTCTGTCTCTGTCTCTGTCTCTGTCTCTGTCTCTGTCTCCCTGACTGGATTCGACTGACGCACCAGGCCTGGCCGAGAGCACGTTCTACCCCGGCATGCAGTATATCATCGGCTCGTGGTACCGGAAGGACGAGCTGGCGAAGCGCTCGTGCATCTTCCACACGAGCAGCGGTATTGCGGGCATGTTTTCGGGGTACTTGATGGCCGGTGTATACAACCTCGGGGGAAGAGGGGGGTTCAAAGGATGGCAATGGTACGGCCGTTTGTCGTATAAACGTTCAATACTCAGACTCGCAGGCTCTTCGTCATTGACGGCGTCATCTCTCTTCCGATAGCCATCGCGGGATTCTTCGTCCTCCCGGACGTGCCTGAGATCTCGAACCCGTGGTATCTAACTGAAAAGGTACTTCGTCTGATTCACAACCCCATCCACCCCAGAGTACAAGAAAATTAGTAACTCGCCCACCAGGAAGTAAAACTCGCCCAAAGACGCATGGAGCTCGAAGGCCGCAAGCCGCGAGGGCCATACACAAAGGCCAAGCTGAAGAAGATCTTCACCTCGTGGCACATCTACCTGCTTACGCTGCTCTATGTGTGCGTTCTGCTGTCTCTATAACATCTTACAGTCCGGGACTAATAAAGGCATGCGGTGAAGCACATTCAACAACTCAGACGGTGGCCAGCCCATCTTCCAACAGTTCCTCAAGGCCTCCACGGACCCCGTCTACTCCATCGGCCAGATAAACGCGTACGCGACGACAACGCCCGCGGTCCAAGTCGTCACGACGCTGATATACGCCTGTTCGCACCCCATCCTCTCCCAATCCCACTTCCCTAATACTGTATACTAACAACAGGCAGGGACATCCGACTCGATCCTCGGCGGGCGGCGATGGCCGCCCATCCTCGTCGGCGCAGTCTCGAATATAATATGCTACACCTCCCTCGCGGTCTGGGATATTCCCGTGGGATGGAAGTGGACGTGCTATATCCTCTGCGGGGCGGGACATGGACTCAGCGGGCTTTGCATGGCGTATTTCCCCCAAACACCCCTCCCCTCCCCAACTCCAACTCCAAGCATACGAGGAGAATAAATCTAACAGGGAACAAAACAGCTGGGCACACGAGATCTGCTCGGACGACAACGAAGAGCGCGCGCTGGTCGTCGGGAGCATGAACGAGATGGCGTATGTCTTCCAGGCGTGGCTGCCGCAGGTCGTGTGGCAGCAGGTCGATGCGCCGCAGTACCGCAAGGGGTTTATTACAGCGACGGTGATGTCTGTTGTTCTGATTGGGAGTACGTTTGCGATTCGGGGGTTGCAGCATGCGGAGGAGGAGAAGAGGAAGGGCGGGTTGAGGTATTTATTTCCCGGTCTCTGTTTCGTGGGGTGGGGGTTATTGTGTGAGAGGCTAATGAGTTCTAGGGAACATATGGTTGAAGAGGAGAGTGTATCGAGTGGGATACAGCCTGAGAGGCCTTCGGTGGATGGCAAGTTGTAGGTAGGGCATGGATTGGGGGTTGCATCGAGGATACTTCCCATCTGTCTGGTAGGGCATAGCTCAAGCGACTGTTTGATAATTGTGTCTACAAGATGATGGCATGATCATAGTGGCGTAGATTTCATTCAATTTGGATATAACTTTGCAGACTGCCATAAAAAACTCCCAACGGGCTTCTACCACTCGCTCTCCAACCCATCAACACCAACGGGCTTCTCACCCAGCGTAGTCAGACGGATTCCGTGTCGCAGGCCATCGCTCGTAGTATCATAATCCGAGATCGCCGTGTGCGCCGTAACACGGTTGTCCCACAGGGACACGGTGCGGTCGTCCCATTTGACGCGGACCTGGAGGTCTTGGGACAGGGATATGTGCTGTTCCTAGTTAGACCACTACGTTATAAGACGACCTCGGTAGGACAGGTACCTTGAAAAGAAGCTGCAGAATTGCATCTGACTCTTCATCTTTCAGGCCGATGATACGCTTCGTGAAGCCAGGGTTGACAAACAGCGCCTTTTCACCGGTTACCTGTGGGCCTGTTTAGCATTGAACGCTCTCCACCACGTACTCTAACGCAACGTACCGGGTGCACCCTAACAATCGGATGATTCGACTTGACAGGCTCGCGTCGGACGTGCTTCCCATCTCGTCGAGCCCCCTCTGCCTGGGGATACCCGCTGTGTTCGGCGCGCAGACCCTCGATCAGCTTCTTAATCGGCTCTGAGAGGCGCTCGTACGCGGCCACCTGGGACACCCAGCCCGTGTCGCCGCCGGTAGACGGAACGCTGAGCAATGTGAGCAGCGTAATCCCCGGAGGCTGGTGCTCGTAGGAGACATCCGAGTGGTAGCCGGTGGTCGTCAACTTGCTGGACCGCTGCTGAAGACGGTACAGATTATCTGCTCCCAGGTAAATGTTGTGGAATTCCTGGTGACCTTCGACGTGTGCGCCAACAGGCTGCTCCAGTTAGCGTGGTATCTTCATTGAGAGGGGAGGGACATACGTGAATATGCAGTTTCCCAAAGTACGCCGCAAAGGCTTTCTGCTTCTCGGGCCCGATGTCCTTGAAGTCCTGGTCTCGGAAGACGACGACACCCCGTTCGGCGATGAGCAGCGCCAGCTCGTCCTTCTGTACGTCGGTCAACTGGGACAGCTGCAGACCGCGGACTTCGGAGCCCACTCGCGGAGTGAGCTTGGTGATGTTCACATTTGGATCGCCAGTCTCGAACAGATGAGGCTTCGCCTTGTCTGCCGCAAGTCCGCGGTCCTTGAATGCAAAGGGCTGCGTGGGCGGGTACACGGTCTCATTGTCGTAGACCGGGAGATAGCGGGCGTATTTGTACTATCCCGTCAGGCCTTGCCTTGATAGTAAGGTTAGGGCACGTACCTCGCTATGAGCCTTGTCATCAAAGGCCTTGACGAACGCGGGCACAGACTGGCCCTCCTTGGTGACTGTCACAGACATGTTTATATTGGATTCTGTATGCCCAACTCACTGGGACGTCTGAAGCATTTATAACACGCTGGACAATATTGTTTTGTTCCCCTCTCGCTCCGCTCTCCATCGGCGTTAATATTGACTCCAGCAGTCGGCGTTAGGCCTGACGACTCACATTAGCCACTTGGCAATAACGAACGCGATTGTGCCATCGTCACCATCACTGACAACATCAATTTCTGATAGGCCGCGTATCAGCGACATCCGTGTGCGGATGTTGCAATTTTCACAGCGGGGAATGCCTCCTCCCTCATTGGGCCTGAAGCCATGTTTGTCTTTGGCGTGGCTGTGGCCAAGTCTGGTTGTCTAGGTCTATCTCAAATCTCTTTGGAGGTGGTCCAGCTGTTCCTCGATAGAACCCATGCAAAAGGGTGCAAGAGGACTACTGCGATACGGCCAGAATTTGCAGAAGATATGTCTTTATAATACCATGCGGGGGAGTGCTCAAGTTCAACCTCATGGCGTATGCAGACAGCCCTGATAAACCATTACTCCACCGACCCCATGAAGACCTGCGACAAAGCGCACTTCCCGCAAGAAACCTAACGTAGTCTGATGCCTATCCCAGAACTCTCGTCCAGCAGCCAAGAAGCTCATTGAGTTCATCGGCGAGATACCAAGAGCGACGAGCATCCCACGCCGCAGAGCATGTCATTTTGGCGTCAATAACCACATATTCTCGGAAGAACGTTAAGCAGCTGATGCTGTGATATAAAATCAACCGACGACTGTTGCAAACATGTCGTTTCATCCCCTCAACCCCCCTTAGCTCTGCACCATGTCAGCCTCTGAAAAGACCCCTCGCGTCCGCGAGCGATCGACGGATAGCCCTCGAGAGAACCCTCAGATTATCCAGGCTGAAGCTCCCCAACCGGCCCTTGCCAGTTTATTCTCCAGGCGCAAGAAGAAAGACCCTGAGGAGATCGCCACGCAGCCTTCTGTATATGATGACCCCAAGCTGGCGCCGTACTTTCAACCACATCCCAAGTATGAGAACCTGCACCGGTTCGATCCGGAGTTCAAGTGGACCTGGGCCGAGGAGAAGGTACGAAACGGCTTTTAATCCAAGTTCTTTTGCACAGCTATGGCTGACAATATCAGCCTCTGATCCGGAAGATTGACTGGAAGGTCACCATCTGGGCTGCCCTTGCGTTCTTCGCGCTCGATCTCGATCGGAGCAATATCAGCCAGGCGAACACGGACAACTTTCTGGAGGATATGGGGATGAATACCAATGGTGGGTACCATCATGCTTGCATTGTGCCGCCTATTGACGCATCAAGACTACAACTTGGGCCAAACACTCTTCAAAACGGCGTTCCTTCTTGCTGAGCTTCCCTCGCAGCTCGTTAGTAAGAAGATTGGTATGTAGACCTCTTCTCTGTAAAACTCGTACTAACATCTACAGGACCGGACCGATGGGTGAGTCGGGTGCTACTGTATAATGAACAAAACTGACTCGGCAGATTCCCGCTCAAATGTGTCTGTGGAGCATTGCTTCGGCCGCTCAATTCTGGCTTAACAGCAGGGCATCGTTCCTCGCCTTACGTGTGATCATTGGAGTACTCCAGGGAGGCTTCATTCCCGATGTGATATTATACCTTGTGCGTACAAGCATCCCTCCCACGCACGCCGCCCTAACAAGTCAGTCGTACTTCTTCAAAAGCGACGAACTCCCCCTGCGTCTGGCCATCTTCTGGACAGCAAACCGTCTCACCGACGTAATCTCCCCCCTAATCGCATACGGCGTCCTGCACATGCGCGGAACCCACGGACGAGCAGGATGGCGATGGCTGTACGTACCGTACCGGTACCTCCCCGCATACTATCGATATCGCTAATAGCGCAGCTTCCTGATCGAAGGCCTCATCACGCTGATCATCGGCGTCTGGTCGATCTTCCAGATGGCGCCCTCCCCAACACAGACGAAAGCGTGGTGGCGACCCAAGGGCTGGTTCTCGGACCACGAGGAGAAGATCATGGTCAACCGCATTCTGCGCGACGATCCGTCCAAGGGCGACATGCACAATCGACAAGCCATCACGCCAAAGCTGCTCTGGAAGTCGCTCTGCGATTATGACCTCTGGCCTATCTATGCCATTGGCGTCACCTTTGGCATCCCTCCGTCGCCGTCGGATCAGTATCTCACCTTGACCCTAAGAGGGCTGGGATTCGACACCTTCAACTCGAACTTGCTCAGTATTCCCGCGCAAATCGGCACAACGATTAATGTACCCGCAGTCCCTTCCCATGCTCCTTTGTGAAACAGCACAGCTAACCGCACAGATGCTCTTATTAACCTACATCTCGGTCAAGATCAACCAGCGCGCGTACCTCGGCCTCTTCGTGCAGTTCTGGTTCCTCCCCTGCCTGATCGCACTCGCCGTTCTTCCAGAGAGTACCCCGCGCTGGGGGTCGTTTGCGCTCGTCACCGTCATTCTCTCATATCCATCTCGTACTCCTCCCATCCGTCCTCGACTTTGCGTGTATGCATACTGATGTTGTATAGCACACCCAATGCAAGTCGGATGGTGCAGCTCGAACTCCAACACCGTCCGCACGAGAACCGTCTCCGCCGCTCTATACAAGTATCTATCCCACAGCTCCCCGAGCCCACTATATGAACAAAGCTGACGCAGTCCAGCATGATGGTCCAAGTCCAAGCGATTATTGCCTCAAACATCTATCGCGACGACGATAAGCCCCTCTGTCAGTCCCCGCATAAATATACTAACAACTCAGAAGGACTAATGAGGTATATAGACCGCCGCGGCAACCGCGTCCTCATCGGGATCAACTGCCTCAACGTCGTGCTGTACGTCTTCGCAAAGTCGTACTATACCTGGCGGAACAAGAAGCGCGACGAGATCTGGGATAGGATGACGCCTGATGTAAGTTGAGCTGTTCCCTCCGAATGTTTGATGAGTATTTCTGGAGAATGTGCTGATATACTGCAGGAAAAAGAAGAATACCTCAACACGACAACGGACCAGGGGAATAAGCGGCTGGACTTTAGATTTGCGTCGTAGATCCTTTATGCTTTACCTCGAGCTTCATCGAGGGAGATATGTTGGACAGGACTCGACTAGACTAGACCATAGCCGACATGCTCTTGAATATAGCCTGTCCAGTTCCCATACAGAATCCCTGGGAACACTGCAATAATCAGGACCGTATTCTCCACGCACTGCACGGGGGAGTCCATCAACCGCAAAGGAATGCATATTATTATCCATGTTGTATATTGGCGTGTCAGGAGTTGATTGGTGGCTGTAGCCACGTTTGCCGCAAACAAGCGAGATGGAGGTACTCCGTCGAGGACAGTGCTAGTGGTGCACAAGGTAGGGAAAAAGATCAACAACCACGCGATTCGAACCGCCGACCAAGCCGGAGTGGCGAAACGGTCGTCCGAACACCGTACCTCTGAGATGAGGTCGGGAAGTGGAGAGAAAAAAACGAGGAGCATCTCTTTGATTGAGCGTGTCATCCTTGGGCAGGGGCCATGCTAATCTTCTCTGTATCGTTTCATCTTGACGGAATGCCGAAAGGCAGTGGGGATTTTTTATGTGGGTCGATATTGGGGGAATCGAGAAGAATAAGTGGATATTATTGGCTGGGTGTGGATGTGGTTCGTGCGAGAGAACTTCAAAATTCGGCCAATCAGACTGAAGAGACAAAGATACCCCAGGCTGCAACTTTATCACAGAAGCTCTGCCCAGGTGGAGTTCTTTCCATCCACGGATTCTATACACATACAGTCTTGTATATCTTGTGTATACAGAGTATACATGACAAAGCTAGGGTTGAACTGGGAAATAACTTCCTATACCAGTGAGGCTTACGACAGTAGACACAAAGATTCTCCGTCCTCCCTCAAGCCCTAAGCCGGGGCTTTCCCCTCCTCATGGACAGCATAAGACGATCCCTTCTCACCACTCTCCGAATCCCCCTCCACAGCCCCAGCACCCCCAGCACCTTCAGGATCAACGTCCCGCCCACGCCCCCGAAACCCCGGCCGCAGCCTCCCCCGCCGATCAACCACAATAAACCGGTCATTATCACCCATGTACAGCGAGTCGATCTCCTCGAGACTGCGCCCGCGGGTCTCCGGGTAAAACATCCACACGACCCACGCGAAGAAGATATTCAGCACGAAGAAGATCATGTACGTTTTCCAGCGGATGTTGGCAATCGCGATCGGGGTGATCTGCACGACGAGGTAGTTGAAGATCCAGTCGCTGGCGGCGGCGATCGCGGCGGAGTGTGTGCGGTGGCGCAGGGGCATGATTTCGGGCGCGTACAGCCAGGGGACGGGGAGCCAGCCGATGGCGAAGATGGCTTCGTAGAGGAAGAAGAAGGTGAGGGAGGATTTTGCGCGGACGGGCGTGATGTCCTTTTGGAGGACGCCGGCCTGGTCAGGTCAGCGTTAGTATACAGGGCAGTCAAAGTAGACGAGGGTTTTGGTCAACGCACGCAAAGAAAGCAGATGGCACAGCCCAAGGCACCGTATATCAGCGGTGGTCGACGACCAATCTTATCGAGACAGTATATCCCAATGAATGAGAACACCCAGTATGTGAGTCCGAGGCCTGCGCCGACGTGGAGAGACGGTTCGTACTCCATTCCGATATCCGTGGTCAGCGTGTGCGGCGCGTAGTACACCAGAACGTTGATTCCGCTGAGCTGCTGCATTGCTTGGAGGGCTGGCCTTCGTCAGAAGAGATTGGACCAGGAAAATGAGTTGACATACCTATAGCAAGCAAGAATCGGTGGCGGATCTTGAGTGGGCCATCTTTCAAGCACTCCGAGAATTTCCACTCCCCGTCAGCACGCTCCAGCGCGATAGCGTCATCTATCTCCTTCTTCATGGCGACTACATCTCTGTGGTCCTCAGGCAAGTTCTTCCCTGTGATCTGGGAGATGATATAGATTGCCTCACTGTGGCGGCCACACGCGCTGAGCCAGCGCGGGGATTCGGGAAGCATGTACGTCCAGACGACCTGGAACAGGATAATCACGAGTTGAAAGGCAATGACGAGCCTCCACTGCACCTGTCCGCTCGCGTAGGACATGCCGATGTTGAAGTAGTACGCAATGACAATGCCAAATGCAATCAGATTGCCCTCAATCGCTATGTGCCGGCCACGGGTCTTTGCCGGGACCAACTCCGAGACCCAGAGGGGTGTTGTCGCCGTGTTGAAGCCATTTCCCCATCCACTGTCCAAGTCAACAATGCACAGGCTCAGATGGGGATAACGTACCATACGATGCGGCCCACGATCAGCTGCGGGACGCCGAATGAAGCAGTCTGCAAAATAGCACCGATAGCCAGCAACAGCGATCCGAGATAGATACACTTCTTGCGGCCAAGGGAACTGCCGATGAAGAAGACGGTCACCGCGCCGCAAAAGCAGCCGATTCTGGCGACATGAGTACAGCTCTCTAAAGGACATTGAGTACATACTCGTATATTGCGCTGATGGTACCCAAGAGGCTGGAGGACGGGTGGTCGAACTCCTCGAGGAAACTCTCTCGGGCGATCAAGCCCTAGTTACTATCAGCTGGATCTGATAACTCCGATCGCTAGACGCACACTCAAGAATCCCTGGTCATATCCAAAGAGCAAAAACCCAAAGGCGCCAGCTATGGAGACGTTGTTTCTGAGCGCTCGCCCCTGCGCCCCGAAAAGGTATTTCGGGTGCTTGAGAGCACCGCCAGTCTGCGCAGGCTGATGCTCTGGTTGGTTCTGTGCCATCCTGTGAGGAGATTCCGATTTCAATAGGGCTGTTGGAGAGTAACCAACGCAGACCCCCATCGCGGGCAGAGATAGTCTTATAGTTGTCGACAAGAGCTCTAGGGGCTTCCCCAGATCTCCAATGACGCACGGCGACCCATCGACGCTTGGCTCCAAATCTCAAAGTGAGGGACGAGAATCCCGAGGCAGACCAGGGCATCAGACCCACTTGAGATCTTCGTCGCCTTCTGGGAACTGGGGTTGGAGTTGGAGAGCATTTCCACATTCGGCAATTTTTCACGACCCCCGCAAATCCCGAGCCTTTCTTCATAAGCCTGCACATCCCCTCGGGCTTTTGCACATCTTCTGCATCCTGGAGCTATCGGCAGAATGAAGGCCTGTATTCCTTGCAGCAGAAGGCACGTCAGGTGTACGTCCCCGCCAGGATATGTGGCTCTTGATACTGACATGACGCGTAGGCGATCGGCGTCGCCCTATCTGCACGAGATGCGCAAAGGCAAAGTCGAGGCAGCGCTGTACGTACTCCAGCACGAGGTTTCGTCAGAGCCGCCTCTCGATAGCAGCAGCCACGGAGAGAAGCACACCTCCAAGGCACCAGCCCGACTCCGAAGCGCAAAATCTCGATCCACCTGCGACCCCGGATCTGGCAGGGCTGAGTGCGACGCCACAAGGACTACCCCCCACTCGGAATCAATTCCCTCTTCCTTTACATGACTCCAGCGGACAAGATGTGGTCGACCTGCTGGCTGTGCAACCCTCCCCGAGCGACCTCCCTTCGTCCACGTATGCCGAAGAACACCCTAACGGCCCCAAGTCTCGGAGGCTCAGCATCAGCGAAGGCGAGGCCGACTTCTTCCAATGCTATCTGGAACATGCCGGAGTCTGGGTACGCACAACCCCTCCTCCACAACCAACTAAGCTAAAACAGGTCAGCTCGACGTCGTCTCTCCCAATCAAGCATTCTCACAGTCCGTCCCCCGACTCGCCTTGCAGAACCCGGTTCTGTACTACTCCTGCCTCGCGTATGCCGCCCACGTCCTGTACCTCTGGGGCCGTACCGACCGAGTCAAGCCAGACTACTACCATAACCAGGCGATCAGCCTCCTCATTCCCCTGTTAGATGCAAAATCCCAGCCCCAAGCATCCACCGAAGACCTCCTCGCAACCATCGTCATTCTGCGCATGTCGGAGCAATTCTCGGAGCCCGCGGAAGACGCTCAGTGCCACCTCAACGGCGCATTCTCGCTCCTCACCAGTTCACGGTCAAAATGGCGCCCTGACCGCGTGGACGTGAAGGGAATCGCGTTCTGGACCTTCGTCCGCCAGACACTGAGAATGTGCTTCCTCTTCGAGCAGGAGTGTCGATTTGACCTTGGCATTGTCGACTGCAGTAACATGCTTTCGCCGGCGAGGGACGAAGTATGGACAAATAGGATGACGTATCTGCTCGCCAAAGCCTGTAACCTCTGCTGGGGTCCAGATTGCACCTCTGTACTAAGGGGACGGTACCTCGATGTTTTGGAGGAGGATATCAATTCCTGGCGTGAGGCGCTCCCCGATACCTTCAAGCCCTGGTACTACCATCAGGCGCATACCGAGCCGTTTCCGACAATACGGTACTTGAGCAGATGGCATGGTAAGATTTATCTCTCCTCTTTATATCTGTGTTAACCCGTCCAGGCCTTGCATGGCAGCAGTACTATACCGCGAAAACAATGCTGGCTGTCTACCGCCACAGGCCTCAGGCACTTGATTCCTATCGTGATATCAATACCCATGTGAACGTTTGTCCACCATCCCCTTACGGCTCAAGTGCATGCGCTGATAACTACCGCAGTCCACAATCCTCGTCGCCGCCCGCCTAACCTGCGGCGTTGTCCTCTCGGACACTGACGTCGGGTCGGGCATCAACGGTGCCCATCTGGCGTACTGGTGTGGCCAGTTCTTCATGGGCCGCGACGAGCAGAGCGCCCTTTTGAAGTGGCTGGAACGATTTATGCAGAATATCAAATGGCCAAACAGGACGTGCGTCGTGCGGTTACAGAAGCTTTGGGGCATTCCCGATCATGGCAGTTCGCCTCCGATTGTATAGCGAAGGTAATACTGCAGATTGCATTTAACTAGCAATATCTCAGCTTTGCTCTGACCATCAACTCCTTCGGATTACAGTTAAACCGTTCGACCGTCTCCATGGCACTCCCCGGCTCAGCAAGCTCCCACTCAAAGTTCAACACCAGCGCCGCAATCACGATCGAAACCTCCATATACGCCAGATTCCGTCCAATACATGCGCGAGCGCCCAGGCTGAATGCGATACAGAAGTTCTTCAGGTTCTGCGCTTCCTTTTCGTCCTTCTCCAGCTCATCATCGCCAGGAAGCCACCTCTCGGGAATGAACTCGAGCGGTCTCCGAAATAGGCCCTCGTCACGATGCAGCACATGGATAGGCGCGGAGACCGTAACCCCTCCCGGGATGAAGTGGCCACCGATTGTGGAGCCCTCGCCGGTCGTGCGACGGGGAAGTCCTCGCGCCACGGGCGGGCGGCATCGCCAATTCTCTTCGAGGACAGCGCGTAGGTACGGTACATCCTTCAATATGGCCGACGGTAGGACCTTGAGCGGCTCCTCTCTATAATCAGCGGGAATCGCAGCAGCCAGCGCGGCGTACAGCTTCTCCTGTTTCTCCGGATTCGCAGCAAGAAGATACATGGCGTTAGTGAGTGTCGTCTGCGTGGTGTCATTTCCCGCGTCCATCATCGTTACGCACTCGGCGACGACTTCGGAAATCGGCATGGGATGCGGCCTCTTCTCCGTGGGCGTGATGGGGAAGAAGGAGAACAGATCGGGCTGTTCCGGCTGATTCTCCACGCGGTGCAGGACCTGTGCTCGAGCCATCCCGGCAAAGGCACTCCCAGCCTGATTTCCATGATCGAAGAAGAGAATCTTCCGGCCAAGCGTGTAGAGCGGCCCAGGGAGCTGCGCAAGAATCGTATTGAACCGACTCGCAGAGTGGAAGCTATCCATTCCATGCACCGTTCTGATCACCCCATTCTCATCCGCCGACGGACACAGGTCATTCCCCTTCTTCAGAAACCCATAACTGTTCGTAAACAGCATGCTCGTGATAGCGTCGTACGCAAACATATTCAGCCACGGACGCACATCGAACGCCCCATCCCCCTCGGGAGCGACAGGATACGCATCCTCCGGCCCCAGTTGCCCTCCACGCACCTTAACCCTAACCGCCTCACAGAGATCCATCACGCACTTCATCACCCGCGGCTCCATCGCCCCAATCTCCCTCGCCGAAAAGATATGCGCCAGACTCCGCCTCTTCCCTGAATGCACCGCCTTATCCGTCGCCTGCGCGATGGACGGATTCCCCGCCGCAATGTGTGCGTAGAAGTCATCCTTCACCAGGGGCATCCCGTGGCCGTAGATATCCTTGTACGCGGCGGGATCAGTGAAGGAAACATGGTTCGGTGCGATCCGCACGACGGGTCCCAGTCTCTTGTGCGCGGCGTCGATTGCCTTGTATTGTCTTCCCGTCCAGGAGTGCCACATGCCCCAGAGCGGCGTGAGGGCTGCCACGGAGGGGGCTGGGAAGCGGCGGAGGCGCTTGGGGTCGCGGAAGTACCGGCCTACTGTGTAGAGCAGGAGGGCGATGACGGATAGTGGGAGGAGGAGAGCTGATCCTTAGCATGAGCATGAGCATGAGAGTTCAACTTCAACGTGTACAGGGCACAGCTGACCTATTGCAAGCATTTTGACAAATCTATGTTCAGACTCTCGGGACGTGTTGGACGGGAGTCAGGCTGCCGTATCCTGGGAATTTATCATGAGCCTCAACCCTCGAGCGAGGGGTGTCTCGTGGTCTGATACGAATCTCCATGACGCCTTGCGCACGAGCACAGACGTCCGTCCATCCGATGCCTCCAGAGGCTCTGGGCGTCAACATTCGGAAAATCAGCCTATCGAATGGGCTCAAAATCCCGAGCTTCCCTGTAGGGAAATGTTTCCCGATCCCGAGCCCGAGCCCGGCCAGGGGATGGGCTTGGAGATATCGTCCATGTTGGAGAGCTGGAGATAGAACGTCTTCCCCGCAGGAGGCACATGGCGATATCTTGCAAGCGAGGCTGAATCTGTCGACGAGCCTTATGGATATCATTGCACTTCCTCCGGACGAGCTTCTGAGTTCCGTCTTGGTAGCCGCTTGAGACCTCCTATTGTCATCACCGCTGTCTCGCTGCCCGAAGTAACTACACAAAGGCTGTCCTTGCTATGTCTGGATTTCCTCTTCCTCAGCTGCTCGCTGTCGTCTCCTAAAGTTGTATACCTATGAAGATTCATTGGCTGGCGTCTCTGAAAGTACTCATGTGCTATCCGAACATACGCCTGGATATGCATCCACATCGGCTGCGCCTAGTCGGCCCGGGATCGTAGTGACTATCTGTACAGACAAAAGAACTTACTGAGACTGAGTGCAAGCGGGGTAAAGCGATGGATAGGACGCCGGTGCGGCCCGAAATGTGCAGGGTTGACTCCAGAGGTCCTCCTCACATCGTCGTAGCGCTATGTCCGCTGCCAACCGTAAGTTCAAAAGCTTCATGATACCACCGCACCGACATTGGTCCTTTAGGTATTAAATATTTGAAAGGTGCTACTACAAACCGATTCATCTAGCGATAAAGAACCACGCTGAAGATGATTCTTAGGCTGTCAGCAAATGCAAGAAACCCCCCATATGACGCCATCCAAGACATCCCTCGCAGGCCGCACCGCAACACATAAGCTCAGGCGTCTTCTTATTCTGCTGTCCTGGAGCTCCCACGACACGCGACTTCCAGACGCCATGGCGTGCGTCTCACACGCAAGCACGCCGTGGTCCATTTAACTCATCGCACGCCCCAACATGTCGCTCGAGGTCGAGCTCCACTCCTTCGATCCAGTCTCAAAGGCAGAGACCGAGACCGAGACTGAGACCAGAATGGACGCGGATAAAGAGGTCACGCAGAGACTGCTGGATGGTCGGGAATCCTCTTCCTACACAGACCTCCCGTCCTATAACCGAGTCAGCAAGGATGGGTCCCATCTCGAGACGCTCGACCGGGGGGAAGATGTCCCTGAGCAGCTGAATCCTTTTCTGGATCCTGAGGTTGCCGAGCGCTATGCGCGTATCTATGATAACGCAGAGTATGAGTGTCGACATGCGTTCGACCCGACGTTGACCTGGGCGCGAGAGGAGGAAAGGGCTGTTCTTCGGAAGATAGACTGGCATGTCTGTCTGTGGGCGGCACGTTCACCACCGGCGCACTTGGAATCAACTGATAATAACTGACATCTAGTGTGTGATGTTCTTCGGCCTCCAAGTCGACCGGGGGAATCTGATCCAGGCAGTTTCTGACAATATGCTGGATGACCTGGGGCTGTCTACGAACGGTGAGCTGTCTATCAGAGAGTCAACTCTGTACAGACACATGCTGATTGAGCAGACTACAACACGGGGAATATGATCTTCTACATCTCCTTCCTCATGTCCGAATTGCCCTCGCAGCTGGTCTCCAAGGCCCTCGGCCCTGATCGCTGGATCCCCATCCAGATCTCCCTGTGGTCACTCGTGGCGACGAGCCAGTCTGCTCTCCAGGGAAGACGCTCATTCTTCCTAACGAGATCACTCCTTGGGATCCTCGAGGGGGGCTTTATCCCGGACATCGTCCTGTGGCTCTCGTACTTTTATACCAGTCGAGAGCTCCCCACCCGGCTAAGGTACCAGCAACCCCGTCGAAACGACGTGCCATACGAAGCTAATAATGCAGTCTCTTCTGGACAACGCTTTCTGTCACCGAGATCTTTGGCTCCTTCGTCGCATT
Source organism: Aspergillus lucknowensis (assembly GCF_044049455.1). NCBI lineage: Eukaryota > Fungi > Ascomycota > Eurotiomycetes > Eurotiales > Aspergillaceae > Aspergillus > Aspergillus lucknowensis. The sequence continues at coordinate 729,532 of NW_027263548.1, read as the reverse complement.
CGGCGTGCTGCACATGCGAGGCGTGCTCGGCTGGGGCGGATGGCGTTGGCTCTTCCTCATCGAGGGCCTGCTCACCCTCGTCATCGGCCTTGCTTCGTTCTTCAAGATGCCTGCGTCTGCCGTCGAGACAAAGACCTGGTTCCGTCCCAAAGGCTGGTTCTCTGACCGCGAGGTGGGAATCGTCGTTAACCGCGTTCTGCGCGACGATCCGTCGAAAGGTACCGTGCCCTCGAAGATTAAGTGTACCTTTGAATCTAATATCTCGTAGGAGACATGCACAATCGCCAGGCTATCACTCTTTCCCGGTTATGGAGTGCTCTGCGCGACTACGACCTGTGGCCGCTGTATCTCCTTGGCTTGCTCGTGTACACGCCCATCGTCCCAATCCGGACATACATAACCCTTACCCTAAAAGGCGTGGGATTCAACACGGTACCCCCTCCTTACCCCCTCCCTTCTGCTTGGAGACGAACGAGTCTAACAGCCTAGTTCGTTACAAACCTCCTGATCATCCCGTACAACATCACGCACATCCTCATGCTCAACGGCCTCACCCATCTCAGCGAACGCCTCAACGAGCGCTCCCTCGTGGCCATGCTCCAGTCCCTCTGGGTCTTCCCTTGCCTCCTCACACTGCGCCTCTGGTCCGAGGCCATGGTCGACGCATGGGGAACATACGCCATCATGACTGTGCTCCTGTCGTACCCGTACTGCCACGCTATCCTGGTCGGATGGACGTCGAAGAACTCGAACAACGTCGGCACGCGGACGGTCTCTGCGGCTGTTTACAATAGTATCCCCCCCTCGGTTCTCCCTCGATCTTCTTTAGCACACTCACTGACTGACCATATAGTGAGCGTGCAAATGGGCAACATCATCGGAAACAACGTGTTCCGCGCGGACGACGCGCCGCTATACAAGCGTGGGTACTCGGTGCTCCTAGGGCTGAATGTGCTGGGCGTTGCGCTTTTCCTTGGGACGAAGGTGTATTACATCCGCAGGAATCGGTATCGAGAAAGGGTCTGGGCTCGAATGAGTGAAGAGGTATGCCGTGCCCTCCTCTGAATCATTGACACTGAAGCTGACGGCCGCAGCAACGCGAGGATTACATGAAGAATAGCCCTGACACGGGTAGCAAGAGGCTGGATTTCCGGTTTGCTCATTGACTTGACTGCCTGATGGCGCAATGATTTGGATGTAAATACACTTTTATACCTACTATACAGCTACAGACCAAATGGATACGTCTCCTCCTTCCCCAGCGGCGTCTTGGGCTGCACAACCTCCAAGGGCCGCACGGCCTGCGTCGTATCAAACCAGATATACCCGTCGAACTGGTTGACCAGGTCCGCCTCCGAGTAGTGCGAGATGCGCTCCGTATCCGGCCGGTAGATCACGCCAATGAACCGCTGCAGCCGGCGACTCTCCGCCGCCAGGGCCTCCTGCACCTCGCGCGGGAGATGTCTCTTGCGCAGGTCCAGCAGGAACCTCTCCACGCCCGTATCATGCGCAATGCGCTCCCACGAGTCCCGCCTCGACGGCCTCACCTCCATCACCTGCATGTCATTCCCCCACCCAGACGCCGCAGCCACCGTCCCCGTGTGCGTCCCGCACCCCAGCAGCGCAACATTCTCCTCGCCAAACGCCTCCCGGCACAGCTGCCCGATATTCACCTCCTTCCGCCGCCTCCCCATCCCCGTGTGCCGCGCGTCCCCGCAGTGCGAGTTATGCGCCCACACAACCGCCTTGCCCCCCGCCTTATACCGCAGCAGCCGCTTCAGCGTATCGACCATGTGCGAGTCCCGCAGCGTCCACGACCCAGCAGAGGAGTAGTACATCGCCTTGTAATACCGCTCCGCGTCACGCACCACATACGCATTCTGCTCGGAGGAGTGGAACTCCTCGCCGTCCCCCGGGTGCGCCGCATACTCCAGCCTCTTCGCAAGCAGGTCGCGCAGCATCGCAACAACCTTGCCCTCGCAGCTCTTCATCCCCTGCAGCATCGCGAGCCCGTACTCCTGCGGCTCCTCGACCCAGGGCTCCAGACACCCGTAGCGCCGCCGCGCCTCCTTCCCCATCGCCGGGTCCACGTGGTCCAAGTACTCGATCACGGCCTTGATCGACGTCCCCAGCGAGTACAGGTCCATCCCGTAGATGCCGACGCGGTCCTGGAGCGGGAGAGAGGCGTTGTGGTCGCGGATCCACTCGATGAGATCCTGCATCTCGCGATTGCGCCACATCCACGTCGGGAAGCGCGAGAACGCGTTGCTTCCTTCTGTCTCTGCCTCTGTGCCGTCGGCGTCGGCCTTGGTTCTCGCTGCAATCCGGGCCTTTGGGCCGGGCCGCCGCCGCACGTAGCGATCGACGGCCTCGGCGTCCGGCCAGTCGGCCTCTAGTGCGACGAGCTTGAACCCGTGCGCTGCGATGAGGCGCTTTGTGATCTCCGCGCGAGCGGCGTAGAACTCAGAGGTACCGTGGCTGCCGTCGCCGAGGAGGACGAGGCGGTTTGCGGCGAAGGAGTCGAAGGCGCTGGCGAAGGAGGGGTCGTGGATCGCGGGGAGGGGGCGGATGGAGGCGCGGAAGAGGGACTGCAGTTGGATGTCGGACATGGCTTTTGGTTTTGGTGGTGGAGTCGTTAATTTGGTGGATTTGAAGGGGTTGTACAGGCGGAGTTTTTTCATTGCATTGCCTGCTTGCTTCGCTCTGCCTTTCGGCCAAAATTGGAGGATAGGATATAGTTAAGATGTCGGTCGTTAGGGTTGTGTTTGTATGGGAGGCGAATGCATCATACGACGGTCAGTATGACTTCATCACTCCACCACCAAATAACACCAAACATCTATCGCGTGCTGTATATTGTCCTCGTACTCCAATGCTGCACTCCCTCAAATACTGCATCCCACGCAGACAAGCCCGGAATCTTGCCCTGCCTTCAAAAACCTCTACAATGTCAACCACAGCAACACCCGCGCATCTATCCCACTTCCAATCCGCCCTCTCAACCCTCTACGGCCCCCTCGACAGCACCGCAGTCCCCGACCCAGCAGCCTGGTCCCCGCCCCCAACCTCCGGTGGCCACAAAGGCCGCTACCTCTGGACAGACGCCTTCGGCGTCCTCAACCTCCTCACCCTGCACACAGAACTAAACCGCACCACCACCGCATCCACGGCCCCTTCCAACCGATACCTCGTCCTCGCCGCCCGGCTCATCGAGACAGTCCACGAGACACTCGGCCGCACCCGCGACGGGTCCGCCCGCCTCCCAGGCGCAACAGACGCAAACCCGCTCGGCGGCGGGCTGCGGATCGGGAAGCTCGACGCGGGCGGCCGCGACGGCGACGGGCAGTACCACCATTACCTGACGCTGTGGATGTTTGCGCTGAACCGGATGGCCGTTGCGAGTGGGGAGGCGCGGTACAATGCGCTGGGTGTGGCGCTTGCGCGAGCGATACATGCGGCCTTCTTTGTGAATCGCGGGTCCGAGCGGGCGAGGATGGTCTGGAAGATGGATGTTAATCTTGATAGGGTGCTTGTGGGGTCGGAGGGGAATTTGGATCCCATTGATGGGTTTGTTGTGTTTCGGTTGTTGCAGGCGGCGGCTGCTGCTAATGCTGATGCTGGCGAGGGCCAGGGCCAGGGCCAGGGGCGGCCGGTACTGGCGGAGGAGATTGAGGACTATCACCGGATTATGAAGCGGAAGGGGAAACATTTCGTCTCGTCGGATCCGCTGGATCTGGGGATGACGCTGTGGACTGTGCATTGGTTTGCGGAGGAGGAGTGGGCTGCTGAGCTGGCGGAGCGGTGCTTTGAGCAGATCTGTACGTCTCCTTCGCAGTTATTCAACTCTTGTTTGTTTGTATCAGGTACTGAGACGAGTAGACGACCTAATCGAGATCGACCGGTATCTCGAGCGCAGCACGAAGTACCGGCTTGCGTTCCGCGAGTTCGGGACGGCCCTGGGCGTGCGATGCATGGCCGAGCAGGAGACTGAGAAGGAACGCGCGGTGGATCTGAGGGCATACGGCGATCGGATCCTCGCGGCGTGGGAGCCGTACATGGAGGGCTCGCTGGCTGGTGGTGCAACGCCGCAGGACCTGCGGCCTATCACGCGGGCGATGTATGCGGCGGCGATAATCCCTGGAGGTAAGTACGTCGTGCCTTGGGGAATGCGGACTGGCTAACAAGGTAGCGTTCCAACGGGGTTATTTGGGTCCTGAACCTAAACTGTAACCGAAGTGCTATGCATTGAATGCGTGTATCAGACCTCAGTGTTCTATCCCTTAATATACAAACCACGTCTACCAAGCTGAAACACTAGACACCTGGAATGCCCACGACATTTCTCCACGGGATGACCCGTCGAGGAAGGATGTAGATAGTATACACGGCTGCAAGGGAAATAAGCAGACCATTCGCCTGCGAAAGTTAGCTCGGTACCCCCAAGCACAGAGAAGGGACGTAGATACCTTCTCCAACCACGTATGGAACCAAATCGCCGTCATCAGCAGCATCCACCAGCTCAGCCCAACAACCACACCCACAAATCGCAGGATCCACGTCCTCGCCTCGCCGCCAGATCCCGACCCTTGAGCCCCCTTCTCACCACCGTCAACTCCCCCATTCACCACCACACCCTCGCCCTCACCCTGACCCCGAATCTGGGCCACAACGCCCAGCAACTCAAACCCCAAAGCCGCCGTAACAAGAACAAGCATAAACACATGCCCACTAACATCATGCCCTCCCCTCCACGCCCCACCGGCAGCCTTACACGCCGCCGCGGTCAAATAAACGCCCAGCGTCTCCTCGCCCACAGCACCTAAGACGCCATCCCCATCAACGCTCCCATGTAACTCTTTCAAAACAGCCTCGCATTTCCCACCGGTAATCACAAAACTGCGATCGATAATCGCAGGCCCAAAGAACCACTGCGTCGTCCCGTACCAGGCCGCCGTCGCAAGGAGATACCGGAGCGCCGCCTGGGCTTGTCGGCGGCCCCGCGTAGGAGAACCCGGGTACGCGAGGAGAAGGGCGAAGAAGGCGAGGGTCATCCAGACCCAGCCGATTTTCACAAAGTAGATGTTGAAGATGTTGTCCTTGCGGGCGAAGTAGTTTGGGGGTGCTGCGGCCGCTTGTGACGCCGTTTGAGGAGCTTGGGCGGTCGGCGAGAGGACGGAGAAGAGGGAGCCCAGGATCAGGGTTGCTGGGTAGATTAGGAGGGCAGTTGAGGGGGGGTGGAAGCGTGAGGGTGCGGTTGGTGTTGCCGCTGGCGTTTGTGTGGAAGAGGGCGGCATTGTGGGGAGAGCCCGCTGGCAGGGGCAATTCGAGCAGAGACAGTAAGGCAGTATATGACTCTGAAGGAATTATCGAAATTGAAGAGGTAGAACGAGAGATGTTGTGTCCAGAGAGAGAAGGAGTGAGGTGGTCGTTGAGAGAAACAAAGGCGGAAACGCAGTGCAGATCAGATGACGTCGAGCCGCGGCTTTGAATGGCTTCATCTGTTCTTCTTCTTCTTCTTCCTCTTCTTCTTCATCTACACAACACTACTTAATACACAACTATCTACACAACCCACTTCGCCGTCGCAATCCGCGTCCGCTTCCCCCACAGCCACTGCGGCAGGAACAGCAGCGTGAAGAGCCCCATCATCCCCCCAAACACCCCAAATGGAACCGCTGGTCCAGCCGATTCCACCCAGTTTCCCGCAAAGAAGCTCCACGCAAAGCTGATAATCGCTCGCATGCAGGTGATGGCGACGAAGCAGTCGGGCGCGAGATGGCGGTACGAGTCGATGACCTGCTCGCGTTAGCATACCACCCCTAGAACGGCCGGCGGGGGGCGTACATAGTTAAATCCGACTGAGGGCGCCTGCATCAGTCCAAAGGACAACATGCCGACTCCGAACTGCATTCCCACCCACATCTTCGGGCTGGGGTTCTGTGCGCAGAATCCGAACGTCCAGAGCCCCGTCGTGGCGAGGATCAGGCCGGGCAGGGCGACGGGGAGTCGGGCTTCGGGCTCGACGAACTCACCTTTCTTGAGAGTCTTCTTCGTGACGATGACACGGTCGGCCAGGCCGGCTGTGGCTGCTGCGCCGAGGGCCGCGCCGACGACACCCCCAACCATGATGAGACCCGCATTCGAGCCCCAGCTATAGGGCGGAGCTGCGACAAGCGCGGGTCCGATGGTGCTGATGGTGACAATCCCGCCGACGAGCCCGGCGTACCAGAACATGACAAGCCAGACCCCCGGCAGACGAAGAGTCAACCACGGGGCCATGAAGTTCTTCATGAAGTTGCCGTGGTACGTGTAGAGCTTCAGCGACCGGAGGAACGTGAAATCCTGGTATTCCCGGCGCGGCGCGCTGACGGCTTGCTCGATCTGGGAACTCTCTGCCCCCTCCTTGAGCGCCTTTTCCGCATCCAAGTTCGTAGGGCTGGGCTCTTCCCGCGCGTAGAGCGTCTCCGGAACGAGGAAGAAGCACGCGACGAAGAGAATAGCACAGATGATCACATTTACCCAGTGCAGCCACTCCAGGCCCAGGTTACCCCCAATATAACCTCCTGTAATGGCTCCAACAAGCGACCCCACAGAGAGAAACACAGTATAGAGCCCCTAGATCGTCAGACACGGCACCACCCGCCTTTAACAAAAGAAAGCGAAGACTCACCATTGCCTTCCCACGCTGATGCATAAAGTAAATTTCCCCGATCACATTCGGCGCAACTACCCCATCCCATTAGTAAAGTCAACAAGGAGTCAACACAGTGATAAGAGATATACTGGTATCCGCAGGCCCAACACCAACGCCCATAAAGAACCGCGCCGCAAGCAAGCTCTCAAAGCTTGTCGCCAGCCCAGCCCACATGGCCGAAAACACCAGAATAAGAATATTCAGTAGGGTAATCGGCCGCCGCCCAAAGGTATTCGCTAGCGGCACCCACCATATATTCGCAGCGCCCATCATCAGCACGTTAACCTGTACCGCACCATACCGCACCCCTCAGCACACCCTCTTTCAGGACAATAGCTCAGGGAATGGATGCTACGCACCGCAACAAGATGACTCAACCGCCCCATCGAAACAGGCGGGTTAAACGCCAGGGGCGTCGCATACAGCGGGAACGCACTGGAGATCGAAGCCGAGCTGAAGTTCCCGATAAAGGCGTACACAGACATGCAGATTAGGACGACGGTCTTGCGCCATGTTGGCCAGTTCAGCGGGTCACAGGGATCCGAGGAGGGCTGTGGGGTGAGGACGAGTTCTCCTTCGTGCTTTGTGCTGCTGCCGTGGAGGACTTGTTCGGAGTGGACTGGAAGGGGGGGAGGGTTAGTATCCCATCTGTGTATCTGAGGTTCAGATAGGTAGCTCAGGTATGGCCTTGCAGGGTGACTTACTCGATAGCGACACCGTCCCCGGGGGTGCGGCATCTTGCACCTGCTGCCGGGACAGAGAGAAAGCGTGTCGGAACCCAGGCATGGTCAGAGTCCAAGTCCTGGGGCTGATGTAGATATATCCCAGAGCTGCAGCGGAGAAGGGGGGTACACTAACTAATATAGGGCCGCTGGCAGAGGGGTCATCCGGGTATCCCCAGATTTCAACTCCATAAAAGTCTGAGTCGAGGTCAATCCCTGTCTGTTCCATGCCGTCCTCCTGTTCCCAAGGCTCAACCCCACAAATTAAGCCTAGAGTGGCAGGTCTGGATGTGAATCCGCCTCAATTCGTGGTGTTCGGCTCCACATCCAGGCCCGAGTCCACTGCCGGGTGAGCGTTGGATATAAAGATATGGCCTGGCACGGCAGAGGACAAGAGCACGTCTACCGAGATTTAATGAATGCTGGCTCTCAGCGGCTCAAGAACTCGCCTTACGTCGTGAAGCCAACCCACGGACCCGGATGACCCGAGTGTTTGATCGGATAATCCGTCCTCATTTCTCCATTCCCACCAAGTTAACCTGGGTCGGGATGTGGACAGTCTGGGAAGGGGTTGCTGCCGTGGCTGATCCTCGGAAAAGGGCCAAGCTAGCCTTTATTAGATTGAATTTATGAGAAATTAATGTACTTGAACTTGAAAGATTCAGGAGTCGACATCGTCGTACAACACCAGCCAATCGCCTACTCAACCGTCGGCAACAAGGCCTTTAAAGCAAGCTTCCGAGAGGAGCTTCCTACAAACACCCTCTTAGGGTGGGGTGTGATCACCCAATCTTGCTTCTCCGTATCCCAGTTGGAGAGGTCACGGCGGGTTAGCGTTGTCGTGAACACCTGCTCCTCTCCCGGTTGCAGCTTCAGCTTGTCAAACCCACGCAGAACCACCTTTGGTTCGTTAGGACCGCCCAAGGAGACGTACTAAACGGCTATTAGCCTATGAAAAGTAAATAGATCGAATTCAACTTACCACTTGGGGAACTTCACTGCCTGTAACAGACCCAGTGTTTTTGATGGTCGCGGAGATGCGGAAAAGGTCATCATAGAGACCAGAGTTCCCTCCGTCACCCCCACTGGCGGGGAGAAGGTCTTGGGGCGAGCCGTCACGGGCACCTTCAGGGAGATAGTCAGAGTGGTCCAATCCATAGGCGGGATCACCAGAGGAGGCCGCAAGATCCGTCGAGTTGATCCATGGGTAGATGAACTGGGTGATCCTCTCAAGTGCCTCTGGGAAAACATAGGCTGCGGCTTTGCTAATAACGCCGAATGTGGGCGCGGGCGTTGTCTGGCCCCGGGTGGGAATGTATGGGGGCGCGTGCAAGCGCTCAACAGACAGATTGGCGTAACTGAACGTGGTATAACTCAACCCATAGCCAAACTCATAGATCGGAGTTTGGTCAGTCTTGTCGAAGTGGCGGTAATCAATGAACACACCCTCAGTATGGTCGGTTTGAGGTGCACCATCGCCGTTGTTTGCCTTGGTGAGCAGAGGGTCGCCATACGCCTCGCGAGTCTTACCCCATGTGAACGGGGTCTTCCCGCTGGGGTTGACGCGGCCGTAGAGCACATCGGCAAGGGAGTTCCCAGACTCCTGACCAGGAAGACCAGCCCAGAGAATGGCCGTGACGTTAGGGTGGTCGTAGAACTGATCAACTAGGACAGGCCCGACGGAGTGGATTACCACAACAGTGTTCTTGCAGTTGCTTGCAGCGGCCTTGATAACATTCTCACCATTCTTCCACAGGGTAAGGTTTTTGCGGTCTCCCTCGTTGTCATCCACGCTAATGTATCCTTCGCCTCCTCCTGCGTTGACAAATACAAGAGACACGCTAATAGATTCATGGTCAGTGTCTAAAATATTGTCCGTGATGTATATCTCGTAAAACTCACCTGGACTGAGCGGCTGTAGACTCGATCTTATCCAATGACCAGTTATCAGTAACGGCGAACACGCTGCCGCGGCCGCGGATCACCTCCTGCTGGATTGCCTGCTCGGGAGTGATCAGGTACGGGAAGTTTGCTGTCCCACTGCCCCAGCCCATAGCGAGAGTTCCCTGAGCGCATCCACGGTCACTGCAGCCATTAGCGCCATCTGGGTTGGAACCAGCATCCTCGCCCAAAATAGCCACGGTCCGTTCCTTGCCGCTGAGCGGAAGGGAGCCCTCGTTCTTCAAGAGAACAACGCTGTTCGACGCTACACGTTGGATAATCGAGGCATGATTGCGTTGGACGTCAACAAACTCATTGACTTGTCCATACTCTCCTTCTGAGACAGCGAAGTGAGCAAAGCCATTTTCATCTCTCGTCCAAGAGCTGAAGTTCGGGGGAGTGTAGAGTCGATCACGGCCAACCTTGTAGTAAGCAGTCAAGATACGGACAGCCATGTCGTCAACACGCCACTGAGGAATAGTACCGTTGAGAACAGCGATCGTCAAGTTGCCGCCAAAGTACGAGGTCGCACTGTTGAAGGCAACATCTCCCGGCATCGTCATATCCATTCCAGCCAAAGCTGCGCCGACACCACTGTGAGTAGCGGCCCAGTCACTCATAACGAACCCCTGGTAGCCGAGTTCAGCTTTGAGGACCTTGTTCAGGAGGTAGCTATTCTGGCAGCCATAGCTATTGTTGATCTGCTGGTAGGAACACATGACGGCGCCTACGCCAGCACGCACTGCATCAGCGAAGGGCCAGAGGTACAGTTCATGCAAGGTCTTGTCATCCAGGTTCTCGCTCACGCTCTCTGTGATGTTGTAGCCATAACCAACAGCTTCACCTGCCTGTCGGAAATGCTCCTGCTCGTTGAGAATGTAGTGCTTAGCAGTGGCAATGACACCGGCGTCCTGAATACCCTTGATGGACTCCGCAAAGAGCACACCCGAGAGGACTGGGTCGGGAGAGAAACCCTCCCAGTTACGACCACCGTCGGGATGTCTGCCGAGCGGCCCGGCAGCCGGACCCAGCAGGATATCAATACCCTTGTCGCTGAACTCCTGGCCCATTGCCTGGCCACGGAGATATGCGAGTTGTCTATCCCATGTTGCAGCGACGTTAACGCCAGCAGGGAAGGCCGAATTGTAGTCCGCTAGAAGCGCCACTGTCAGTAATCGCACTCCGTTGATCAGATCCGGTCGAACACGTACAGAAACGAACGCCGAGGGGGCTGTCCTGTAAGCACAGGGATCCGAGTCCGAGTCTGAACATGAAGTTAATATCTGCCACGGAACCAAAGGACAAGGGTATTCATACCTTGGAACGCTTCCTGTTTGACCGACACATCTTTCGAGCTGCCATCTGCAACCCCTTAGCACCGGAGCCCCTCCCCAAGATATTGTCCAACATACCCAGTCCCTGTTGTGAGGTTGACCTTCTCATCAAGAGTCATCTGTAAGACCATCTGTACCGCGCGGTTGTGTGCCTCAGCCCATTCGCCTTTGCCGGTCGCCCAAGGAGACGGGTAGTACGGAGGGGAGTAAGCCAGGTCATCCTAATCAACAAACAATTAGACTCGTGCACAGGAACTGGGGTTCGCACTGAGGAAGTCATACCTGAGCACTCGCTACAGAAGCAGCTGTCAAGACAGCCGCCTCCAACCAACTGAGCTTCATTGTTGCGGGAATATGAGCAAGAGACTCAATACTACCCGGTGGTGATGGAAAGAGAGCTGGACCGGGTTGGCTGAGGGGGGAAAGCGAAGGAACGCAGGAGGCAAGGAGATTATAAGCCTGCACTCCAGCCCATGCCAGTGCCACCATAACAGGAACCAAGAAAAAATTGCAATGCCTGCGGTGGAGAAGGATGATGTATTATTGTCAGGACGGTGTCCCGACCGGGCCAGTGCTGCCGTTGCGGGGAGGGAATGTTCAATGGAGCCTGAGGTTCGGGACGGCGTGGTGATCGACATGAGAAATATCCAACCATGCGGCAGGAATCGACACTAGGGGCTTCTCCCTGAGCTGTGTCGCACAGAGCTAGGGCCTGGCTCTCGTCGGATCGCAGCGAAAGTTCCCCGAAAGGGCTGCGAGGTCGAGTCATCGCCAGACGCGAACTAGAGTTGTCTTCCAGAGCTTGCCTTTTTTTTTTTTTTTTTTTTTGAAGCTCCCTCAACGTCGACGACTGTATCTCATGGAGAGAAAAGGCAGAAAGCTGAGAACCACCATTTCTTGGCGTCGTCCCCCCGGAATTCGAGGAACTGGATCGAAATTGGGGAAGCTCAGCCTCTTCCATGGTCGCGTCCAGGGCCCAGGGATTATTGGCCATCCCGTGACAGGGAGCATTGATCAACGACAACAAATATAATTCTTCTCCACGCGCGTTGAATTGCAATCCCTCGTTCGGGCCTCGACCAGAAACAGTTCGTCCAGTCGACGATGTCAGCCTCCTGAAGTCCACGCTCTTCTGAGCGTCTGGACTCTCCCCAAATTCCTGCTCTCAACGACGATGCTACTGTAGCACCAGCCCCCGCATTTCGTCAACCAAACTCTCGGTCTCTTGTTCGTTTTCGCTGCTCCTGTCGCTCGGATAACATCAGCCAAGTCATTTTGATGTCCCTTTGACTCTGGCCATCACAATTTCCGCACATTGGCAGGGATGGACGCCTTACATGCACCAACCGCAAGGGACGCCGAGCCATAATTCCGCGACGCGAACCTGACATTATTTCTCTGATTCAATCAGGCGAGACACATGATTGGGACAACATCTCAAAATCCGAGGCTCCACAACGCGTCTCCGGGTAATCACATTTAGGCTCCTCCGATATTCCGCGAAGAATGCTTCCCTCCCTCCCACGTTCTCGAAGAGATGATTCTCCGATGATTTACCGAGAAGAAGATTCCCCATGTCTCCGTCCGAAGACATCCGTGACCATTTCGTCGAGCGAGGCTCCTCTTGGCCCGCGAGGAGAACAGATCTCGGCGACGAAGGAGAAACTCGGCTCAAACTCCGTCGCATACAAATGTCATGTCAGTCAGCAGGGTGATCAGGCAAGGAGTTACCCGGCATGGAGCACTCGAGGCTCATATCCGCAGCCCTAAGCACTGACGTGATGCAATCTCGGCTTCAACCCTCACAAATATGCCGAACATATTTATCCGACGGCGGTTCGGCATCATGCAACTCCTGACTGATCCCGAGCCATCCGGAACATCCACATAAAACAGAAGTTGTCAGTCAGTGCTTCCACACTTTGGAAGGTTCGCAATATCTCAAGAACAAGTCACGTGGGTCACGTGGGACCAAGTTTTCTGATATCGAAGCATGTCACCCGCATGCTGTGATTGGCTCTCCCGAAAGGGATTTTCATCCGGTCTTGGTCTAGAGAATGACAACTTTAGATGCACCCATGTGCTTTCAATTAATTACAAAGTCCTCCCACAGTATTCTTCTACCTTTTATAAGTAAAGAAACTTTCCGCTCGGGGGCTTGCCGATATCTCAGCCCCAGGATGAGTCAAGAAAAGCCCCCAGCCGACCCAGAGGCCGCATGCACAGTCAGGTCTCCAACAGACAGCAACGAGGATGGTCCAGTTTCGGCATTTCAGCAATTAGGAATCCTCGACAGTTTCCTAGCTGTCTGGATCTTCCTCGCCATGGCAATCGGAATCATCCTGGGCAACTTCGTACCAAATACTAGCAGAGCACTCGAAAAGGGGAAATTTGTTGGCGTCTCGGTACCCATCGGTAAGCCTCATTCTGGACTAACGAGCAAAAAGGCATGCGGGCTGACTCAAGCAGCAATCGGTTTGCTAGTAATGATGTACCCCATTCTCTGCAAGGTTCGCTACGAAACCCTGCACCGCTCGTTCCGCGAAAAGAATCTCTGGACTCAAGTTGCGTTCAGCATAATCGTCAATTGGATTGTTGCTCCTCTGTTCATGGTAACGTCACACGTTCGAAACTCGGCGAACCTTGAGCTGACTCGATGCGTATAGCTCGCCTTAGCGTGGGCTTTTCTTCCTGATGAGAGAGGGCTTCGGGAGGGTCTGATCTTAGTCGGTATCGCCCGGTGCATTGCAATGGTATGGCCCAAGTGCACTTGACGTCCATTGAACTAACCACCGTGCAGGTTCTTGTTTGGACCGGGCTTGCAGGGGGTGACGGTGACTATTGTGCCATTCTAGTTGCCATCAACTCCCTACTCCAGATGGTGCTGTTTGCACCGATTGCCATCTTCTTCATCCGTGTAATTGGCGGATCAGGTGAGGGCGTGACGATCGAGTACTCCCTAGCAGCAAAGAGTGTGGGTGTCTTTCTCGGTATACCCTTGGGCGCCGCCATTGTCACCCGTTTCTCACTGCGACTCCTCATAAGTGAGCAATGGTATGATCGGCACTTCTTAAAATGGTTGAGCCCATGGTCGCTGATCGGACTTCTATTTACTATCCTGGTGCTCTTCGCGTCGCAAGGGAGGCAGGTGGTGCATCAGATTGTCTCCGTTATTCGGGTAGCCGCCCCACTGATTGTTTATTTTTCTGTTATCTTCCTAGCGACTCTCGCAGTAACGCGCCGGTTTGGTTTCGGCTATAAGCTCTCCTGCACACAGAGTTTCACGGCCGCGAGTAACAATTTCGAGCTTGCGATCGCGGTGGCAATTGCAGCGTTCGGCGTAGACAGTGACCAGGCTCTGGCCGCAACTGTTGGTCCACTCATCGAGGTTCCAGTGCTGCTCGGCTTGGTGTATGTGGTGAAATGGGTCGCGAGAAGACAGAAGTGGGCGGCATGATCATTCTCTGCGCTTTCCCGTGACCTGTTGTTGTAGTTGCATTCATCGGCATTGCCCTCACATCGCCTTATTGGCCACTAATTTCATCCAGAACTTGGAATAAAATTTGATTTTGTACTCTGCAACCTTCTTCCGCGATGCCACGTAAAAAGCCTTCACGAAGCCTCTTTTGAATTTCCGAGATGTCCACCCCGCGGGTGTTATACTGTTTGACCAATTGCTCTGCAACCCCACATAACGTCGTGTTGAGGACGCGCTCGCTAATGGGTAGAGACTCGAGGCCCTCTTCAGGAGAACAGGCACAAAAGGAAGCCAGTTCGGGAGAAAGGGATTTCTCGACCTTTTCAGGTCGTGTCTCAATCAAAGAATCCGTAAATTCACCATTGGCTGTATCCACGGACTCCGGATTCTCTGTACCGGACCCCGCGTCGTCAGGAGGCTTCCGAGCACACGATGCAGGCGACGCGCATTTAGTAGGGTCCTCGAGTTGACCACAGCTCTTCGGCTTTGAACGCTGGAGTGCCGGAATTGCAACCTTCTGAGCCATCAGTGGGTTGTCGACCCTTTGCAGGAACGCTTCCAGCGCAGGAGAAGGGATCCCCGAGGCGGACAAGACATCCCGCAACTTCTTATTTTCAGCCTCAAGCTTCTGGATTGCCAACCTGTGCGCGACATCCCTGCGCTCGAGCTCCTTTTGAAGGACAAGCACTTTCTGCTCCAGATCTTGAAGATGATCTTGTCTTCGCGCTCTGCTTCTGCGCTGGTTCTCCCTCACACGGGCGAGTTTATCTAATCGCTGGAATAGCAGTCAGGCATCATTCCATCAGTTGGCAAATATCAAGCTATCCACACCTTCTTTTCGAGAGCAGGATCCATGTCAGCCCAGACATTCAAGTATTGAAGAGTCGATGCGGTCAACCCAGTTCACTATGGCCAAGCGGGGATCGCAAATGATGCGAGAGGAGAAAAGCTCGGGGGAGAAGAACCCCGACTCACGTGACAAGCCACACGCTCTGCGATGGAGTCAGGCTCCAAATCAGTCGATAGGAATTGGAAATGATTGACAGAGAGCGACCTGGAGGCCCATCAATGGTGTTTTTCAACACCCGACAACCCATGTTTATCCAGAGTAGTGGTGATCTTCCGAATCCGGCGGCCGACGCCACAACCCACTGCCGCGGTCAACACGCGGAGCAAGTCGCGTTCAGCATTCCTCGTTCCATGAGGTTTCCCCTCACAGCCTATCACCCCTGACTTCCTGACTATCACGCAAGACTCACTGGCTTCCTATCGCGTCGCTCGAGCTTGTATTTTTCCAACAATTTAGGATATTTCACCAATACCAATAGCTCCGTGCGACATACACCCGAAGGCAAGGACCCTTTCAACTTCCCCGGATCGACCGTTATCGATAAACATGGTGTCGACTCGCCATCATCCCCGCGATTTCGCCCCTCCCTCGACTGCAAGGGCATCAACGCCTTCTACAACTTCTGAGAGCAGCACAAGCTCATCCAAAAAGTGGGTGCACACTCCCGCTACTGCCGTCACCCTATGGCTCCTTATATCCTGCCCATTGGTACTCTGGGATTCGGGTTACGTTTTGCTCCGCCCGCATTCAATGCCCGGTGGGAAATGGCATTCCCCAATCTGGTCGCCATACGAGCTGTATGGGACAGTTGATTACATCTATGGGTGGCCTGCCTACAACGCCAAAAATGGCTTCACTGCAGCCCAGGCCATCTTGAACCTCGCGGAAACTGCCGCCTACCTGTACTACCTCTGGGCTGTGTACAGGTACGGGGTTCCCGCGACGAGCACTAGCCGCGGTTCGAGCAAGCCCCAGCAGGGGCCGCGGTCTGCGTTTATCGGAGGCAGGGTAGTCGCCGGCCGCACGGGGGCAATTGCGCTTCTTGTGGCTTTCAGTGCTTCCGTTATGACGCTCTCCAAGACCCTGCTTTACTGTAAGTGGTTGACTCATTTCGCCGGTTCAGAGCTTATAAGTTCTCTAGGGGTGCAGGAATATTGCTCCGACTTTGAGAACATCGGACACAATGACATTTGGACGCTTGTCATCTTCTGGATCATTCCAAAGTGCGTACCAATCACTCTTCCGCAATTCTAACGCTAATAACCACGCAAGTGGGCTTTGGCTCGTCTTTCCGGCCTATAGCCTTCATATACTAGGAGAAGAGATCGTCTCATCGCTGGCCAACGGTGCTCCACGCCAGCGCGGTCGACCCAAGCTACAATAAGCCGATATTAGCGTACGCAGTCGCCTGAATCACACTCGGGTGATAGGTGGAGATAGGGATTCAGTCCCTGGGTAATTCCTTCAGCTGCCTTGCCAATCAGGTGGCGCATACAGGGAACAAGCACTTCAGCTAATTCTTTTTGGATCCCTGTTTCACAACCCAAACTTGATCGAGATCGAAAACATGTGCGGATCGCGATTGGGTTTTTATTTACTTTCATTTACTGGATTCGATACCACTAATTTATGAATGACGATTATTTTTATCTTTAGCGATTGGCTTTTGTTTTACCGCCGGTATGACATCACCGCTGCAGCTATATCTAGATCGATGGAAGAGAAATAGAAAATTGCACTCAGGACCTGTCTAGAAATCAGCAATTCTGCATTGAATGACGATGGTGCTCTAATACACCATGTCACGCAGCGAGAAGAAACGAGTTGCCGTTGTCGGCGCTGGAGCAGCCGGAATGATATGTAGACAGTCTATCCAAGCATTACCCCCAATCTAAGAGCTCAGGTAGTCCTGCGCCGCAACCCTCGCAAAGCATCCGGACCGGCTCGACATGTCCCTCATTGACAGAGCGCCCCAAACAGGCGGGCAAACCACCTCCATCGAGCTAGATCTCAAGAAATACGACGCCGACTGGCTAAATGGCGGCGTGCAAGGCGGCTCAGGCATCTTCCGACACACATTCAAGTTCTTCCGCACATACGATTACGAACCACACCCCGCGAAACTCCAAGTCTCCTTCGGGAAGGGCGTCGATAGCTTCTTCACGAACGTGTTCCCCAGTCCGCTTGTTCACCGGTACTCCGGTGACATCAAGAAGCTCGGCCGCGTGCTGAAGCAGGTGAAGCTGGGGATGCCGGTTCTGGGGCTTGTGCCTGTCAAGGTTATTCTGAGGCTTTTTCGGTTCAACGAGGAGTTTGGGAATCGCATGCTTTTGCCGCTGCTGGCGCTGTTCTTGGGGACGGGAAATCAGACGCCGAATGTGGCGAGTGCGCTTTTGGAGAGGCTCTTTGATGATCCGGAGACGGGGCATTGGACGTATGACCAGGATGGATTGTTGACGAATTTGCCGACTATGTTTACGTTTCCGCGGCTGGGGAAGTTCTATCCCACTTGCGCAAAGGACTTTGAGTGCGGAGAACGGTGTTAGGCTTTTGCTTAATACCAAGATTGATATTGTTCAGAGAGGGCGCGATGGTGTTGTCCTCACCTTACATACACAGGAGAGTGAACGCATAGAGACATTCGATGAGCTGATCCTCTGTACGCCCGCCGACGAGTCGCTGAAACTCCTCGGACGGCACGCAACATGGAAGGAGAAGTATGTACTCCGGGGAGCCAAATTCTATGACGACGTGACAGTCACAGTGATGCAAAGTACTTCAACAGTGTCTTCGAGACCCAGGTCCAACCAGAGCTGTACTCGTCGGCCACTACGCCACAGCGAAAAGGCTAACTTGAATTCGCGAACGCCCAGTCAACCTTCCAGAAGGATGTCTGGACCGGCTTCAACCCCATGTCCCACACTCATCCCTACTCAAGCGACCATGCCAAGATCGAGATGGGCTTCGACTGCTCAAACTACCAGCATCAGTTCCCGGATAGCGTAGGCGAGGGCCACGCACCGTACCCACCTGATCAGCATATTTATCAGACCATCTTCCTTGATAAGGAGCGACAGCATCTGTTGACACGGTATGCCATTGATGAGAATAAGATTATCGGGAAGAAATGGTGGCATCAGTTCGGCCATCGGTGGCAGCACTATCTGAGAGTCGTACCTGGCATGATGTTTATCAACGGCAAGAACGGGACATTATTCCCAGGGGCCTGGACATTGGTGGTATGTTTCCTCAGCCTCGTTCATTTAGGAACTCATGAGATGCTGACCGTAGGTAGAATATGCATGAGATAACCTGCATCTCTGGTATTGCCACAGCGTATCGGCTTGGAGTGAGCTACGAACAGTTCGATGACTTTGCCGCAAGACTCTTCTCGAAATATCTTCTTTGCCATGGGGTACGATACAGGCCGGAAGATAAGAAGCACACCTAGTGATACATCTCGAGGTAGACTTTATAGTAGGAAGACCAGTATTTCGGCCCCGAAAACTAAGCAGGCGCACCCGAGAGGCCGGTGCCTTCCTTTTGCGCGCTGTTAGACATTTAGAGATCGTCCACTGTTTAAATGATTCCTAGTAGGCAATGTTGAAAGCATGCCAGTCGGGGCTCATACAAGCAGCCTGAGAAGCTCGATTGTTGCGGTCCGTTTGTTCACCCCACCAACCTTCCCACCTCGATCTTCGCCTCAACAGAGAGCCGTGGGATCAAATGAATCCCAGCAATCATCATGATGCCAGTCCGATTGTTTCGTCCCGGGTCCTACGCAAAGTCGACCGTCGACTTGTTCCCCTGTTGTTTACCACCTACATGTTGAGTTTCATGGACAAGACCATCCTGTCAAGCGCTTCGGTCTTCGGCTTGATCGACGACACGGTACCCCCTCTTATTCGCTCTGGAGGAGAACCATAGCTGATTTTGCCAGCATCTTGTAGGACAGCAATACAGCTGGGTTTCCAGCATATTTTACTTTGGATTTCTTCTCTGGGAATGGGTAATCATCGTTCCACGCGCGGAAGTTGCCACAGCTAACAAGCCCAGCCGACCAGTTTCCTCATTCCAAGACTCCCCGTAGCTAAGTATCTGGTTGCAAATACCCTCTTTTGGGGCATCGTCGTCGCTCTAACAGCCGCTTGTGACAACTATGGCGGCTTGTTGGCCGTCCGGTTCTTCCTCGGAGTTGCGGAGGCGACCATCACGCCCGCCTTCATGTTCATCACTACCACTTGGTACACGCGCGATGAGATTCCAGTTCGAACAGCTCTCTGGTTCTCCGGTAACTCCATTGGCGGTCTTTTAGCCAGCCTTGCCGCGTACGGCATCGGCCATATCGAGCACCCTCTCCGTCCATGGATGTGGATGTTCATCATCCTTGGAATCGCCACTTTCATATGGGCCTTTGTGCTTTTAACGTTCCTTCCCGATAGCATCTCGGCGGCTTCTTTCTTGACAACTGAAGAGAAAGAGTTGATAAGCCGCCGCGTTGCCATCGCTGGAACCGGTTTTACGGAACGAACTACCTGGAATCGCGATCAGGTAGTGGAATGTTTCCGGGACCCCAAGACATGGCACCTTCTTGCAATCGCTTGTCTAACTCAGGTACCCAACGGAGGCATTCAGAACTTTGCCAACCTCGTCATCAAATCCTTCGGGTTTACAGCCTTGGAATCTACGCTGATCAATATCCCGTTCAGCATCATCAGTGGTGCAACAATCACCTTCACGGGCTGGCTTGCAGGTCGCTTCCGAAAACTCAACTGCATTTTGATTGCGTGTATCCTCGCCTCTGCAGGTACCGGGAGCACCTTAATCTATGCACACATCTATCACGTCTCTCAAGGTGTCCAGCTTTTCGGCTTCTTTCTTCTGGCCATAGGGCCCGGAGCCCTGCCTCTAACCATGTCCCTGGCCCAGGCGAACTACAAGGGCGTCACAAAGAAGATGGCCATAACAGGGTCAATGTTCGTCGCATATTGTGTTGGGAATATTACAGGCCCCCATTTATTCAGAGCTAGCGAAGCACCAGCCTATGAGAACTCGTTCCGCATCATCTTGATATGCTACGCACTCGCAGCAACATTGTCACTTTCCCTGCATGTCTATCTGCGGCTCCTCAATGTTCAACGGGACCGCAAGGAAATGGCCCAGGGAGACCCACGAGATCACCATCGAACAGGTAGTACTGAGGTTTCGCCGCTCCTCGGGGCTACCATCCAACAGCCGGGCAGGTACTACGATGTGACCGATTGGAACACGTTCGGGTTTCGCTATCGATTCTAGATAGATTCGTTTTGCAAAACAAATTCAGTCCATTCCGCCCCACACGATATGGGATCGGGGATCCGTGTAGTGAGTGTTAACAACCGAGATCAGAGCCGCGCCCGGGCGATCCCGACCAGGGCCCAGTCGGTGTTGGCAAGCTGCTCGATCACCATCAGAAAGACCCCAGAAGAGCCCCAGCCCCCCATTTCCCACTTGCTGGTTCGCCCATACTTTCGATTGGAGCAGCACTTTCAGGTTCATCCAATGATGTGATCGCCTATTCCTGATGACATCGCTTGAGAACAGGAGGAGAAGACTGGCAAATCTGCAGGTGACCTTGAAGGAACCATGCAGATTTTCAGCATAATTGCCTGCTCTCCATTCCCCCTGTGTTGTCGCCACGAGAAAAGAGAGAGCGTGGCTTATTAATGAAACAAACCCCGGACAAGCCACGAGCAGCGCCAAGCCCAAGCCAGACCGTCAACGGCTTTCCCCATCCTCGTGCTCTCCGCCTCCAGGATTGCAAATCCTGTTCCACCCACGAGACTCTCCGTCCTTCTTGATCTTATCATCCCCCCTTACTCCAGTCTTTGCCTTCCTTCCCCCTCGAATGATGATCTGATCCCCGACACCGGGGTACCCGCTCCCAACATGATTCCTCCCGAGTCCGACGAGTCCGCTTCGGTCATCTCCTCGCTCCCTGTTGCTACCGGACATGACGACGTTGTTCTTCCCGAAGACTTCGACTCACATAGTCCCGCCAGCTCGCGCGAACCGGGAAGTGGTCAAACAGCTGGCGACCCAGCTCTCCCCCAAGATGGAAGTCAAGACCAGGCGCCACGCGCCGGGGGAGACGACCCCACACAGAATTCAGGGCAGCAGGGAGAGAAGCCAGCATGGAGCGAGATGAAAACAAAAGCTGGGAAAGAGCGGAAGCGATTGCCGCTCGCATGTATAGCTTGCAGACGGAAGAAAATTCGATGCTCAGGAGAGAAACCTGCGTGCAAGCACTGCTCACGGTCGCGAATCCCCTGCGTCTATAAGGTGACCACTCGCAAAGCCGCTCCGCGCACAGACTATATGGCAATGCTCGACAAACGATTGAAGCGGATGGAGGACCGTGTCATTAAGACGATACCCAAGGACGAGGCTAGGGATATGGCTGCCATCGGTCGGGCCGTAGTCCGGCCCGCGCAACCAGGACAAGCCGCGAAGAATCTGAAGAAGCGGTCGGCCGATGAAGCTTTCGCAGCGGAGATGGAGGAGTGGACTAGTGCGAGCCGCAATTGCCCGCAAGATACTTTCCCTATGCGACGCGAAGGCAAATCGAGCGAGGGTCCGAGCCTGATGACCGAGGGAGCTGAGTTTCTCCCATCATTGGAAATCCAGGAACATCTCGCGGAAGTTTTCTTTGATTGCGTTTACGGACAGTCGTACCTACTCCTCCACAAGCCGAGTTTCATGCGCAGGCTGAAGGCTCGAACAATACCCCCTGTGCTCATCCTTGCTGTCTGCGCCGTCTCCGCGCGATTCTCGACCCATCCCCAGATCAACTCTGAGCCCCCTTTTTTGCGTGGAGAAAATTGGGCCAACCCGGCTGCTACTATAGCACTGAAGCGACACGACGAACCTAACATTACCATCCTAACGGTCTTCCTCCTACTCGGACTCCATGAGTTCGGCACATGTCATGGGGGGCGGAGTTGGTCTTTCGGTGGGCAAGCTATGCGTATGGCCTATGCTCTCCAACTACACCGAGAACTCGATTACGATCCATTACTGAGTCAAGGCAACGGCGGCAGTACGCAACTCAGTTTTACAGACCGAGAGATACGAAGACGTACGATGTGGGCCTGCTTTCTGATGGATCGTTACAACTCATCGGGCAGCCAACGTCCTCCTATCGGCAATGAAAAATTCCTCCAAATACAACTTCCAATCAAGGAGACACACTTTAAGATGGAGATTCCGGGGCCGACAGAAGATCTGGAGGGGAACGTGCTAAACCCCGTGCCTGAGGATGTCGGCCAGTTGTCCAATGCGAGGTCTAACATGGGCGTACTGGCCTACATCATCCGCGCGGTTGTTATTTGGGGTCGAATTGTCGACTACCTCAATCTGGGAGGAAAGCGGCGAGATAGCCATCCGCTATGGTCTCCCGAATCTGGGTACTCGCGCCTCAGAAAGCAAATTGAAGACTTCTCCGCATCCCTTCCAAGCCATCTACATTTCACATACGAGAATCTACAGGTCCACGCTGCAGACAGAGTCGCCAATCAATTCCTCTTCCTCCATATCGTTATTCATCAAAATACTCTCTTCCTGAATCAATTCGCCATCCCACTGTCGCCCGGAGGACGGCCTCCGCGCGATATGCCCCGAACATTCCTCAGCAATGCAGGACGTGCCGCAGTAGAGGCAGCGCATCACATTTCTACGCTCATCAACCACGCCGCTCCATATCCGCTAACAGTCCCATTTGCCGGGTACTGCGCGTACTCTGCCAGCACAGTACACATCTGGGGTATTTTCTCCAAAAACGCACAACTGGAAACCCGGTCGAAGGAGAACCTTCGGCATACATACCGGTACCTCAACAAGATGAAGAAGTACTGGGGGATGTTCCACTATATGGTCGAAAGTGCCAAGGACCGCTACCGACAGTTCGCGGATGCAGCGATCAAGGGCACGGTAGCCACGCAAAATGGGCCCGTTACCCCCATGTTCCAGTATGGCGACTGGTTCGACAAGTACCCACATGGAGTGTCGAGGGAGCATTGGGAGGATCCCGAACACCATCCCAGGAAGCACGACGACGATGCGGTGATGAGCCAAAAGCCTGACCTGCAAAGTGTCGAAGACTTTTTCGCGAGCCTCTCACCCACGCCGCAACCCGCAATACCCCGTCGAAAACATTCCCGAGCCGGCAGCAGGATCGAAAACATAGCAGCTCTAGACCAAAACACACGCCCACCCAACTCGCAGCAGATCGTCGACGTCAACATGGAGACATCCCCTGGCATCCTCGGGGCACCAGGAACAGGCTTCCCGCAGCCATCAATGTTCCCCCAGAACCGCGCTCAGCAAACATTCGGCGCTGCGCCCTTTGACTTCGGTATCCCGGTAACCGATCAACTACCGCAGCTCGACCGTCAATTCGTCTATGACTCCTTCGCTGGCTTCAAACCATCCTCAACTTCATACTTCCCCAACAACCAAAACCCTTTTTCCACAATGAATGGCCAAGACATCGCGCCGCCACCCACCCAAGACACAAGCGGCATCTTTCCCGGGCAGCTCGACCCGAATGCCCCGTCAGGCACAGGCGAATTCTACCAACCAAGTGCCTGGTTCCTCCCATTCAACCTCGACCCCATCAGCGCCAGCGCCAGTCTCGACGCACAGCCTCAACCGGATGCAAGCGCCTCCGATATGTCCGGCTTCGGGACTACGACTAACATGCCAATGGGCGCATATGACCTCGGGATGACAGGACTGGTTCACAAGTCCGATGCAGAGACATGATTCCAGATACCACGATATAAGTACCATTCAACGAAGCCATGTTTGTTACATGTTTATATAACCCCGTTTGATTTTCAATCCGTTCTAGCGTTTTCGTTTGGGGGCCGGTGGTCTTGGTGTATGTAGGATTAATGCTGTGGACGACTTTCTTAGGGTTTCGCCTCCAGATGGGAAGGTGGACTGTTCTACATCAATAGCTCTGTAAGGCATATGACAATATTCACGCTCTAGCTCTATCCATCTCCGTCTGTCTGCACTGAGGCTGAATTCGATACGAGAAGGAATAACACCAGACTGTCGCGCGGAATATATTATTTGCAGCACTCTGCTCATCGTCAGCGAAACTCGAACTGTTCGCCTCGATTAGCAATAAACATTCAGGGCAAAATAAATAAATAAATATATAAATAAAACTAAAAAGGAAAAAAAAAAAAAAAAAAAAAAAAAAAAAAAAAAAAAAAAAAAAAAAAAAAAAAAAAACAAGAGAGAGAGAGAGAGAGAGAGAGAGAGAGAGAGAGAGGGAGAAAGCTGGGTGTCCCTTTGAATGAGATTCAAAAAAGAACGTATTCGCTGCATCATCCGTGAATCGAACACGGGCCTCGTCGATGGCAACGACGAATTCTACCACTAGACCAATGATGCTACTTTTGTATTTGTTTTTCAAGAATTTGACAATATGAGCAAACCAGGTAACTAAAGCCTTTTAAGTCCCTCGACCTCATCCCGATGAGATGTCTGCATGTTTCTTGGAGATTAGGCTCTTCCTGTCATCTCCGCATGCTTTGGGGATTGTCGAGAGGTGGATGGAGATGCTTTGTACTCATACGCGGAAAACGAGTATACATATGCTTATGCCCATGAAATCATATATATGTGTCCCCGCTCACATACACTACAAAGAACTTCGTACAATACATATCCGAGTCGGGCCCGAAAAAAAAAGAAAGAAAAGAATGGAAACCGTCTATCGCGCGAAGCAGCGTAACCGGGCAAACAAGGAAGACGGGGAAAGAAAAACAAGAACTGCGCCGTCAATCATCCCATTCCTCGTCAAGCTGGTCTATTAGCCGATTTTCCGCGTCCATGTCCTCGGCCCGCCCTCGTCGACCGCCTGAAAATGCGCCTCGCTGCGAGTCGGCGGGTGCATACCCGGCTGGAGATCGTCGGACTCGGAAGAGGCGGAGGAATGAAGAGAAGAGGATGATTGTCATGTCCTGGAGTTGCCCCCGATCGGGAAGACTGTTAGCTGTGGCTGAGGAAGATGTGGGTCAAAGTGAGGTGGTAAGGATGGCGGAGAATTGTATTACATATTGAAGATACATGGATAAAAATCAGGGACGAATGGCGCTTGTTCATCGGTCTTTCTCTTCTTTGTTTTTTGCCGGCCAAAGTCCGGCGGTGGCGAGGCGAGAGCTGTATCCAAGTGATAGCCACAGTGAAAACCAAAGAAAAGACTCTAGAGATCAACGATTGAAACAAGTACTTTTGAACAAGAGGGTAAGCCAAGGGAGAGCGGTATGCTTGGCCGGCAAGGGGGGTTCAATCCAGCCTCGAAGGAGGTAACTTTGCAATGATTGTGCCTCTGTGTGCTTGGTATGGCCGTCGAAACGGTATCAATGCCAATATACTTACTTTCATGAAGTCGGCGATCCCAGCCCAAATACTGTAGTTGGGACACTGCCTCCAGCCGCGCTGGTGCATGACAGTTCGTTGGTAGGCGCAGCCACCGAGCAAATAAACAACGATGGCGATAAGAACGCTGTAGGGATCACTGTGTGAGACATGAAATCGGGATCCGGGATGGAGTTCTCACATGATGCAAAATATGCCACCCGGAGAAAGACCCTGACCGGCAGGATCATGTCCATAACCACCACAGGCGGCGGAACTTCGGACGTCGAAGAAGTATGTGCAATGGTCCATAGTGCCGACAAATGAAAATGTTGATTGCGATGCGGATACGTCGCGGTCGCACAGGAATGAGATCAATGTCGACTTGGTACGCGAGTCATCGCCATCGCACGGCGAGCCGTCTGTGTAGTTCATGACAAGCTTACGTCCTCGGAAGAACGGGTCGGACGCTTGTTGCCTAGACCTTGTCAGTTTCTTGATCGCCCCGACCAAGGGAGAATACGGAGAGCTAACCCGATGGAATATGTCTTCCCTTCCTTCTGGTAGTATGCGCTGACATTCTGCCACAGATTCTCATTCACCCCCACCACGTCCGTAAGTTCCTCGATCACCGGTCCACAGATGTTCAGAGTAAAGTTGGCATTATAGTCGTAGCCTTTCGCGTGCCAACTTTCGTCCCGTGAATGTTTCCGTGAACTCTCGGAATCGCTCGGAGAAGGTTGTACTGTGAGGCTGTTGAGGTCGTAGTACAGCCCCGTGGTTGGAGAGCGCGCAACACATGGCGCTAGGTCGTCGTTAGAGCCATAGGATTGGGGAGCCGCGTATACAGAGGTCAAAGAGGTCGAGGCGAGGAAGAAGGTGAGGAGGGAGAAGGGTGACTTCATCGCGGGGATCGCTGGGTCCAGCGAGAGTCGCGCGGCTGGGGCTTCGACCAAAAGAGGGAACGGATAAGGTACGGAGCCAAAAAAGGGGGAAGGGGAAAGAAGAGAACGAGGTAGAGTGAGTATACGGTAATAATGAGCGATTAAAGAATAGAGGAGACGATATTCAGACACGAGGAGATGCAACGTCGCATGTTTTCTGCCCGGAGTGCGGAGAACTCGGGCGTGTTTGGAGGTGAGCTTTGGCCAGGCTGCAGGAATCTCTGCTCGCCTTCTTGGACTTCTTCCTTCGGCTCCTGTCGATCCGGCCTCAGATGTTCCTGGCCAAGATCCTCCATTCTCAACACTTAAATTCCTGTCGTCTCCAATGACCCATTGCCAGTTGAATTCAACTTCCTTCAATTGAATGCCTCGTTGCAGGGATCTTTCTTCCATCCGCCCCCTACGTCAGCACTAGCTCCCTCGGGATGGCGTCCAAAAAAGACTCCCAATCTTCTGTTCCTACACAACCTGTCCCAGAGAAGCGAGGATACGAGTTCTGCGGCCCGTATGTTTGCTCCATGCTCTCTTCTTATGAATTGGCCTAGACCTCTGACTCCTGCAGCTATGGTGCTTTTGCTATTACTTTTGGCCTCCCCGTTCTCCTCTTCGGCTTCACCTTTCTGTGTAACGATGTCTCCGGCTGCCCTGCACCAACCCTCCTGCACCTATCCACCCTCACGCTTGAGCGATTGAAGGAAGAAGTTGGCTGGCCTGAGGGGGGAGTCCGCGCACTCTATGATACGGAAGTTTTCCTCTGGGTGCTGAGCTATTACCTGCTCCAGCTGGTGCTCTACGTGGTTCTTCCCGGACAGGTGGTGGAGGGTACCGAGCTGGCTTGTGGAGGGCGGCTCCGATACAAATTCAATGGTAATACCTTCTTGGCGGCTGGAATGCTGGTTGTGTCTTCTGACTTGGTTCGTAGCTTTTCTTACTGATATGCTGATTTTGTCGGCCTTGGCTGTGGGTACCTACGTGGATGGTGCCGATTTTGTTGTTTGGACCTTCCTATGGGACAATTACCCACAGGTAATAACCGCAAATCTGATCGTTTGTTGGTCGATCGCTATTTTCGTGTACGTGAACAGCTTCTCTGTTCCTGCGCCCGGCCAGCCCAACCCGGAACTCCGGCAGCTGGCCCCAGGCGGACATTCGGGCAATGTGCTCTACGACTTTTTCATTGGGCGCGAGTTAAACCCCCGAGTGCGGCTACCGATTCCGTTTGTCAGCGAGGCATCGCGAACAATCGACATTAAGGTCTGGTGTGAGATGCGACCCGGGTTGCTGGGGTGGATTATAATGAACCTGTCCAACATCGCGCGCCAGTACAGAACATACGGCTACGTTACGGATTCAATAATTATTTCCACTGCGTTCCAAGCTTTCTACGTTCTTGATGGGATATACATGGAACCAGCACTCCTGACAACAATGGATGTGATCATGGATGGTTTCGGGTACATGCTGTCTTTTGGTGACATGGCCTGGGTTCCTCTCATGTACAACCTCCAAACTAGGTATCTTGCAATGTTTCCCTACGAGCTGGGTCTACAAGGTATTGCACTCGTCCTGACCCCGACGGCGGTGGGCTATTTGATCTTCCGTGGCGCCAACAACCAGAAGAACCGCTTTCGCAGGGATCCCAACGATCCCCGAGTTAAACATATCGAGTACATCCAGACCGCCCACGGCTCCAGACTGATGACATCCGGCTGGTGGGGTTACGCCCGCCACATCAATTATCTCGGCGACTGGCTTATGTCGTGGTCATACTCTCTCCCCACTGGAATCTCCGGCTTTGCTATTCTCGAGAAGATAAACGCGTCTACCGGCGAGGTTGAAAAGCAGGCAGTTCAGACTCCTGAAACACGTGGCTGGGCTATTATTTTCACCTATTTCTTCTTGATCTACTTCGGCGTTCTCCTCCTCCACCGCGAACGACGTGACGAGGAGAAATGCAAGAAGAAGTATGGGAAGGACTGGGAGAGATATACTTCTCTCGTCCGCAGTCGCATCATTCCGGGAGTTTATTAACTTTATCCAAAAGCTTGACTTTAAGGAGATTTAATATCTAATGTTAATCATCTAATGTTAATCTGAGTTCTTCTACTTGCTATCGGTGAAACTCAGGGCTACGAAATAGAAAGGTACGGACAAGTTTATAGATGCCACCAAGTCGGCTGTTACGCTCGATTATCTTGGGATAGAATATAGTCATTCAATCGTGTGTGGGAATAATCAGCGCTTGCGCTTCTTCGAATCAACAAGAACATCAAGGCCCCAATTCTCGTCCCCTGAATTGGGTATCCATCCTTCTAGGACCCCTCTAGCAGACTGTATAGCGTGTTGCCGTGCTCGAACGTAATCTATCGAGATTCCAGGCTCCTTTTTGAATTCGCGATACGTCGGTGCCTGAAGCACAGGCGTGGGTGCAGATCCTCGCTCGCCACCGAACCCTTCTCCTTCAATAGAACTTAGAAGAGATAGGGCAATTTCCCGCGCGTAGCTCCATAATTTCGCCCTTGAAAGCGCCGACGCCCCTCGCAACCCCGGTGAGGAAGCTTTATTGCCTTGCCGCACGCCGTTGATGATATTCTCGAACAAACCGGTCCTTGAACCGCGGAGGGTAGGTAGGGACTTCGTGCCAGTATCCACAACCACTGCGCTCGGAGGGTAGTTGCGGTCTTCAGAACCTATTGCCGTAGGAGCGCAAACCCATATTGCTGAGAGATTACTTGGCTTGCTTCTTCTCAATACTGAGGGCGTTGTTTGCGCCTGTCCGTCTCCTTGTTCTTCTGAGCTAACATCGCTCATTCGGGGCCTCCTAAACGGCCATAGTGATTTGAGTTGCTCGGTTGGAATGGACAGGATCTGAAATGGGCGGAACTCATATAAGTACCGGGCTTCAGATTGACTATCGGTACCAGTACTCCCAGCCTCAACGGGCCATATCCTCCCCCTCAGGCCGCTCATCCGCCCATCCCCGCCGAAACACCTCGCACACCCAACACGTGTGATCTCTTCCTCGGGAAGAACAAGCCCAGCAATATAAGCGCTTTTCGTTGGGGCAACAAGCAAACTCGTCTCGAGATTTAGGAGCGACGATACTTGGCGCAGGGCAAGCTTATCGGAGCATGATTTGCTCTTCGTTGACTCCGCGTCTGCGCGGGCCGGCTTGCGGCGGACGATGCCTAGTTTTGAGAAATGCGCCCGGCCGTCGAGGCGTTGCGGTTTCGAACTGCAACCTGTATCTGATGGCTCTGGCTCCCGCTCCGTTGATGGAATTGTCCAAGGAGTTGGGTCGTCTTGCGCTGCCATGGAGAGCTCCATACTTGCATCGCCGCATGGTGCGCACGTGCCGTACATATAAATTCTCACGTCGGGTTGGATCTCGAAGGGGGGTGTTGCTGCTAGCTTGATTTCATGGTCTGAAATGCTTAACTTCCGGCGCCAGATATACGGCGATAGAGAGTCATTTTCGTCTCTGTTACTGGGAGAATTCCTCTCATGGGCGAGGACACTCTGACATTCGGATAGAAGCCAGAAATTGAATGCGCGCATAGCTAGGGTTTCGGCGTGGCAATCATGTAGGACTAATCCTTTGCATCGAGGGATTTGACTTGCGGGGAGACATTTCGCACCGGTTCTGAGCCTGTTAGTTACCTTTCTCGATAAGCATCCAATGAATGAGGGTCGTACGTGACAGCGACGCAGGTCAAGGTCTCTGACGGAGTATTTTCTCCTTGGAGCTGTTAGTCAACTACGAATTGATCAACAACTATTGTCGGCAGTTTTCTGTCAGACCACGAGAGTATGAGGACAAAGGCTTCAACCCCCTTCAGATACATTTTATACTCCTCGAACATTCAGTCCATTCTCAAAAATGACAGGAAACTCACCCTTGACAAGCACAATCCCCGTCATGGGAATCCATTCGGCGGTCCTATCATCTGGGATAGTCGGTTTGCTGCGGTTCGGTAAACCATCGAAATGCGCATGGACAAGTGTAGCAATTCGGGATGGCAGCGGATCTGTTTCTGAGCCTGCGTCTCCCATCGCCTATACTGGTTCGAGTGACGCCCAAGGTCAAAGGAAATGTTAACATTGCCTGTGGTTTTGTGCTGCGTAGGATAATTAGTCAGCCGCATATTTCGACTTATGCGAATTTATCCACTTTGACTGTCGTCGACGTGCTTCTGATCCGGATGCTGACCTTTTGGCTCTCGTTCCTCCTCATCTTCTTCCCACCGCATAGAGCTGCGCCACCAACAAATTATCAGCAAAATCGGTGTACACCTCTGGCGAATTTGGGCCATGAATCACGCCCGACTCCTTCGTGGAGACGAGCCTCACACTTTGTGGACCTGTGGGATCTAAACCAAATAAGGATTAGAGCGCGCCGTGGCACTGGTCACTCCAGGCATGAGAACATCCAAGGATGGATGGCCGTGGGAGTTTCCTCAGCCATATATCTTGCCTTGTCTCCGGAAAGTGCATCACGGGCGTCACCTATGTCCATGTCCATCTCATCATGACCACCCTTCGTAAGGCTTGCCGGAACTGTACCGTGTCAAAACGGAAATGTGTTGTTCAATTGCCGAAATGCACCCGCTGTGCTCAGAGGGGCCTGGAGTGCATGTATGATCTCGAGCCTCTCAATGTCGGATCCGGCCAGTCTGGGCGAATACCAAGACCGGAGTACGATTCATCCGTCTGTATCCCCGGATACTGCGTCATGCGAAGCGTCAGTCGCCATCCTTCGCACATCGACCCAGCTGTTTGCCGACCCGGAAAGAAAGAAGGTCTGGAGCTTCTGCGGCTGGGATACCATGGAGTCCCAGACATGGTCAACGCGGGACAACCGGCACACTTTGTGCATCCAAAATTACGGCTCCAAGGCAATCGGAACCACTTCGCCGAGCTGATAGAGATGGGGAAAGATATTCGAAGCTATGAAACCCTTACGCAACTGATGCGAATTGAAATCAAGCAGTTGCCTATCAAAGAGTGCCTTACAGCCCTTCAAGCCCTTCTCGTCTGTGCATCCTTCCTGTTCACCAATAAACAAATGAATACAGAGGTGCTCCTCGACGTCATATTGGATTGGACACGCACCCTGTTGGCGTCCGCTCAGACTAAAATCCCTCGAGATCAATCCCCATGGCAAGCGTGGCTGTTTGGAGAGAGCGTCCGGCGCACCATCATTATGTCTTACGGGCTCGTCATGGCGCTCACGAGCTTCAAATATGGGTATTGTGCGAACTGGCTCTTCTTGGAGTCTCTTCCCTTTGATGCGCGTGCGGGTCTGTGGATGGCGAAGTCACCGCAGGCTTGGATTTCGGCGGCCCAAGCAAAATTTGGGGAAGATGTTGGGGAGCGACTCGTTTCTTTCCATGAATTTGGGGAATCACTTGATGGATCGGGTTCTGATTTTCATGGAGACACGTTTCTGACCTTGCTGGCCTATATCCACAACGGCATATATCGGGAACAAGGAGGCATACCTCGTGGGAACTAGGCCGAATTTGGCTCGACGCCATGGGTACTCATCTACAACGCGGATGGATTATGCCCGATGTATGAGAACTGGGGCTATAAATGGAGCCGTGACGCCCTCGCCAATTTCTGTCCTCACCTCTATGCGACCGCTTTCTAAACCTCACTTCAGAACGTAGCTGCTACACACCATGTCCTCCGCAAAACCTCTTCTCGTCGTCCTCGGTGCCACAGGCAAGCAGGGAGGATCGGTCCTTTCATATTTTCTTTCTCTGTCGCCCTCTCCATATAACCTCCGCGGCGTCACTCGAAACCCAACATCGCCGGAAGCCATTTCTCTCGCTTCCGCTGGCGTCGAGATAGCGACGGCCAACTTTGATGATCCTTCTTCCCTTGACGCTGCTTTCAAGGGTGCGTCTGCCATATTTAGCGTCACCAATTTCTGGGAATCCTTCGCAGACCCCTCGCAGCGCAAAAAAGCCGCCGAGCTGGGTCAGAGTATTGGAACCTTCTGCAGGGACAAAGAATTCCAACAGACCAAGAATATCATTGATGCTGCGGCGAAGGTCAACACACTTCAACGCTTTATCATTTCTAGCATGGTTAACTCAAACAAGTTGAGTGGGGGAAAGTACCCCCATGTCTACGATTATGAAGGCAAAGCTCTGGGCGACGAGTACGGCCAATCGGCCCATCCAACACTCTGGGAGAAGACCAGCGTGCTCTATGCCGGCTTATACCTGGAGAACTACTTTGGTCCCACTGGTGCTCTGTTTCGGCCCAAGCTAAACCAGGCGAAGGATACTCTTGTCCTTACCCTGGCTGAACCTCTAGCCACAACGCCTTTCCCTTTTTGCTCTGTCGCCAATGATATTGGAGTCCTGGTCCATGCCCTGCTTCGAGGTCCTCCGGGAAAGAGACTCCTGGGCGTAAATGAGTGTCTCAGTTTACGCGACTCCACTAAGGTCCTGGCCGAGGTGCTCGGGAAAAAAGTTGAGTTTGTTGACAGCAACCCGAGTTTTGAACTAGGTGACCCCGACCTGGAGCAGGTGAATGCGGATATGTTGGGATTCTGGGTTGAGTTTGGATATGACGGGGGAAATGTTGATGGGAATATCCTGCGGCCGGGTAATATGGGTGTGCCCGTGCAGCTGAAGACCGTCCGGGAATGGTTTGAGAAGCAGGACTGGGCAAGTGTATTGGAGGTTGAATAGTTCAGTTGCAGCAACTGACGCTGAGAATCTTGGCGAATATGGGATTTTGTATGGTCTGTTCAATCGAGAGTCGGATTGAGAGCTTTGCCCCACCAGCCTGTACTTCAATAAATGTACCAAACGCCGAATTACTAGACACATTATTTGAGAAAGGATTAACTCTCCACCTTAACCCTCCAATCCTCTGTACACAAGGCCGGTCACGTGTCTGCGTACTGTAACTTCCACACCTCCCGCAAACCTCAACCTCACCTCAAACCCACCATCACACCAACCCAACCCAACCGAAATCCAGAACCCGAACCGGAAAAAAAGGAGGAAAGAAAAGAAAAAGAAAACCCCACCCGCAAAAATGGCCGACAAACTACGCACGCTCCAAAACCTCGAGGCCATGCAAGCCCGGTACGTTGGGACCGGCCACGCCGATACAACAAAGCACGAGTTCCTCTCAAACATCGTGCGTGACAGCTACGCGAGCTATATCGGGCATCCGCCGCTACTGGGGTATATGGCTGTTGGGATGGGAGAGAGTCGGGAGAAGGTGCGGGCGATGATGATTGAGAAGATGGTTGGGGGCGTAGGGCGGCCGCCTGAGGTAGGTTTTTTTTTTTTTGTTTGGGCTGTTCGAGTGTTTTCTTTTTTCCCTTCTTCTCTTTGGGGGTAGGGGGCTAATTGTTTTTTCTGTGTAGACGCAGGAGTGAGCGGGTTCTTCGCGAGAGGGTTTGAGACATGCGACGGTTTGATGGGATGCGACGTGACGCTAGCATCGGTCGTTAGTTGAGGCGGTAAATTCGAGTCGAGTACGGGAATGAATTCGCAGAGCGCTTTGCGTTCAGGCTGGTGGATTAGCTCGACGACGACAGCTTTACCCGAAAGTGTGACTTCTGGATGCGAAGAGTTGCGGTCACCCTGCGTTTATCCCGCCTATGGACGGAGGAAGCCTTAAGAGACTTCGCACTGGTATACGTTCCATTCGTCGGCTTCTAGCATCCTGTACCAATTCACGGCGTTTGGGATTGGAGTTTGAGGACTATATGGGGATCGACTGGGATTAATGGATGGTCTCAAAGTGGTTTTGGTTTTCATACCTGCGAATCGATGCCTACATGGTCTTAATGTACAATACGCTCAGTCATATCAGCGAGAAATCCAAGACGACGTCCAAATCATTTCTTTCCCTCTGCCCCAACCTGCCTGGCTAACCTGGTGTTCTCAGCCTGCAGCGACCCGATCAGTTTCAGCCACTGCTTCCGCTCGCTCTTCAGCTTCTCGCATTCCTTCCTCAGGCTCTCTATCTCCCTTCGCAGAGACTCCATCTCATCCCATGAACGGGCTTTATCCTCTTTCTCTGCTTTTTTCCGCTGTCGCGCCTCGATCTTCGCAGCCTCCTTGAGCTGATGTCGTTCGATCTTGGTGAGCCTTCGGAGAAGCTTTGACTCCTCGCGGAAGAGAGCCGTTGCAACCTTGTTCATCTCTGGATGTTCAGTGGTGGGTGTCCCGGACCGGCTACGGATGTTGCTACTACTTGACGTGCGATCTTCGGAGCCTAGCTTTCGCACACTGCCCCTCGGGCTTCCCTTGTTTGAGGAGTCGTCGGCAGACGCGAGCGCTGCGGCTTTCTCTGTCATGACTTCATCCTCTGTTGGTCGGAGGCCGAGCGATTGAATGTCTGACCGTATGAGCTCTATTCGGGCTTCAACGCTGCGTTTCTGCTGTGCCAGTTTGGCAAGTTGCCGTTCGTGGGACGAGAGTTTGCCCTTTCTGGTTTTTCGGAGGAGTTCTGTCGCTGGAATGTCTAGGTTGACATCTCCCGGTGTTTTTGGTGCTGCGTTTGGTTCTGAGTTGAGCGATGCTTGTGACGATGCGTCGTCTTGGGCACCTTTATCGTCGCTCACTACTTGGGTTTCCTGGGTGCCTTCGTGTACTTTGCGAGAGTCACTGTCCGGCGTGCCATAGCTAGATAACTGGAGTGGGTACTGGGGTATATAGTCTAGCACCGCCTGCGGTGCATAGCGCTCAAGACCAGCGTGTAGTAACTGCCCAACAATCGCAATGAGGCCGTGATGCTCAGCCTCGTCATACTCGCTGTAGTCTGACTCGTGGCTATCCTCCGATCCGTCCGCTCCTGTTGGTGCCGACAGGCTTCTCTCCGATTTCGCCGTGGACCTTCGCTCAAGCCTTCTGGTATCTTTGTCTGACTGAGACGCCCAGTCTAAGAATTTGGCCGCATCAGAGCAGATGCTCTTTGGAGTGCCTTTCTCAACCATCCACCGCGGAATAGCACCACCGGGATCACTTCTAGTTACCATAATCCACTCGACAGGATTATCCCCGTTGTTAGTATGATTCGAGCCAGCACCTGAACTAGACCCAGATCTCGATCTAGATCCAGGCGTAGAACACCCAGAGTCCCTGTCAACGAGAATCTCCCTGATCATCTCCACAGACTCATACTGCCCCCGGATATAATCTTGCACGGTTGGAGCTTCCGGATGCTCACATGGCCTCGAGACCATCATCCAGCTCCTACCCGCCCGTCCCTTTCCCTCCCCCTCCCTCGCTGCATTCCACGTCCTCTCCCATGTAATAATCATGGTCACAAAATCCCTCGCTGTCGTCGGCCGCGGAAACTGCGCAGAAACATGAAACACGTTCACCCGTCCAATAACATTCTCCCCCTTCTCGTCCAGGACCTGAACCTCTTCAATCTGCTTCTCTGCACCGATCCCGCGAACGGCCTGGTCGGCGGGGAACCCTCCCCTTAAACGCTCCTGGTTATTCCTTAATGTCTCCGTCATCTCACTCGAGAGTTTCTCCTCCCACACGGAGAACGGAAGACCCTCGTGTACGGATCGCCGTCCGAACCAGTCGCCCCGCCCGTCCGCACTAGGGAGTTTGTGGACCTGTATACCGAGCGGGTTATCCTTCGCATTGCTGAGTTTGATCGGCTTGCTCCATTCGCGC
This sequence comes from Aspergillus lucknowensis, assembly GCF_044049455.1. Lineage (NCBI taxonomy): Eukaryota > Fungi > Ascomycota > Eurotiomycetes > Eurotiales > Aspergillaceae > Aspergillus > Aspergillus lucknowensis. Next base: position 693,485 of record NW_027263548.1, on the reverse strand, counting down.
TGGTGGGCGAGGGTCGTTTCGTCTGTCGTACCGAGGCGGATTGGCGAGGGCTTTGGTTTTGTCGGCTGGGGTGGGCTCCTCCTGCTGCTGCTGTTACCGCTGCTGTTCTCGGGGGCTGGGGGTTCGGGGACTGAGTCGGCGATGAGGCGTGCTTTTGTCGATACGTCGGCTATGTACGCTCGGAGATCGTCTTGGTTGGTGGGGATGCTATCCCAGGATACCTTTGTCAAGCATCCTAATGATTCATGGAGGGTTGCCATAGAGATATCTGTTGGTTCTAAGGGCCATCCATTTGGTGGCCTGGAGGTGATGGTACGTGGGAGGGAGGGACGACTCTCTAGCTCCTCGAGTTCCCCCGTCTAATGCCGCTAAGTTGAAAGCGAAGAAGAGAGACTGATAGCCTCGTCTGAGACAATGAAGAGCCGGGGTTATTTGTGCAAGAAACATTGCTGGAGACCGGGGGCAGACACGAGAGAGTTGCTTCCAGGACCATGTAGCTGACGTCACTGTTCTCGGCCCTCCACAGACTCCTCGATTCAACAATACTGCTATCCCAGGCTATTTATCTCAACGAGAGTCAATTGTTTATGCGTTGGTTTCAAATTAAGTCTCCAAACTAAATACAAGCTGAAGCTGCATACAAATTGATCACGAGCGGAAAGAACGGAGTGTTTGGGCACAGCCCATTCCAGCATCTGGTTCCCGTCCCCCATACTTCTCACCAGTGAGCAGTGGGTGAACGGGCACGTCCAGGTCATAGAAAACCCAGCCTGGACAGTAGGAGATGAACCTACCCGACGACAGGTAGCCTGATCTGGACAACAAGGAAGAGAGGTATACCGATCTCATGAGGCAAGGTCAACCCAAAATCACAGACTCGGGCTCGCTTTTCTACCTCGCTCAGGGTCTGCCACAGACAAACTTCTTCCAAGACTAATGGGACCGATATACCCCGTGCCATGTGTGGAGCCAGACAGGCTGCTCTGTGGTAACTCTGCGGCCATACCCATCCAGATGAGTACGTGTCGCAGCACCATGATTGCATCTGCCCCTATCCGCGAGTTCGGACACCGGTCTAGTAACCCGTACTAGAAGGAGGAGATGTTGGACTGGGGTTGGCAAAACGATACTAGTTCACAGAACTGGTGACATCGCCGCCGTCCGCCAACTCATGGAAACGAAATGTAAAAGTCAACGAGTGTGGGGCAAACGTTTCTCATCCAAACCATATCCCTAGCCGCGAGGCTCACCAGTCTTCATGACATATAATGCGGGATTCGATGGCAACATAAAAAAGACAGAGAGCCGTCCCGCCGCTGGTTCTTGATGCAAAAGAAAGAAAGATCGAACGCTAAACAGGCTGAAACCAAACAATTCGAGAAAAACGCAATATTATGTTCTGTGCTCGTAATGCAAGGGCGAAGTGGAGTATCATCGGGCTGAAAATCAAATCAAGGATAACGCCGTCACTGATGCCGATTAATCTGTTGTCTGTATCCGGAGGGACATCGTCCCTGTGCTTCTCGTAGGTATATACTCTCGGGCTCGGGTGGTGCTGATAACCGGTAGTGGCTCTGTCGACAAGGACCCTGGGATCTAATCCAAAGACACGCGAAGTCAGGAAGACTGTCAACATCAGGTGTCTAATGCCATGGATCCATTACATCGTTGTCCCGTACGGCAGCGCAAAATCTTGGTAACGATCTCCCCATCCGAAGCCTGACATATTCGCCGCTGTGCTACAGGGCTGGACGAGCATACTCGGAAGTGGGAACGCTGCAAGAGCAGCTGATGTTGCTGCGGCGCTGTAGTACTGGAGGGTGTTGTAAGGCGAGGTGGTATAGGCCTGCGTGTAGGCCGGTGCTGGGGTTGGAGAAGCCATCTGCATCTCAGGCAGCGCGGTTAGTCCCGCCCACATACTCGAGTTTGGATCCCCGGTTGTGGTCGATGTAACCGTCGCCGGGCTGGATGGTAGCACTTTCCATGAGTCCATGGATACCGGCTGCTGCATCGAGTCATGCCACCATGTCTCGGGTCCTGTTGAGCTAGGAAGCATAGGTGTCGAACGAAGGACATCAACCACACGAGGAGGCGGTGGGAGTAAGGGGACGAAGAGGGAAGAGATGGCTCCCTTTGCACTTTCACTCCTACCACCAAGCAGCTCACCCGCGCCGTCTTCCTCCAGGCCCTCAAGGGCTTGAACATCGGCGCGGTAAACAAATTTGTTGGCTGCCTGGACAAATTCCTCCTGCAGCTTCTTCAGCTGATTATCCTTCTCGGACCAGTCCCAGGTATTGGCGGCTGTGTCGACCGAGTAAACCTCTTTATGGTATTCAACGAGCGCCTCGATTGTCTCCGGCGTCAGCTTGAACGCGACCTCGTTCTGAGACACCATATCAACATGTACCACGTATGCTTCGATGTGAATCATTTGGTAGTTGAAGAGGGCCTCTACTAGAGGGTTCTCGTCCTTTCTCAGCTCCGACTCGGGAGCCTTAGGAAACATCATCGAACAGAGCGTCCAGATAGCGTTCGGCGAGGAGAGTGTCTCGGTCAGGCATCTCGTATGTTGCGCCACATTGTTAAGTGGTCTCTTAACGCGGTTGACCCGTTTCAAGGCCGCTGTGAGCCATGGTTCGATCCGAGAGTTCAAAACCACATTCGGGGAGGAGCGCGGTGCGAAAGCAGCCGCCGACGAGGGCAGTAAGACGGTTGGCATTATGTTTCAGTGCGGAGTTAGATCAATGATAAGATGGTCCAGAAGGAATGAAAGCCGTCGCGGTTGGTTAAGAGCGATAGAATATAACGATCATTCAGACAACATTCGCCCCGTTCTTAGTATAGAAATATTTGCCACGGGCCACGAGAGTGCGTCCAGGTACCAGGAACCTAAGCCGAGGTCCCTCACTGACGGGACTCAGTACTAGATAGATGAATTCTGGATTGAATCAACCGATATCGGGGTTCAAAGGCGAGTCGTGGTGGTCGTAGATCGAATGGGTTGGTATTAGTATGTGGGCGAACGTGCTGGATGGCCGGAGGACAGAAAATAAGCTTAAAAAAAATATGAGGATGAGAAAAGAACAACAAGTATAAAGAAGGAAAAAGGCCTCAGGGCCACAAAGAGGGAAGAAAAGGAAAAAAAGCCCGATGAGATGGGAAGGGGAAGAGAGGAAGAAGAAGAAGGAAGAAGAGCGAGAACCAGGCGAGGGAAGGTTGAGCAAAAGGCCGGAGGAGGGGCGGCGGTTGAAGCGAGCAACACCCGAAGAGGCAAGCAACTGCACAGACAAACAGGCAAGGATAAAGGAATAATCCCTGGAACCGATGGAAAAATGATATTATCAAAAGAATAATAGATAATAATCCAGGGACCAAACTTGAGGTGTCGTCTCTGAATCAGTGGCAGTATAGAAAGCATTCAAGTCATCGACTGATCATTAAACTCATCGCTGTTGTTTCGAAACACAATAATCAACTCGACTCTTGTCAAACAAAACATCTCCTCTCTTCTTTAAGAGTCCTGACAATGGCGACTCCATCCGGCGACTTTCTGACGCAGGAAAACCCGATCGTATGGAACAGGAGAGGGCTTTTGGCCACGAGCCGGATTCGCCGTGCGATCTCAGCTGCCCATGTCTCGCTCTCCCCGCTGCCTGCATCTGCCTCTCCTGGCTGAGCGTTAGCAGTATGCAGGTGTCCAGAATGGTCGTGGTCGGTGGAGCCGAGCGTCAGCTCACAGATGGAGCAAGAGGATCCAAGACTGTGTCATTCATCCAAGATCCCTCTCTGCTTGACTCTTCCCATCTTTCGTCCGTACAGGCTATTTCATCCAGAATACACACTGACATGAGTCCCGAAATCGCTGCCTGTTCGTCGATGTGATGCTTAAATACACTTCCGTCTGTGACGACGTCCCTTGACAGACTCAGCTACTGGGGCGAAACTGGACCAGATCTTACTGAGGCGCGCCATGGAACCCCTTCAAGAGAGTTCAACCAGAGCGCCTGGACTCCTTGGGGACTGGCGAGGGGGTTTCGGATTGTTCTCAAATCAAGGGCAGTTACGATGGCCGGGAGGGAAAATTGCCAGTTGCAGAGGAAGAAGAGAGAAAAAGAAAATAAAAGGAGTCTTCCCAGCCCATTCTTTGATGCTCCAATGGAACATGCGACGGAGAAAGCGATGAGAAGGGAAGCCGTTGGAGGCAGATCGACGGCTGTCAGTGCCACAGACCTCCAAGTTTCTCTTCGACTCAGAGAACGGAGCCATACAGCCCAGAGGACGGAGTTCCCGTCAGAAAACTCTGGATGCTTGAGTAACCTTCCAATTACCCGGGTTTGGTTTCCGTTGTGATACTTGGAGAGACTGAGCGACCTCGAGAGACTGCAGGTGGTGACGAGGTCGCTGCTGCTACTGGACTCAGGAAGGCTGGCTCAGCCCCAGTCACTCTCTCCACCTTTCTTGAAGCTCATGTCTCGTCCGCTGACCTTCGCGTCGTCCTGACTCCAGTTTCGAAAAAATCCTCTGGTACCAGATAGTGATACCCTCACTTCCGTCGATCCCTCGGATAACCGAAATGCCATGAAGCATCGACGACGCAAGAAGATTTCTTCCTCACCCCACTGCTTCCTTCAAGGCTGCGAAGATCATCCGATGCTCGTTCAGTTGCACGCCCGCCATCTGCATCGCCTAACGCTGTTTGGTATAGGGCACAAATCCATTCGATCCCATTGACGGTCGACGCCGATTTGCCACCACTGTGGGCCGAGACTCAGCTGGCAAGTTGAAATCACTGACCTTTCGCGGTGATGACCGACTCAGAGGAACGATCGTTGTCGTCTTGTTGATGCATTCGTGTTGGAATCCGAGTTAATGTGGCTAAGTTGAAGAAACGATTCCGTCAACCACCTCGCATTCGGAGAATTACTTTTCATTCAATTTTGAAGGATTTTACTGCATCTCAAGTCATGCTTCTCAAAAAAAATCTCACTGCTTCGATCGAAGGTCATTCGAAAGGAAGCTCCCCGCAGCGACAACCTTCCAGGCCATCCCCGTTGAGCCAAAGGAATTGACTTGTCGGTTCCGTGGTTCATCTCAATTAACCTCCTTGGAGACAATCAACACAATAGGAATATGCTCATCAGAGTCAATAATGTTGTACAAAGGCTGTAACGAGCACTCAGGGACTCAAACTCATCTTTTCCTCACCTTAAGCTTCCGGTTTATTCCAGATTAATGCAGGATGCATCAACCGGATCTGGAGATGCGTCCGGCCTTGGACGAGACCAGAGTTCTGTCCCTTTGTCTGGATGGTCGCCATGGACTTGGCCTATCTACCAACGAGACCCTCGTGCATCTTCGCCCCGAACTCACTGGTCCAGGTTGGACGGACGGGATTTCAGATAAGGATATCCTCATCTCCCGGAAGATTCTGCAATGGCTCATGGCACAGGATCGACCAAGAAGTGAAACAGCTCACCTTCCATCAATCGACCAAGTATGGGAAGCACACATGACCCAGACCTCTCACGTGGGAAGACGCCGAAGAGCAGAAAGGGAGAGAGCGAGCACAGATCGAAGGAGAAGAGAACCATTTTGTGAGAGGTCTCAGCTCGCCCCACGAGGTCCATCTTTTTCATTGAGCTAAATGTCTTGGGCATCGACAAAAAAGCTCCTCTAGTATTTGATTCGCCAACAGCGAGCAAAGCCGCGCTGAGACGCTGCACCCGACACCCCTGCTTTGGTCAACCATTGGATTGAGCTTCGGGAAGAGTCCTTTGAGCCTTTCTGGAATAGGAATCTTAGTCAAGATGCTCACACTGGTGATTTTACTCCTGCGAATCCTGGGGTGTGACCCCAAGTCAGCAGGAGTGGGGAAACATATCAGAAAAGTAAATAAGAAGGATAGAAGCCTCTGAGAGGATTTGATGGATCTCTGATCAGCATCATGCGTCTCTGACATTGCTCTGGACGACTGTGTCTGCATGTCGCAGGTCCCCTGAACTAGCTTGAAGACACAACCAGGGGCGTCAGGAAGGGCACTCGAGAGAGCAGGAGAAAGATCCTCTTCCAGATAACTGGCCAACCGTTAGCACGAGAGCCATGGTCGGAGAGACAGAAGGAAGGTCGGTGGCGAGACTGGCTGCTTGAGCGTCAGAGATCGCAGGTTGTAATCGATTCCGCCCAGAGAGGAGAGGTCACGCTTTCAGCTTCCCTTGCGCGCGACTGGCAACTCGAAGAGCGCATCCGCAACAGGCAGAATAATTGAGCATCACGGGATCAATGAAGTCAGATGGAAAGGAGCGAGAACAGCGCCGTTCGAGTCTCAGCACGCGCCCAGTCACTTGGTTTTGATACAAGTGAAATGCATGCATGAGTCACGAGGAACCACGAAGCGCCCGGATCCAGCGAGCAGGATGAACAGTGAACGAGGACATCCTTCACTGCGCCTTGTCCAGTCTCCTTGCTTCTCATGGCAAAACAACTTTGGTTGCCGAATGTCCTGGAAATAATTTGTGTGTGATACTCTTAAATGTAACAACTCAACTCCAAAACCAGAGGTGGATTGTTGGAAAGAGGTGGGAGAAGTGCGTTGGCGTCGGTGGCCGCGCTGCTGCGCCTCGCCAGCGAAGCATCAGCCACGAAACTGAGGCGAAGTTTTTGCAGAGGCCATCAATGACATCAATGACATCGTGCTGCTTCGTGGCGCAGACAACATGTCAGTGGAGTTGTCTGCGAATTTCGAAAAGATGGGGAAGGAAAGAAAAAGAATTTACAGAACCCCGAAGCAGCCAGCACTTGAGCCAGACCAGACAGAAACCGAGAGGGCTCAACGACCACTGAATCCTTGGCTTGGCGTCCAAAGCGAGGAAGGCGGGGTCATCGCTGTGTCTACGGTGCTTGCCCTTCAAGCAAAGACGGTCTCGATGAAAGTTCAGGAGGACCAGAAGCAGCTCGCCTGAAGAAAATCTTCCGTGCGTCATGCCGACATCTCAAATTTGGGCCTCTCCCCCATGCATGTTGGATGACTCTGGTCGGCGCTTCAAGCCTTGACGCCCGGAATCCTGCAACCCTCGACCCTCCAGTGCCACCAATGCCAATCAAAAAACACAGTGGTAAAAACCATCAACCGGGGTTGTACGCGTCCCAGATAACTCGAGAGACTAATGAGTGCGCCATCCATCAAGGAGGCGGACTTGTTCTTGTTCTCGCCCACCATCAACACGGTCATCGTATCCAACCGGCCTTAATTTAGTGTCCAACATGCAACAACAGCAAACCAATCCATTCGTTGATGCCTGCGACCGCGGACACCGATCTTCGTAAACGTCTCAGGCCGGCTCCCTGCTCCCACCCTGACTGGTGACGAGAGAGGAAGCAAGGAAGCATGGTGGCACCATGCGCGCTCCCGCAGCACCGATGGCGTCCCACCTCAATCAATATTAATTTCGCCGAAGAACCGTGCGACCACGCCTTCGGCTTCTTGGTGGGCAATCCAACGCGCTAGTGGTGCTGACAATGCATACAGATTCAGTCACCTGTTCCACTAGCCGTTTTAGGTGTTGACAGAAGGGCCTGGACTGAGTCGGGATCATCAAACTTGAGGTTTCGATCTTCTCTCCCCCTTGATATTGCCTTTATGATGGGCTTGTGGGTTTGAGAGGTGCTCCTCGCCGATGAAACAGCTCATTTTGCGCACGAACCTCCCTAGATCCGCTCAGCACAAAGTACAGAAGGATATGTGGTACTTGTGCCAAATCCTGATTGAGTGGACTCGAGTTGGGCTCGGTTCTTTTCCAAATGCCTGCACGTGGATGGCTGGAAATTCAAAGAGAGCTTCCTTGACAGAGCCGACAAAACTTCTCGGCCTTCCCGGGAGCGTTATCCTTGCCTCGAGAGTCAAAGTTCCTGGTTGCATATGCCTGAAATGCCCAGACTTCCAGTCCGTCCCATTCCGCGAGTTGTTTCACTGTTCAAGGTTCCGGCTACTGCAATGAAGCTTATTCGGGTTCACCAACGACTGTTATACTTTAAGGAGTACATCTCAATTGTCTTTGCTGATGCGGCCTTTGGTCACTGATGTGAAAGAACCAAAGCTGCGCCGAGGATAATCATGTGGTGGTTTCTTGATCTTGAGTTACTCAACGCACGCCAGTCGCTGGACAGTCGCAGGTAAGCCTAGCGACGTGCACTTTTTCTATTCGGCGCGTCCACATCATCGCACTGACGAGGATGTTAAAGGCAATGCAAGCAACCAGATTCGTTTTATAAAGAGTAGGAGCCCGAGTGGGAGTCACACAGTGTTTATAAGTTTGTTATCGACAATATCGACAAGAGAGCATCCTCCTCTTGAAGCCCAGGCCAACAGATAAGTATATAAAAACAGATTTTGACCAACTTAAGTGTTTCCATAAACATAACGTTCCATTGTATGGTCCAGTCTATGCATCGAGGAACTAATCCAAGATATAGTAGTTATCAGGATCCTCCGCTCTTGAGAGAGCTTCGAGCCCCCATGGCCGTTATAATAGCCACCCCCCCGCCACACACGCTGTGTAGGCATTGTGCAACCCTGTCAGTCAAATATACCAAGTTCGACATCTAAAGGGTACGTAAGTCTTACCTAGCCTGAAGCTTCTCTAAGACTATCCCAGTTAAATCTAAAATGCAAAATTCTCGTTTCCCGCAGGCCGGAAGAATAACCACGGCATGCAGCCGAAGCCCCAGTGATTCTCGCCAACACGTGTCCCTCGAATGATTATACATCCCCCTGCCTTGATTCCCTGAAGAGATATGAAAAGAAACCAGGCGATCCCAACAATTGTAAGCAGACTTGACAATCGGAATACAGATAACGGCTCCCTAGACAGAACGAAAAGTTCCCTGTATTGCTACAGATGGTCTCCTACGAGGAATAGCCCACGGGGATTCATGGTCCTCCCTTGGAATCCAGATCCCATTGAGAAATATGAGCTGGATGTGCCTCATTATTGCCTGAAGTCAGACTGTGCGTTATCGTTCGACGGCGAGCCCTGTACTCGAACCCGGTGCCCATTGATCAATCCCAAGCCTGATGCTACATTCGAAGATGCTATGTTTAGAAGCCCAAGTAATTGGAATTTGGCAGGACTTGAGCTAATGATGCTCAGCGTAAAACAAAAGGGCCACTTGGCGTCCATCTGGTACGCCAATGTCTTCGGAATGGAGCTGAACAAAGCATGTTCTAACGTCAATCAAGCGTCAGACTATAGATATGTCAACCACTTAGTTGCAGCCTTCCAAGGAGAGTCGGGGCATGGCAGCTCGAGAGATCCTTGCCGGGCCCTAATATTACATGGTATAAGGTCTAGAGATCAGTCGGGGTAGATGGGCTCTACCAGTTGTCGGCATCCGAGTTCATGCGTAGTCATGACACTCCCATTGGGCTTCGTTGTGGTAGCATGAAAACGTATATGGCTGCACATTATTTTGATTTTGCGTCTTCAGAATCCAAATAGCAAGGGAAAGCAACAAAGTATTTCAAGGAGACATCCAGTATGGCAAGCACCCTTGTTCAATGCGTATCTCGAGATGCTTCCCTATTCAATGACAAAGTCGAAATGGGATCCTGTCTCACTGCACCTTATTGGGCTGGCGCATTGGATCCCACACAACATGGTCGCTATTGGCTCAATATCAGAACTTCCGTGATAAGAATCAAGTTCGAATTGGCTTCGTGACCGGAATACAGCGAATGACTTGCAACAAGCTGGAAAAGGCCACCGGCGACAGTATTCGTTTGGGCGGGACAACGAGTTTTCTCTAGACAACGTTGTTGAGGAGCCTTTCTGACTTGACCCCCTCGCCGGAGGCACTTTGGGTCACGAAGTTGGAGCTCAACATCTCCTGAGACTCGTCATTTGGAGGGGATATCTTCGGCTCCGCGTCAGGGGTTGCTTCCTAAACCAACGCCGAGAACATCTCCGGACCAGGAGTGAGAGTATCTCATCATTGAGACCCTCCGGCCTTTCGGTCCCTTCCTCCCCTGCTTCTTGATAGAGAATATGACGTACCGAAACAGGGACTAGGTATATAACTGGTCAATGAGAGATAATTGAGCTGCAGTAACAAACTTTCTGAGTAGGAGGTGACACGCGCATGCCTTTGGCATTGACCGTACCATATCCAAAAGAAACGATGGCATTGCTTGACAGTCTTCGTGGACCCACGGACATTAGTTTACCCAGATAGTAGCTTAACAGTCATCATGAGGAAGCCCCTACAAACACTGTATTACTCATTTTGTCGTGGATCTTTAGCCCCTGCTGCCGTTAAACAAAGGTGACAGACAGATGAGGACTGTCCACACGTTATACCTCCCTCCTGAACAGCTGTAACCATTGCAGTAAAGAGTGTCATTTGCAGTCAGGGCTGCTTGTTATGCTCCTTACCAGCAGAAGAACTGATCAACTCGAACAAAGCATTTGATCTTAGTTGACTTGCTTGGAAAGGTGGCCACATGTCTTCCGGTATGACGGAACAGGGTATGTCTAAGATTGAACCTTTCCAAAAGAGTCAGCAACAAAGGCCTGGGGATCACGATCGGTATAATGCATGGACTTCCTCGCTGAGGCTTTGAATTTGCAGGCCGTTGCTCACGTTCTCCCAAAGACATGGGAGGAAAGAAGACAGACAGCAAACACCGTTGGAACGATGTTCACAGAGACATGCCATTCTCAAGTCCCACCCATGTCCTGTCAATTACGGAGTGAAGCTTTCTCGCGCAGACAGGGTCCAGGTGTCAATAATGAAAACCAAGATCTCCTGCGGCCCCGGACAGCAGACGCCAGACAAGCAACTTTGTTTGCATCACATCACCAGAATGGGTCTGGGACTTGCGTCCTTCTCCACCAATCACAGCACGCACTATTGTCTATCGCTTCCTCGACCAAAGGACAAGCACGCCTTGATCCTGTTCCTATCATAACTTGGGGAAGTGTCGAGCTCGAACCCGCTACTCACCTCGGCAAATCGAAGAGTCTTGTGAGCCTGGGGGTGGTCCCACTGTCCAACCCACGACTCCGCATCCAAACCCCGGCCTCTCTCATGGAAAATAAATACGAACTTGGCTCTGAGGGGTCCATTTCTCCTCGGCACTTTTCGTTGAATTTTCATTGCATGGTCTCGACATGATTCAATCAGTCAATGAGAGGTGTTAGGAATGAGCCACTGGTGGGACTCTTGAGATCATCGCCGGCCAAGCAATTGCTTGTTCTTGGGCGCCGTATTCCTCCATACTCTGTCGGGCGTAGTGCGCTGGATTATTCCCCGCTTCGCCTGGATTTGCAGACGGGAGAATTGGGGAGTTGCAACGAAGCGACGAGGGCGAAATCCACAATCATGGACAGACCCGGAAACCCCTGCGCTGATTGCCCCCCGGCATTCGGTCGTTTGCCCATAGATTCTGGCAGAAATGGGTTCTCGCCTGGAATGGTTGAAAATAGGTGATTCCCAAGACATCTCTTCGGGGGTTGCTTTGCTTCTCCCGTTTGGCAGAACCTCCGTCCTTGGTGGCGAACTCTCTGCGCTTCTTGGAGAACTCCGAGTTGGCATTCTTCCAATTCCCCAATCCCCGCCTTTTCGGCTCCTCCAACGGGGGCGAAAACCAGATTTTTGGTGGGGAGCCTCCGCTTCAAAAGCCAATAATGCTAATTATATCTGCTGATCTAGACCCGCGTGTGCAAATGAAAGACAACCTTGGAAGCAGTGCATGGTGTGAGAAAACCCTCAAGTCGGCGAACCAGCCAGTTGCCATCGAAGAGCGAAGCCAAAAGAAAAAAAGGAAGAAAAGGAAGAACAAGAAGAAGAAAAGCAAAAAAGCCCCGAGAAATGCCTTTTCTTGCTTTTTCGTCCTGTTGATGTGCGTCTGCGGCAAACTGGTTGCATGTTGCTGCGTTCTTCACATGTTTTCCGAGAAGTCGTCCACGGTCTGTCGCCTTCGACCTCCACAGTGCACACGAACACAAAAATCGAACTCAAGGGCAATTATTGGGTTGTCTCCACTCAATTACCAGTTCCGGTGCCTTCGTCATCGACAACTGGGTCGAGAGACGATCGAAAGCATTCAGGGGAGACCTCGATCCCGTTGGCTCTTCTTGCACGAGAATGTGACAAGAAAGGACAACGGTCCCGAAAAGATGGGAGGAGGAACCCGCCAAGAAGCCTTCTTTCCAGAGTCTCCAACCGAGAGCAGTGGCCGAGAACAGGGGAATGCAGAAAGCTGTCTGCTTGATCCCATCTTCAACGCCGCCTTTTGGTTACGCCGCTTTTCGCTGATCAGCAAGTGAGTTGGAATTAACAGAGGAACTCAACGAGTGCCATCCAGCTTTCAAAGCATGAGGTGACGCGAGGCATGGCCAATCTTTTCCTTTTCGTCGAAAGGCTCTGAGCGAAATCAAGAGATCCAGACGCCCCTCATCTCGATATCCCGCCAAAGCGCAGTCAGGATTCGCAAGGATTTCCCAATCCAACATGCCCTTCTCCCCGCAAGACCCGGAAGACCCCATCGGGCCATCGCCTTCTCACAATCTGAGCCCGAGTTGCTTGACTCATTCTGACAGACAACGATGGCTTGTCTTGGTCAATCCCCAGTGCGACCAACGATGATCGTCATTCGTTGCCGTTACCTGACTGGGTAATAGCGGCTCCCCAGGTCCATGGCGACCCTCTTGATTCATCGAATATCGCAATTACCGGGTGCTAAACAGGAATAAACCCCGTCAGATCAGATCCAAGACACCCCCATTGTCGTCGGTCGGGCAGGGCAACTGGGGCTCGAAGCACGGAACAATCCAGAGTAATTTAGAGTGAGATAGGCGGCGTCTCACCTCACATGCGGAGATTATCCACACAGCTCGGCTCCCCAGACTGCGTTGCGAGCGGGGGAACTTGGACCCAGCTTCCAGTATAAAGGACCCAATCAGTCTCCCTTTCTTTCTAGTTTCGCTATCCCCGCTGTCAATTGCTGGTCGAAACCCCTGCGAAGTGTAGACAGAGACTCAGAACGATGCGTTTCTCTACGATTCTCCCGGCGCTTGTGCTTTCCAGCACAGCCCTGGCAACACCGGCCCAAGTCTCCCCATCACAGGAAGCTGGTGGCCCCAAAGACCAGTCCATTGCACAGGCTCCCACAGGCACTGCAGCGGATTCGACAACGACCACCGTTGCAGAACCGACTCAAACAAGGAGCACTCAAACAACGAGCGAGGACGACGATTCGGGCGGCATCTTGGGCGGCATCCTTAATCCGGCAGACTCTGATACCTCCGATGAGACTGATGCTGCCACCGAATCTCCAAGCCCGACCACTTCAGTGACAAAGGTGGAAGCTACTGGGCAAAGCACGACACTAAGCACGCCAAAGAGCACCGAAACCTCTGGCAACAGTCCGCTCGAAGGACTGATTCCAGATGGAACAACCGGGAACCCACTCGAAGACCTAGGAAATCTCCTTGGAGGAGTTTCCGGTCTCCTATCCCCTACGCTCCTGCGGGATATAGAATCGTTCTTCCACCACATCGCGTATCTGCTTGACGACAAGACAACTGAACAGACCAAGAATCTGCTCAATGTCGCATCCGGGTTGTTGACCCAGTCTCTTATCGACAAGCTTGAAAGTCTTGTCGACAACGCAGTGCACCTGTTGACACCAGACTTCGTGGATGAGACTAAGAAATTGATTAAGGCTGTTGGACCCCTTTTGACCCCTGATCTATTCAAGGAAATCTCCAGCTTGTTGGAGAACGCCAACAAACTCCTGACTGCCGAGTTCGTCAAGGAGGTCAACACATTGATCGGAAACGCCAATAATTTGTTGACGGCCGAGTTTGTGAAGGAAATTCGACAGTTGCTCGAGGTTGCCAGTCCCCTCCTGACACCCGAGATGATCAAGGAACTGATCACCCTGGTCAACAACGCGATCACCTTGCTCAGCGCGGACTTCGTCAAGAACACCAAGGGATTAATCAACAATGTGGCGCCAGTGATTACACCCGGCCTCCTTGCTGAAGTCGGCAGCCTACTTGGCAACGCGAATGACCTACTCACCCCAGAGTTCGTCAAGGACACCAGTGGCCTGATCTCCGAGCTTAGCCCTATGGTCGATGACGGCCTCCTCAAACAGGTCGGAGGCCTCCTTAACAACGCCAACAACCTGCTTACACCCAAGTTCGTCAATGAGACATCCGGTTTGATCAGCGATATCTCGCCTGTCATCACACCCGAACTCCTTGCTGAAGTGGGCAGCCTCCTTAACAACGCCAACGATCTCCTCACACCAGAGTTCGTCAAGGACACCGGTGGCCTGATCTCTGAGCTTAGCCCTATGGTTGATGACGGCCTCCTCAAACAGGTCGGAGGCCTCCTTAACAACGCTAACAACCTGCTTACGCCGAAGTTCGTTGATGAGACATCCGGTTTGATCAGCGATATCTCGCCCGTCATCACACCCGAACTCCTTGCCGAAGTGGGCAGCCTCCTTAACAACGCCAAGGATCTCCTCACAGCCAAGTTCGTCCATGAGACAAGTGGTCTTATCGATCAAGTCGCGCCGGTCATTACTCCCGAGTTGCTCGGACAGGTCGGCGGTCTCCTGGGCAATGCCAATGAGCTACTCTCGAAGAAGTTTGTCAACGAGACACAGACTTTGATTGAAGACGCCTCGGAGGTAAGCTTTACGACAAAACCCCATTCCTTGAAATGTTTTCGCTAACATTCCTCTTAGTTGCTTCCCGCTCTAGTCCAGATCTTGGGCAATCTGTGAAACAGTTTTCAATCTCAAACTTGTAAAGACCATGATTAATGGACAATGAATTTCTTTTCCATGCTGATATGAATAATCCTGTTTATGTGACGATACGAGCCCGCCGATGTTCCATACGTCATGGAAATAATGCATTATAATGGAAGTCTTGAATTTCGAATGCTCGTGCGAGGTATATTTGCAAATATCAACGCGTGGTAGCGGCTGTAGTTGTATGTAACAGGTGCAATTGCCCGGGTAGAGTTGAGTATTTCGAGTTGCATAGTTCAATCAAACAATAATATCACAGAGAACTGAACTGAATGTTCCAGTTACTGCTGCTCTCCCACTTGCACCCCCGCTTGTGCGCAGAGGTAATGGTCAAATATGACAGCGGGCAGGGCCTCTGTCGAGGGTATAGATTGAGCGCAAGGAAGTAAAGCATTGTCCAGGATAGTATTCGAGGCTATATCCGGTTCTTCCGCGCCCGGGGATCCGGGAGCGATAGATTGCTTCCTTCACAAGCGTTGTCCCGTGACTGATTCCCGGGATCGAAGCTTCCAATAACCAGGCTACCTGGATGGATATCTTATGTCGGTAAAGCCGAGGACTTTCCGTCCTGGTACTTGGAAAGGACTTTCAGCTCCATATTCCGCTCTTTGATTTTCTTGTCCATCGTCTTCTGGACCTCCTCGCGCTTCCTCTCGGCATCTTCCAGCTTCTGTTTCAGCTCTCTAGCGACTTGTTCCTGCGCTCTCAATGCGGCTTCAGGGGTGGGGAATTGTTTGCGCAGTTGTTCTACCTGAGCTCGCACATCTTCAGGCTCGATTGAGGCACATGTCACTGGGTGGTAGCGATACGTTGGGAGCTCGTGCGGCAATCGTATGTCGGGGAGAAGCTCATGTATTGGGGTGGTACGGGTGGGCGAGTCCAGGGGAATCGGGATCGAGTCGGGGGAGGACGCGGGCTCAGAGGGAGGAGACAGAAGGTGTTGATTCATCATGGCTTGTCGCGAAAGACACGAGGTTGGTGCGGAATTACGATCCGACAGACTGGATAATCATTTTGCCCTCGTTTCCCGAGCGGTAAGTTTCTGCTAGCTGTTGGTACTCACCGCCTTTTGATAGAGTCCAAGTGCCGCAAGCCAACAGAGACCAACTGTTTCTCATCAAGATCAATGCCAGTACAGTGATGCTCGACATTGGTCTGAACCCCAAACACTTGTCAATTGTTTGTTTGCTCCACCACCAGAAACTTGGCATAAGTAGTTTAGTGGGCTATTTTCAACCTTCTTTGTACGTGTCCTTGCTATCTTTGAGGGTGGGGGCAATACCACGCAATGATGTCCTTGAATGCCCTTTTTATCAGATACCAGCAACAATTCCAAGCGGGAATTTTTTCCTGGGCTGAGGTCAAACAATGTATTGGGGGACATAGTATATGAAATTTACCATCATTCAGGAGTTCAAGCTTGTGAGAGCAATACCTGGAACAAGTATCCAGGCCAAATAAAGCACGCGGGTCCTAGTTGATTTACCTGTTTGCTAGTTGGAAGATGCAATCAAGCATAAAGGACCTTGCCAAATCAGAATATAGAGAATTGGTTTGCTTAGCCCTTGAATCATATTACAGAGACAACCACAAGTTTTAGGTGTAAAGTAAGGTTAATCTACTACTAGACTTTACAGCTGACAACAAGGTAGATATGTGATTATATCATGAAGACTTGCCCTCGATACAATAACATTATAGCCACTTAGCTGATTGACGCCTGCTGTGATACCATCCATCAAGTCACACACATGGTAAACGCCAATAGATTATGTCAAAAGGAAACCCGCCGTAGTCTGCTCAACAGAGGCCAACATGTTTAAGGATTTAATAAAGAAGCTTCCGTACTATCATAACAGATGCAAAACTCTGTAATAATAAGGCATACTACAATCTGTCAAAGATTTGAGTAAATATATGCAAAAATCAAATACTGCACAACTTTATGTTTTCGAGAAAAAGAACATTACAGCTGCCCTTATTTGAACACGGGGCACGCTCAATAAAACAGGTACTAGTAATCACGCTAAGATTTTACTGGTGGGGCTAACAAACACCCATGGACATGACAAGCATTTGAAGAGTCAGACCAATTTCAAGCATCACTGTTAGAGAATCCACTTCATGAAATCAGGCCGCCGAAAACTTTACTGGATATGCAGGCGTTTGGTATGTCATCTTCTTTTTGCATATCCATCTTCTTTCGACCCCAACTGCCACCTGCGATGACTTCATTGCTTCAACGTCCTCCTGGCTGACTATGAACCACAAGTCCCCAAAAACCGAAGGGCAAGTTCTTCCGTCACATTGGGACTGAAACATAGTAATCAGTTTATAGCCTAAGTTTGAGTTGATCCTTCGAGTGAGCCTTGCTTCCTTCCGATCATGCCGCGTCCGCCGCTGACCCCTCGCCCAAATCCCAGATCATCGACCTCAATAATATCCCGCTCGTTAGCGGAACGGCATATATAAAATGGCGCTTACCTTCTTCAAATTCGAACGAACATCACGGGGCCACCGATAAGGCACTCATTGTTGACCATAGAGCATCCTGGAATTACGAAAGGACACTGCAGCTCAGACTGACCATCGATCGAGACCACACGCTTCATGAATGTGAAATCCAATTCGACGTTATACAGGAGTTTTCTTCCGGAGGCCATGTTGAAAAAAACCTTCTGGGAAGGGTTAAACTCAATCTCTCCGAGTATGTGGATAAAAGCGACGATGACGAGGGAATCGTCCGACGATACCTGATGCAAGATAGCAAGATCAACAGCACGCTCAAAGTTGGGGTGGTCGTGCAGCAAACGGAAGGAGATCGGAACTTTACAACGTATGACTCTTTGCTGGGTTTTTCTTCTCTTCTCTTCTCTTCTCTTCTCTCTCCCCGCTCTTCCTAGTTCTCATTAATGACCATTTCTAGGCCACCTTTGAAGTCAGCCATGGCTTTCGGGGGGATCACGGGAGTTGTCGCGTCGGAACAAGCCGAGGCTGACGATATGGGTCAGTTGCCTTCGATCAACACCCAGAGCAGGGAAGTTGCCGATATGCAGGAAATGTACCGACGCACATTGGCAGCTTCCTGGACCTCTCACTCCGACGACCCACCCGCAGATAAATTGATCGAGGAACTATTCTGCGGAAGCGTTGGCTGGGCGGATCCGCGCGGTTCAGACTCTCTAACCCAAGCTGAAGGCCATCCCAATGAACGCTCCCCTAGCTGCGATCCCGGGACCACAGAACAGACAGGGTCGCGAAGACTTTTGTCCCCAGGTTTTGAGAGGCGAGCGAGAAGCTCAAGTCGACATCGCAATGGCAACAAAGCACGAGACTTTCCGCCAACCATTGTACCTTCGGGGAAGAGTGGGGGCATTGAACGCCAGCTTTACGATAATATAAAGGGCAAGAATTGGAGGAATCGTAACACAGAGCAAGAACTATCCGAATTTGATGTACGCGATGACTTACGGAGCTGGGAGATCAGTAACAAGCAATAATAATGATAGTTTCCCAGTCCATATATAGCGAAATATGCTCAATAGTCTATCAGTTGCTATCGATAAGACAGCACAGAACCTAAGCTATTCCATTTCTGGATTAGTTTACTCCGGATTCTTGAAGCTCCAACGCCTCGTTCCCCAAAATTTCAAGCAATCCTTTCCTGGCCAGTCTGGGTCTTCCCAATGCTTTCTCTATCTTTCAAGCATGCGCGAGGCCTTTTCAACAGCCGCTTGACCTCAGTATGCCCGATTAATACAGTATCTTCCTCGTTTCCGCCGCGTCGCATCCATGCCCGATACCAGAGTACCGCCGGTTCAGGAGACGATTCACACGGCCAAGTTCGCGACAATCTATATTCCGCATTGAAACGTCGAAATAGAAATAAAAGGGGAGATAAGATACGCAAAGTTGAGCTTGAAGTGCCTACCCTGGGAACTCCAGCTCAAGTCATTGTCCTCCATGAGGCAAAGCGGCGTCCAAAATCCAGTACCAATTTGGACCAAGCCAAAACGGATGCAGGTGCAGACGAAAATGAACTTCCGTTCATTTTGAGGCATGTCGATCAAGATATTGGCGCTGATCGTTTTATGTCAACCATCGAAGGTCTTCGCCTACCCTATGAACCACAAAGCAAGCTCGCTGCTTCCGATTGGGAAGTCCTCCGAAGCAGGCTGCGGTCCTCCTTCTCTTCGTTGCAGCTTTCCGAGTACATCTCTAAACATTCAGAAACCGGCCATAATACGGGCTGGTTCTCGAATCCTGCGGTTTGGAGGCCGGGGACTTCCCATATGTTTGAGAAGGACTCTGTTTCTACAGAAACGGTTGGCAGTAGGGTTGCGACGTCCAAGAATCTCAGGAAAAAAGACCGTCTGGCGGAGCAGATTCTCCGGGACTGTTGGAAGCTTGAAATTTCCAATGAGACTGGACAGTTAGATGTCCACATCCCCAACCACACCTTATCACTACTTCTCGCCTCAGAGCACTTCTCCTTCGAGGAATTGGCCAGCTTACATGAAGCAAAGATTGATGTTTCACACGCACTAGGGCTTGTAAGAGTCACGGGGAAACGTCGCCCGTGCGAATCTATATGTGAAATGATACACGATGCTACAAACAGGATACGACAAGAAGAAACCTATCTCCTCTCTCCAAGCGGTCCGGGACCGGGGACTATCAGTCGTCGCATTCTCACTGTTGGCTTCCTGTCATGGGTCGAGGAGACATACAAAGTCTCATTAGAGCGAAGTCCATCGCAGCCCCCAAGCCGGATATACTATCTTCTTGAGAACAAACTAGGTGCAGAGAATGCCCGGAGAGCCTTGAACCTTGCCATCAATAAGGCCCGGTCGCCTCCCGTCCCGTTTAGCACCTATATGTCCGCGTCCGAGTTATTCGAAACCCATGTCGTCAATGTCGAGGATACTGCTGCATGGCCCGATCGAGCAAAGCCATGGTTCCGATGGGGAACGCCGCCAAAGCAAGATATGTCTACGCGTCACTCCGAACTTTTCTTCAACAAGCGCCAATCCGCTCTTTCAGATGAGCTTTTTAAACTGCTTCGACAACCAAGTTGTCTGAACACCTGGTCTGGGTCAGTCCCTGAGGTCCAGGAGTCCGTAACAGCTGCAGTCGGCAAAAGCCTCTTCTTACGCAAGCCCAGCTTCGAAGAAGGGCAGGTGAGCGCTTCTCAGCTAGGCAATATGTCACTTCCAAGAACATTTATCAACCACGTTCCTCGGGCGACTCAAATTCTTCGCTTGTTGACGCCACGCGTCGCGGCAGAACGTACGAAGTCTCATCGCATTCGGCTTGTGCCATCTGCCCGCTTTGCCGAGAATTTCCCGCAGCTCGAGTTAGAGATTGCATCTACGGCAGACAACACCTCCGGACACGGATATGAGTGCGTTCTTTGCAGTGCGAAAGCTGTCTTGGAGGAAAACAGCGTCGACTATCTACTCCCTGAAACCACATCGGACATTCGATTCACGAGAAAGTTGACCCATGAGCTGGTAGTCGGGTCTCAGAAAATCCGTTCTCTGGAGACTGTTCGGATCAACCTACGAGATTGCCTCAACTGGGGCATCACCAATGATAGTGAAGTTCCATTGCCTGCGTTCGCCTCAATCACTCTGCCAGCTTATCTTCTCCGGTCTCCCCTTGGGGAATTAGATTCGAACGGGTGTGCTACAGCAGAGTACCTATACCTACCGGTGAATGACGTTCGAGGAACGCAGATCCACCAGTACGGGTTCAGAGACCACAAACTCTTCTTTAGCTCTTGCGAAGGCGGGCCATTCAACCCCCCCACCTCGGACGATCTCTTTCTACAATTAGATCTTGGAACCGGGAACTTGGCGGATAGCAGTCCGTCGAGTTCGGTTCCCTCTACTCGGCCCCCTCATGAGCAGTTTCATTCCTTCTACAACGCGGCTTGCTCTTTGGCGTTTGAAATCGATTTGGTTTGATATCTAATGAACTACCTTTGACAGGCGGTTAGAGGTTCAATTTGGCGTTTCATGGTCTGTGTAGCTGAGAAAGGATTGTGATCATCTCGATGTATATTAAAAGCGAATGTGTAAAGTGGTGTGTGATAGGAGCGAAATATATATAGAACGGACTCTTTTCCCGGAAAAGCTTTCCACAGCAAGCGGAAGCGCAAAGAAAGCGGACGCACATAGATAGCATTTCAAAATCTGACTCAAGTCTATAATTGACAATAACAACGAATACGAGTCCTTTGTTCTCGAGAAATGCCCAATGTTTGGGATTGTAGGCCCAAGCAATGCATCGAAAGAAGGGGCCAATCCAAAGGCCTGACGTAGTGCCACCGAGCGACTGAGAGGGGCTGCCACAGAGTCCGTGCAACTGGCGCCGAATCTGACTCTATCCTCAGACCAAAACTCTCTTCCGTTATACTTACTGCGAGATCGTCCTACAACTTTAGATCCGTTATTTCGAATCTCAGACCTTATCCAACTGGACTTGAACCAGCCAATCCCGCCCAACGCGCAACCCAGCCATGACAGCTAGACCGACCCGCTTGTAGTAAAGGCATGGAGAAAACACGGGTAGCTAAGGTGTGTGAAAGCTCAGCCGGGGAATTTAGTCTATAAGAGTCCTTGCCTGTATACTAATCGATTTTACTTCCGCCGCAGGTTGAAGATGTGACCTTAGCACGCCGTGGAGAACAAGTCGTCGGAACCCTTCATCTCACCCCGCACCATATTATCTTTTCCCATATCCCTCCCCAACCCGTCAGTACGCAGGCGCAAGGCGCGGTCGTCAGGCCAAGGGAACTTTGGATCACGTACCCCATCATATCGTTTTGCACCTACCGCCCTACTCCCGCCGTTTCACGCCAACCGTCCTCAATCCGCTTGCGATGTCGAGATTTTACATTCGTCTGCTTCTACTTTACGGCGGAGAGCAGGGCTAGAGACGTGTACGAAAGCATAAAATCGTGGACTTGCAAGATCGGACGAGTGGATAGGCTCTACGCTTTCAGCTTTCAGCCGCCTACGCCCGAGCGGGAGCTTGATGGCTGGGGCCTCTATGACGTCCGCAAGGAGTTGGCGCGACAAGGCGTAGGTCGTGATGGCTGTGGTTGGCGCATATCTCAGATAAACTCTGATTATGGGGTATGTATCTCTCTAGAAAAATCACTGCTCGGTTTCCCGTTATTAACTACTTCGCCTTCTAGTTCTCTCCGACCTATCCTGCCCTTTTCGCTGTGCCGAATAATATTTCAGACAACACGATCAATTACGCCGGAAAATACAGATCTCGCGCTCGAATACCAGTGTTAACGTATCTGCATCCTGTCAACAATTGTTCAATCACAAGAAGCTCCCAGCCGCTCGTTGGGTTCCGTGGGAACCGAAGCATCCAGGACGAGAAGCTCCTAGCAGCAATTTTTGCGACCACGCGGTCAGAGCGGCCGCTAGCCAACTTCACCCCACCGAATCTAGAATCCGAATCCTCATCATCAACGCAAGGCGAACCGCCCTGTAGCCAGACCCTGTCGGAGATCACAGATGCCGAAGAATTAGAAGACAAGCTTCTTGCGTCGGTTGAGGAACCGGAAGATAGACCTCACATATATGGTGCACAACAGCATAATCTTATTGTTGATGCGCGGCCTACCGTCAATGCCCTAGCCATGCAAGCCGTTGGCCTGGGCTCGGAGAACATGGACAATTACAAGTTTGCTACAAAAGCATACCTTGGGATTGATAACATCCATGTGATGAGGAATTCTCTTAACATGGTGGTAGACGCGCTCAAAGACTCTGACCTAACGCCGCTGGGACCGAACAGGGATCAACTAACAAAGAGTGGCTGGTTGAAACATATCTCTGGCATCTTGGAGGGCGCTAGCTTAATTGCCCGGCAAGTTGCCCTCCAGCACTCACACGTATTGATTCACTGCTCGGATGGCTGGGATCGCACAAGTCAGTTGAGCGCCCTAAGCCAGATTTGCCTTGACCCATACTACCGGACGATGGAAGGTTTCATGGTGTTGGTCGAGAAGGACTGGCTTTCCTTCGGCCACATGTTCCGCCAGCGAGCGGGGCACCTAAATAGCGAAAAGTGGTTCCAAATTGAGAACGAAAGGATCGGAGGCGATTCAGGACGTGGCTCTAGCGAGACCAGCGGCGCTGGCAAAGCTCTTGAAAATGCATTTCTCAGCGCCAAAGGCTTTTTTAATCGAGAAAACACCAGTCGTGATTCACTTGGAGAGACGGATGCGGAAACCGGGGAATATGAATCTGACAACCCCGGATCGAAGAAATTCTCTCCCACACCAAGAACCGTTGTTGCGGAGAAGGAAATCACCAACCCGAAGGAGACAAGCCCTGTCTTTCATCAGTTTCTCGATGCGACCTACCAAATGCTTTACCAATACCCGACACGGTTCGAGTTCAATGAGCGGTTTCTACGGCGGTTACTTTACCACCTGTATTCCTGCCAGTATGGGACATTTGTCTTCAATAGTGAAAAAGAACGTGTGAATATGAAAGCCAAAGAACGGACGCGAAGTGTGTGGGATTACTTCATTGCTCGGAAAGAGCAGTTCCTAAATCCCAAGTACGACCCCAATATTGACGACAACCAACGAGGCAAAGAACGTTTGGTCTTCCCCCAAATCGACGAAGTTCGGTGGTGGAGTCAAGCTTTTGGCCGGACGGATGTGGAAATGAATGGAGGGCACTTGACTGGTGCTTTCCAAGCCAGTTCTCTCGAGGAATCGGGAACAGAAAGAGCACCAGTAGTGACAGGCGTCCAGACGGCCAATCAAAGTCTCGATGTTGGTGTTACTGGCAACCAGACTCCCCTACCCACGAACAGGTTGTCCGTAGTGACGTCCGGGATCTCTAGCCTGTCTTTCTCCACCGGCAAGGAGAAAACTCGCGGGATCAAGCAGGTTGGAGTTGAGATGCAATGAATATACCATGGAGACACCGGAAGGAGCAAAACTCGTCTTGTACTAGGCTTGGTGTTCCTTTTGATGTATTTACATTGATCGACGGGACATATCTAAGGAGACTTCAGGCACTAGCAGTTGAGCACCAGTTGACCCCTGACCCTTGCTTTCCAGTTGAGCCCTCGATGCTGGGTAGCTGGCCCTTCAGTCCGTATCTCTTGTTGTTAGTGTAGAGCTACGGAATATCGCGAGCTACGCTTCTTATGTGTGATAGAGCAGAAGGCAATTATATTATTAGCGGCCGAGGAGAAGTCGCTACGCTACCCTTGCGTGCGCCGTCCATCGCCTTTCCACCATGTCTCTTTTCAATGGCAGAACGAAGCATGCAGTGGATGCTTGACTGCCTGGGGCAGCTCTGACGTCTTGGCTTTCTGGGAAAAGGAAGGCGCCGGCGGAGAGCAAGCGAGGGTTGAGCCCTAACCCAAATAGGCAGGAAAAGCCCTACCGTCGATAATTCCCCACTGACGCCGAACTTCAGAAAACTGACCTGACCTTTGAACGACTTCCAGCTTTGGTGCACCGCCCTATCACCGCGTCCTCGGCATTTTCTCGACAATCGCATAGACGCAACCATGGCCGCTGTTCAGGGAGCTATTTCGAAGCGCCGCAAGTTCGTCGCCGATGGTGTCTTCTACGCCGAGTTGAACGAATTCTTCCAGCGCGAGCTGGCTGAGGAGGGCTACTCCGGTGTCGAAGTCCGTGTCACTCCCACCGTCACCGACATCAGTACGTTTGCCCGATTCTTCAAGATCAGTTCTTGTTTCAGGAGAATTTGGAGGGAGGGGAAAACAAGCAGGGATTCGAGGAAAATCAACAAAAGCCTAGGGGAATAGAAGAATATAGATGAACGTGATTGCTGACGGGTGTTCTCGTTTGCCATAGTCATCCGTGCCACGCACACCCAGGAAGTTCTCGGTGAACAGGGTCGTCGCATCCGCGAGCTCACCTCCCTCATCCAGAAGCGTTTCAAGTTCCCCGAGAACTCCGTTTCCCTCTATGCCGCGAAGGTCCAGAACCGCGGTCTGTCCGCCGTTGCTCAGTGCGAATCCCTCCGCTACAAGCTTCTCAACGGTCTGGCCGTTCGTCGGGCCTGCTACGGCGTGCTGCGTTTCATCATGGAGAGTGGTGCCAAAGGTTGTGAGGTTGTCGTTTCTGGAAAGCTGAGGGCTGCCCGTGCCAAGTCCATGAAGTTCACGGTACGTTCATGAATGGTACCTTCAATACACCAGCGGTTGGACTTTGTTCACCACAGTTGCGGCGCCGAAACGAAGTACATCTGGGAAATATGCTTCCAATGGTGATCTGGAATTCTCACGGAACCATTCGCTAACGACTACTTTTTTCCTCAGGACGGATTCATGATCCACTCCGGTCAACCCGCTAAGGAATTCATCGACTCTGCTACCCGCCACGTTCTCCTCCGCCAGGGTGTACTTGGTATCAAGGTCAAGATCATGCGCGGCTCCGACCCCGAGGGCAAGGCTGGCCCTCAGAAGACCCTCCCCGACTCTGTCACCATTATCGAGCCCAAGGAGGAGCAGCCCGTGCTGCAACCCGTCAGCCAGGACTACGGCGCCAAGGCTGTTGCCGCTCAGCAAGCTGCCGAACAGCAGCGCCTGGCCGAGCAACAGGCAGCGGAAGGCCACGAAGGCGGTGCTGGTGGCGAGACTTATCCGCAGGAGTAATCGGGTTTTCTCTTTAGGTCATGACTTTTCCTCTTAGTTCTTTTATCTACCCTATCTCCATGACCCAAAAATACAGAATTATACGAACTTCGACGAGTTTCCCCCTAGCGTGTCGTAGGAAGGTGGATGTCGTTGAGTGGTAGTGCCCTTGGAAAATAGGGTATAATACTGTTATTAGAAAGAGCCTAACGTCCGGCGACGACGATGGTATTCTTTGTGGGAAACGGGGGCGTACCAGCGACATCGGCGAGGTGGCCCTCAAGAAAGGATTGGACATCAGGCCAGGATAATGCACCTGCCTTCAATGGAGCACTCGAGTCCGGGTAATCCTTACTTCGTATAATCTTTTTCAAAAGGCTTCCAAGATCGTTTAGAAGTCACCATTTACAAAAGGTATCCAGCCAACACAGGATATAAATCTATTCTCTAAACTACCCATCCAATCTCCGCTTGAATCATCACGGCTCATAGGAAAGCCTCAATGTTGATTTCCAGAGTGCTGACGGGGTATTTCATTTCGTAGTTCTCCAACACGGTTGGGTGCAGGATACCAAAGGCACCGATCGTGTGGTCCTTGTCGCCGATGCGAAGATGGACTGAGGCGGCGTGGCCGGGGAAGAAGGTAGGGTCTGTATGTTTGCAACGAAATGAGTTAGGCAATGGTCCTAGAAAGGTAGAGAAGTGGTCAAAGGCTTACCGTTCAATTCCTCGATCCAGTAGTGCGACGCGCCTACTTCGGGATTCTCTAGGCCCTCCTCGCCAGTGATAAAAGCACTTTTCAGCATCGACATGATGCGGTCTAGGAGACCGTGCACGACTTCGAAACCGCTGGATTTTCCATACCATGCGGCAGCGAAGTGTCTCTCATTTCGGCTCTTACGCTCGAGCGATAGATCCTTGAAAGCTACATCACTGACCTCGAAGATCTTCATAGGGACGGAGTGCTGCTTGTTCTCGCGGATAGTTTTCAGAAGGCCCGGGAGAAGACTCGTGCGCACGACTTGGAACTCCATGGTTTTGGGGTTTGCAAGCTTGACAGCGATGTTACCATCATCCTTACGGTTAAGCCAGGCGAAGTTCTCGTCGTGAGAGCACAAGATCAAAGGCAGAACTTCCGACCAGCCTGCCATTGCAGCCTCCACGCGAACGATATCTGAGAGCTTATTGATCGGAAGGGGCTGGGCAATTGTTCCGGACTTGCTCGGGAAAGATCGCGGAAGCTTATTGAAGCCGTAGGCAATCGCAACGTCCTCCATAATATCTGCTTGATGAAGAACATCAGCGCGTGTGGGCGGGATGTGGACATCAACCAGATCTGAAGAGCTGGATGGCGTTGCATCGTAGGCCATCTTCTTCAACAGCTTGCAGATGTCCTCCTGAGAGAGCTGTAAGCCACAGCACTGGTTGAGATAGGATACTTCGGCTTGTGTGGTTCGTGGCGCGATATCGGGAGTTATCCTAGTTTCGTTATTGTGCTCAGAGACGACCTGGATAGGCTCAATACTATGCAAGATCGAATTAGCTGTTTAAGCATTGCCGAGAGTGGCAAGGGGACTTGGGATCTTACGTGAATGGCTCGGATGTATATTGGGAGAACATGGAAACCATGATCTTGTTAACTATTTCCACCTTTGTTTTATCAAGTGCTGTAATTTCGATGAAAACGTTCCTGGTGTTCAAAGTGATTTTTGAGTGGTCACCGTTGATGATAGGCGGGAGGGAACAGACGGTTCTCTGGGAGTCGTAAATGACCGGGTAAACAGGGGAGTCCCGGATGATATGGAGATATTTGCCCAGATGCTTGTCTTTCTGTCATGAGGGTCAGTAATGGAAGAGTTTTAATGGGAGACGAAGCCAGTCATACATCATAGAAGTCCATAAGCTCCTCGCCGTTCATCTCTTGGGTCTGATTGAGAGGGACAAAGCGAATGTCTCTCGGCGGGAGAGCCTCGTAGGTGAAAGGTCCCTGGATAGTGTCTAAGTCATGGGTACCAATGGAGACGAGCGTCCTTTGCCTCGCTAAATTCTGATGGAGTTTGTCTTGCAGAGCGATAAAGGATTCGTAGCGCGCCTGATCGAAGGTGACATTCCGTAGAATTGCGCCAGATACGAGTGGTCGAACTTTCATCGTCTATAGAACAATATCTCGTTAGTAGGCACACAAAAATATTCGAAAAGACCTTGGTGAGAGCCACCCACATCCTCTTTAACAATGATTTTCTGGAGCTCCCCACTCGGAGGCTCGATCAGTCTGTAATTAGGAAGCGGCTTTCGACCCAGAAATATGTTAAGCATGAGCGCAATTCCTTCAAAACACAACAAATCATATCTGCGGGAGCCCTTCAGTATATGCGCCTTCACGTTCCGATTTCTGATGCGTACCGATTCGCGGGGATTTCAATCTTGAGTTGTGGGGGTTCCTGCTTGCCATCCACGGTCGGCCGATCCGAGTTTGTGGTCTGCATTGCTTCAGCAGCTATCACTAAGACCAGCGAGGGGTGTGGAGGTTTTACATCTTCGTCGAGTTCAATACCTACGTGTCAATGCTGTCAGCGTAAAACCCTGCCAAGGTTGGTTTTGAGCAACATACCAAATTCAAAGCACAACTCGTCAAACTCTTCGGTGGTGTAGCTGAGAGATTATGCGTCAGAATCTGATCTTGCCCCGTCATACACACAGTTGCACATACTCTTTACCAAGCTCTTTAAAGAGCTCGGCCTTGTCAACTGAGATGGTGGGCATGGTGGGGAGGGGTTGAAATGAGTCAAATGTCGCCCGCAAAGGTGTGAGGAAATCTCCCGGAACGTGGGATTGGGGTGCCGGCCACACAAAGGGAGTATATGTGTTCCCAAGATCAAATGATTTTGTCGACTTCACCCCGTGGTTGGGTACAATTCCTCGACACAGAACTTCTGAGGCTTGGAGTCATACAAGTTTGAGAGGACTAAAGGCGGGCGCGGCACAAGCCACGTGCACCGCCACATTTATCACCCCTCACCGGCAAGAAATGGATACAAGCCACAGGCGAGGTGCAAAGCTGGGAACCGACCAACTGCCCCATCCGTTGTCTTCACAACAATATCCCATCCAGCGTCCGCGGAGCCACTCCGAGATTCCACCCTTAGCGATCCCATCATTGATTCTTTTTCCCTATTCAGCATCCCCTTTTAATTTGACGATTCACCGAGGTTAGTCCCTGCTCTCGCTCACCCTCAATTCCACTTTCGGGGTGTGCTGCTCCTTCTTGAACGTCTTGCGGCGGCCCAAACCCCACGAAACCTCGCCCCGGAACTTCATTGTCTGCTACCCCTTTCGCCGCCACGACGGCGCCCTCGACCGCCCAGGCTAATGTGAACCAGTGCAGCTGCTCGACTTGATTCATTCTTGTGCATTAGACCCTCGCTTCTTTGTCCCGCTCAGGAGGAAAAGTTACTCGCTGCGTTCGCGTGATATCAGTTGTCAGGGACTTGGACCAGCCACATCCTCGCCCTCTGGTCATCTCTTCAACTAAGACTATATCAGACTACGACAATACATTCGCAATGGAGGGCCAGGGAGAAAATGACGAGCTCTACCCTATTGCTGTTCTTATCGATGAGTTAAAGGTATCGGCAACCCTTTTGGATATGGGATTCTATTTCCTGCAAAGCTATTGTCACTGATTTTCGTGTCTCCTAGCACGATGATGTACTCCTCCGCCTCAATGCAATTCACCGCCTCTCCACTATTGCGTTAGCGCTTGGGCCTGAAAGGACTCGCGAGGAGCTCATCCCCTTCCTCGACGGTTAGTAATCGACACGGCGAAATAGGCTCGCGCTCCAGAATTGATATTAACTTCTGCGGCATAGACTCTGTCGAGGACGAAGATGAAGTTCTGACCGCACTTAGCGAAGAGCTGGGCTCCTTTATTGAATACGTTGGTGGGCCTGAATATGGGCACGTCCTTCTATCCCCGCTGGAGAATCTGGCGGCCATTGAGGAGCCCTTGGTCAGGGAAAAGGCAAGATATGGTAGCCCAGCGATCTTTCGTCTCGTCTGACGTATTTTAGGCTGTTGAATCCCTTAACAAGATCGGGGAGGAACTATCCGAAAAGCAGATCGAAGAATATTATGTTCCAATGGTCCAGCGCTTATCAAAGGCCGACTGGTTCACCTCGAAAGTCTCCGCAACCGGCCTTTACTGCGTTCCCTACAAGAAATCTTCCCATTCCTTGCAGCAGACGTTGCGCCAATACTTCGCTGGCCTTGTACGCGATGAAACCCCCATGGTCAGACGTCAAGCAGCCAACAACCTAGCGAAGTTCGTGAAGGAGATGACCACCCAAGTAGTCATTGACGAAATGATACCCCTTTTTCAGTACCTAGCCAGCGACGATCAGGATAGTGTGCGCTTACTTACAGTGGATAATCTCATTTCAATCGCCGAAGAAATTCCCAAGGAACAACAACCCAGTCATGGCGTGTTATTGACCTCCCTGCGGGGATTGTTTGAAGACAAAAGCTGGAGGGTTAGGTATATGGTTGCCGACCGGTACGAGAAGGTATGTTCTGCCCATCGCCCCACCACATCCGCTACCAAACGTTCTAACCGGGCTATTAGATCGCTAAAGCCGTCCACGAAGAAGTTGTAACTCGTGACATGGTCCCGTCATTTGTCAAGCTTCTAAAGGATACTGAGGCTGAAGTTCGCACTGCTGTTGCAGGGCAGATACCAGGTACATTCGCCTTCGTTCTTCAAAACGACCGCTGGCCAAGGTTGCTAAGCGTCAGACAGGATTCTGTTCTCTGATTGACCGGGAAACTTTGCTTAACGAAATAATGACAAGCGTAGAAGATCTCGTCTCAGATCCGTCTCAACATGTACGGGCAGCCTTGGGAACCCAGATTAGTGGACTTGCCCCAATTCTCGGAAAGGACGAGTGAGTGCAATCTGCATGGTTACGTACAACCGTTCCCTGAGTCTGGAATACTCACAAATCCGCTCCAGAACTATTTCCCACCTTCTCCCAATGTTCCTTCAGATGCTCAAGGATGAGTTTCCAGATGTTCGGTTGCATATCATCTCCAAGTTGGAGTTGGTCAACAATGGTGTGTCGCAAGCAAGCCCCCATAATCGAATCCCGCCGCTAACCGTCATAGTTATTGGCATCGAGCTCCTATCTCAGTCTCTTCTTCCCGCCATTGTTCAACTGGCAGAAGATAAACAATGGAGAGTTCGCCTTGCAATCATCGAATACATTCCTCTACTTGCCAGTCAGCTGGGTGTGAAGTTCTTCGACGAGCAACTCAGCGAGCTTTGCATGGGCTGGCTTGGCGATACTGTGTTTTCCATCCGAGAGGCTGCCACACAAAACCTGAGGAAATTAACGGAAGTATTCGGTGTTGAGTGGGCCAAGGGTTCCATCATCCCGAAAGTTATGGCAATGGGCCAACACCCTAATTACCTTTACAGAATGACAACGTGTTTCGCAATCTCTGTACGCAACCTGCCGCTTCATCGATGATTTATCTACTGACGATTCTTTCAGACACTTGCGCCCGTTGCTACTCTAGATATTATTGAGAACTCGATACTCCCAATCCTTGACAGACTCGTGTCAGACGATATCCCCAACATTCGGTTCAATGTCGCCAAGTCCTATGCTGTACTGATCGACACGCTGCGGCGTCTTCCTGCACAAGGCACTCTAGCGGATGTAGAAAAGGCGGGCAAGGCCGAGGCTCCCTCCTCAAAGGGCCAGGAACTTATTCAACAGAGTATACTCCCGAGTCTGGAGAAACTGCAAAGTGACGAAGATGTTGATGTTCGGTACTTTGCAACAACTGCCGCTGGCGGCCACGAAGAGGTCATGCAGACCTCACCGTAGGCTATGCCCAGTTGTGCAGATAAGTACGGCGCATTGAATGCGAGGGGGGCTCACACATCTTGGGGGGAATGTCAATCTAGTCAACTTAGAAGTAGTCGGGACAACTGACTGGGGTGAACTTCGCGGCGTTGCAAATGTAGATTTTTTGGCCCATACAAATGCTCCACCGAATACACTAAGCTTGCCATGGTTTGGTCTGCGCTGCTTGAGAAGCACCGTGCCTTGAGTTACTATCATCATGTGACTTCTCAGTTCCCGATTAATAATAATGCCGTGTGATGGACCGCTTGACGATCTCTCCTTTGAATCCCTCAGGCCTGTAGACAAACAGCCACAAGCTCCATCTCGGATCTACCGATTGGGTTTCGCAGGATGTCTCTATCATGGCCTTGGCAATTTGTCTCGCTGTCAGAGTCGGAAAAGCAACACCGTCGCGAGCTCCTCACGCTCCGAGGATATTACGCCCAGGCGTCTGTTCTCCTTGCTATCATTTTGCTTCGGACGTACATGGCGTTCCCGTCAATAGATCAGCCTCCTAGAGACCGTAGACGGCGACCATGGCTGGACTCGCCGCTCTTCGCAGCATGGTTTGAGACGCGAAGACAGTATTTCCTCTGCCTTGGCTGGCTCAGCTGGTTACTCTTTCTCTCCGTTTGGAGCACAGGCAATGGTAGGCAGATTTCTTGTTTTAGGTTATCCCCATTATTGGTGGCTACGGGCAGAAGGCCAGCTACGTGATACATGGGACTAACCACGCCTCTATATCCAGACTACTTGCACTTCACAAAGGCGTTGGGCCATGTTGGCCTATCTCAATTGCCGTTACAAGTGGCCATGTCACCCGCTTTCTATGTCACTTCTACACCAAGAGCATCATCCCTAGTGTCGGTTCTAACCTCCATCCCGCAGCCGACAGTGACTGCTTACCACCGCCTCTTCGCTCGCATCGTGATTGCTCCATTACTGGTCGGACACGCTTTTTGCTACTGTCTATTCTTCCTGCAATCAACCCACCCAGACTTTGGATCCTTGTTCGCCAAGCGCGTCCGTGACCCAGATGTGCAATGGGGTATTGCTGCGGTTAGTGTGGCTCTTTCTATAATGCTTTTTGCGCGGCCTGTAGGCGCGACCGGTGGTATATGGAAAGGCTCAATCATGGATCGCAGACGTGCCTTCTATATTGTACATATTATGTTGGTTGGAGCGTTGTGTTTTGGAGCTTTTTTCCACGTCGCTCAAGCGCAAGCGTTTGTGCTTGAATCATCGGCCATTTTCCTTGTGAACCTCGGGTGCTGCTACAAGACAGTGCAACGATGATTCGTTTTAGAGGCCCCCAACTTTTCCATATTTTAAAGGCTCCTCAACCGGAGGTGATGGCCGTGAGGTTGTTGGGAGGAGAGAAAACCAGGAAAGTTGAGAGGTTCGAGCTCGAGTTGGGCAACAGGAAGAGGGAATGACACCAATAATAGTTGGGTAATGATATTTAGCTGCTCAATCAAGCCCAAACATACTATTCAGAGACAGAGCGGTTGCTTCTGGTGTGCGGGGCTCATTGTTTTGGGCGGCTTGATTGTTGATATTTGCCCAGGCAACCAAGCACAGTCCTTCAGCGAGATTCCTCAGCAGTGTTCAACTTCAATATCGACAACTTTCCAAGATGCATGCATGAAATATTTTTCACCAAAATCTATTGACGGATATGCCACTGTCGAGTTGATTCTCAATGGCAGGATGCGATCCCAACGTCTCCTGGGTATACTGGTGGCAGGTTTCCTCGTGTGCATCTCTCTCGCCTTTCTCAGACGCTCCAATTCTTCTGGAAGTAATTGGAAGGTCGCTTCTGCCGCTTCTCTTGCTCCATCTCCCCCTCCATCCCCGTTACAACAACCGATTAAACCCTCTGCCAATCTCACCGATCGCTACCCGAACAACTCCCACCCGATAGCCGCTCTCATCGAGGATGCAGATCGACAATTTGGTTCGCTCTTGGAGCGTCAGTCAAGAACGCTGGCAGATGCTGTCAGTGAGTACCGCCGCCGCTATAACATGCACCCTCCGCCACACTTTGACAGATGGTTCAAATTTGCCCAATCAAAGGGCGTAGAGTTGATTGACGAGTACGACGCTATATACCATTCTCTCCTACCATTTTGGGCACTCGCGCCCCAAACCATTCGTTCACGCGCTCGAGAAGCTCTCGGGTTTGATAATTCGCTACTAGGAATCCTCATCAGAGGCGGCAAGGTAACGCTGGCCGACGGCCTTAATGAAGAGCAAGAGTGGCAGCGCGAGGCTACACTGGGCATGATCAAGAACTTCGTCCAATATCTACCCGACATGGATCTAGCTTTCAACGCTCATGATGAACCACGAGTCATCTTACCCAACGATGACCTCCAAAGGCTAGTCGCAATTGCAAGGGACTCCACCATTCCGAGCTCCCTCCGGAACCAATCGCCGGTAAACGTATGGTCAGCCCCCCCGGAAGATTTGAACAAGGGTGATCGCATTGACGAAGTACGGACAACCCGTTTCAATCGAATTTCCCACCAGCCGGCCTGGACTAGCTCGAGGATATCCTGCCCCGTCGACAGTCCCGCTCGATCTCTAGACGAAGATCCACCAGACAATACCGCCGGGTATGCTCTCGGTGAGTTAGGCTTCATTCGCAACACAACTGCCTTCTCCGATGTATGCAATACTCCTTC
Organism: Aspergillus lucknowensis; assembly: GCF_044049455.1. Taxonomy (NCBI): domain Eukaryota; kingdom Fungi; phylum Ascomycota; class Eurotiomycetes; order Eurotiales; family Aspergillaceae; genus Aspergillus; species Aspergillus lucknowensis. Next base: position 659,409 of record NW_027263548.1, on the reverse strand, counting down.
ATTACGCAATACGTATGGGTTCTTTGACCGGCCGAATGTGTTCGCGGTGGTCCACGATCTCTTTCCGGTTTTCTCCCAGAGCAAAGTTTCCACTTTCCAAGACATCCTGTACCCGAGTCCATGGTATTGGGCCAAGCGGGTACCGTATGTCAAAGAGGAGGATTACGACTGGGATCAGAAGATTGACAAGTTATATTGGAGGGGCTCCACCACTGGTGGGTTCTCGAAAGGCGGCGGCTGGCGCCGGCTCCACCGACAATTGATGGTTGGCAATATCAACGCCTTAAATACAGCCAAGATCCTTACAAGGACAAACGACGGACGCTGGGAATCCAAAAAAGTCGACCGCAGCGATTATCACGATCAATTCGACGTCCAATTTACGTCTGTCGGGCAGTGTGATCGGAATGACTGCGCTGCCCAAAAGGAGTTTTTCAATATTACGGAACCCGTAGAACAGCAAGAGGCATGGGCGTACAAACATCTCATCGATATTGACGGAAACGCTTTCAGTGGTCGTTACCATGCATTCCTCCAAAGCAAAAGTTTGGTCTACAAGGTTGCCTTGTTTCGAGAATGGCATGACGAGAGGCTCAAACCATGGGTTCACTATGTGCCATTGAGCTTTAAAGGGGACGAGTTTGTGGAGACTATGCGTTACTTCGCCTCAGAAGAGGGCAGGATTGAGGCTCCTCGACTTGCCCAACAAGGAAGCGATTGGGCGCAGAGAGCTTTACGCAAGGAGGATATGGAAGTCTGGTTCTTTCGGTTACTCCTGGAGTAAGTGTTAATATATCACTGCGAGTCGAACCGTATCATTACTAACAGGGACTTTGACAGGTATGGACGTTTGGTTGATGATAATAGAGAAACTCTTGGTTTCTTTATGTGACGTTCATCGGCTGCATGTGTGTGAGGATTACCATGTACAACATTTTACGATTGATGCCTTATGCCATACATTATGTTCGCTTACCTCGAGCCTTCATCAGTAGTTGGAATATGCTGTATATTTCCATTCAAGGTGAAATTCGGTCTGGGATTTCGTAAGCATATTGTAATACCTTGGCATGTGCTGAGAGCGGTTGAGCTCGGGCGGCACTACCGGTACACCATCGGCGGAAATAATTTGAGGCTGGAGATGCGTATCTGATCTATGGTCGAGTTCCGTTCTCCGACACTTCTCTTGCAGGAATCCTCATCCACTTTCTTTCGAGGAGCTTTTCCAGGAGATGATCCGAAGGATTCGGACCAATTGGTATTTGCACGTGAGAGCTGGCAATATATAGTCCCAATCTTTCCTCCTCCCCAGCAACTCTTATTTTTCTTATCCTTTTCACTTTCAAGACCCTGGAGCTTTCCCACCATCATCCTTCTTCTACACTCCAGGGCTCTCAGAGCATGGCGTTTCCATTGCTCAGGTCGCTCACGCCTGTATTCGTCTTTAGTTATGGACTATTTACTATGGTAATGTACGGCGTGAGTGCAATCCGGGCCGGATACTTCTTTCGAAAGCCAACTGAGAAAGAGACTCTGGAGTTGTATCTGGGTAAGTGCAGCCCTATTCTTGATGGGTCACATCTCGTATGTGTGCGTTGATCTGATGGTTTCCCCTACTAGCCCGCAATCGACTATGGGACCTGTCCAAGGAGTGGCTGGCTTACTCACATCAAATTTGCACTCTCCAAAATGGGTTTAAATTCCACTATGTCTGCAATGACGTTAATGCTACCGCCAACGCCAGGAGACCCTTGGTCATTTTTATCCACGGATTCCCCGACAGCTGGGCAGTATGGCGTCATATGTTAAGCTCGGAGTCTCTTCAAGTGAAGTCCAGTGTGGTGGCTGTTGACCTTCCTGGGTATGGCGGTTCCGAGAGCTTGGACAGATACTCGGCAACCACGGTTCTAGAGAACCTTACCGAGTTCATAGTGGCCATGAGGAAAAAGTATGGGATTGATAGCGCCACTGGCACCCATCAGCAGAGGGTGATTATTGTTGCGCATGATTGGGGTTGTTTGCTTTCTATGCGACTGGCGACAGACGCGCCCCAGCTGGCCGACAGGTTCATTGTCACTAATGGTCCATTAGTATGTGTTGCTTAAGGTACCTACCATGATGTCTGGGGCTAACCCATGCTTTCTAGATGCCACTGGCCCTCGCCAATATTCGTCGTCGGTTATCGTGCTTCAGGAAAATGTGCGGGTCGTTCCTGCACTCGCCGATCCGCTCAGGTTCGCTTCTAGTTGATGCTGCCATAACAGTAGAGCCTATTTTTCGTCAAATGTGGAGTTCTGGATACATTTTTGTTTTCCAGCTGCCGCAGATTTTTGTTGAATACCTTGGTAGCGGAGGGAATGCTTCGTTCCTAAAGCTCGTCCATAAGCTATCCTACGGAAAGCAGGAGTTTACCGCCGTTGACGCCGCAGAGTGTATGGCAAGCACTGTTGGGCCGTCCGTCCAGGAAAGCGAGACAGGAACCGCGGACGGCGATGGGTACGCAAAGTCCACAATCAGGAGGGGCGCGCTATCCAACTTCTTCGATATGTGTAGCTACTATCGAGACGGTACGGCCGTTTCTCGCTGGGACAAGTCTGTTATGACAGCGACTAGCCTGCACAGCATAGCGCAGGAGACTGGCATCCATCGCACTAACAGTGGCGCGGGTGTGTTCGATGATGGGCCGAAGGGAGCTTTAAAGGCTCGTACAACCGTCATCTGGGGCAAGAAAGACAATGCCCTGGTTCCCGAGTTGTGCCTTGATGGGATTTCAGATTACCTGGGCGAGGATAGCCAAGTCGTTGAGCTTCCATGGTCCGGGCACTTCACTCCGCTGGAGCGGGAGAGCCGGGTTGCACTGGGCAAGGCAGTGGAGTGGGCTGTGCAGGGCGAACAAGAAGACATCGGGTCAGTGATCGAAGCTTGTTATCCGAAAGCGACAGTGATTGTTCGAAAGTGAGCTTCGCTGTTGGGGTCTTGGGGGAGGATCTGAGGTCAGTGCATCCGCCTCACCTGCTTCCCGGCTTCTCCCTCCTTTTCGCAACGACAACTACGAATCGGCAACCTGACTTCTGGTCTGAGATTGAGGTTGCGTTGTGCTGGAGGGCGGTAGTTGGTGTTTTGTTTTGGTGTTACTCCAGTAGCGATTATTTCTATAAGCGGTGGGTAAATGGTGGGAGAGGGATTGCTCGATCAATAATGATCGAACTGGATTAGCTTTGGTTTATCGATAGAGATATTTTCAGCGAGAGTTTCAATGCGTATTGTCTCCTTCCATGCGCCACATTCACCCAGTCGAAAAGGTACAAGTAACGCGGTTTGATAAGGTCCAGGAAAGGGATGGAGGCCAATTGCGTGAGACACGCCAGACGAAGCTCCTCCCGCTTGAGCTTTGTCGAAAGATATTGGAATCCGTGGCACGGTGCACGGGATGCGGACTGCTGCAGCTGGTTCTGCAAGCCAAGGTCAAAGGTCCCACCAAGAATAACCTCAACCTTGGAAAGCGGGAGTGTTGTCTTCGACAACCATTATTGCTCCTCCCTTCTCCAGCCAACCCCCCCTTCCAAGCTCATGACACTTCATTCATCTACCCCTCTTCCGATCAACGGAATGGGCTCCTAGCTTTCGAAAGCTCGGCTGACATGGTGCACATTGATCTTCAAAGCGCACCATAGCACGAGACTTGGTCCCGCCGTTCCCTGTCAGTGGCGGGCGGGGCTTCTCCCGTCATAACGCGTCTGTTTCGCTGGAGGAAGCATCACTGACTCCCATCCTTTCTTTGGCGACTTCCTTCTTCTCTTTCTGCTGCCACTCGGACCGAATCGGCCTTGGGCATTGATTTCCTGTCCTCCCGCGTTTCCGTATCCGCGCCCAATTGCTCGACTTTCTGGGGCATTTCCTGTCGTCCCTCGCCTCCGGCATGGTTGTCCAAGAAGGTGCAGTCTATTGCACTGTAGGTCCCACGTCTGATGCTCTGTGTCCTTTGGCCTCATTTAACTGGAATATAGCTGCTTTTGAGTGATAACTACCTTCCTGGTAAACCAATGATTGGTCGTCAACCCTCAGTTTCCAATAGTGACTCGCTTGTTTTGTCTTTTAGGTGCCGTGGTTCTCGCCCACTCGTTGCGCGACAATGGCTCTCAGGCAAAGCTAGTTGCTCTCTACACACCTGATGCATTGCAGGCAGCGACGATCAAAGAGCTTCAGGTGCGCATGCTACGCCCAGTCTATATGGAAGAAGGGCTTCTAACTCGTTACCTCTAGGCGGTTTACGATATGCTCATACCAGTGCATCGAACCACAAATCATACTCCGGCAAATCTCTGGCTTATGGAGCGCCCAGACCTGATAGCAACCTTCACCAAGATTGAACTATGGCGCCAAACACAGTTTAAACGTATTGTCTACATCGACTCCGACGTGGTGTCTATCCGAGCTCCGGATGAGCTTTTTGACTTGGATGTAGACTTTGCCGCTGCTCCAGATGTCGGCTGGCCCGATTGTTTTAATAGCGGCGTAATGGTATTGCGGCCCAACATGCAAGATTATTTCGCGCTGAAAGCTCTTGCGGAAAGAGGTATCAGCTTCGATGGAGCTGATCAAGGCTTACTCAACATTCACTTCCGGAACTGGCATCGACTCAGCTTTACATACAACTGTACACCCAGCGGGAACTACCAGTATATTCCGGCATACAAGCATTTCCAGAGTACAATTAGTTTGATACATTTCATTGGATTCCAGAAACCTTGGAATATGCCCCGACAGATAGCACCGTTCGGTTCACAGTACAATCAATTGTTGGCAAGATGGTGGTCTGTCTACGATCGACATTATCGTCCTATAACTCTTGTGAGTTTTTGCAATCACAAAGCTGCCCTCGTCTTCAATAGACGCTGAGTTCCCGGCCACCAGCCTAACCCTGTTGCTAGGAGCAAATCCACCAAAGTAGTCGATCGGCTACGCTACAGTATGCAAGTTCAAATTTACCTGCTTTCGACATAGTGCATGCCCCGACTCCGCCAGAGCCTACTTTACAAAAGTCTACTCAGCAGCAGCTTGCCGAACAGCCACGTCTCGGTCTTGTATCAGGGCATCACCAACAGGAACTTCAACCAGACAACTCATCCCGTCCAACCGGAGCGCCAGAACTGGAGTGCCATATGCGAGAGGAAATTGCGAACGACCCCACCCATGCCCTTCAACCCGCGGACCCTCGTAGCGCGTCATCACCTTCAAGCCAGGCTCAGCTGGTAGAGACGGAAGACTACCGAGGGGAAGACGTTAATGACCGTATGATCAGCGTGGTTCCACAATACGTTCGGGGAGAGGAGCACGTCAGGGCTTACATACAACCCCAGCGAGACCATGAACTCACCTCGCACATTGTACAGCCTCCGACAGCGCAGGAACCTAGTGTACGACCAGGCCTCGCCCACCCGCCGGACGAAGTTCATTATTCCCACGCTCCCCATCAACAAGTACCTGCAGCCGAAGCATCTTACGGAAAAGCGCCTCACCAGGCATCAGAGGTGCAAACGGCTTTCGAAGCACCTAAAGCCCAGTGGGATGCGTCTCGGTATGTTTGCGGATGTGGAAGTATGTACTATCTACTAAATATGAGACCACAGAGAAGCGCCACCTTTGAATTCTAAGCCGGAAGGAATTGCTCTGAAGACAAAGACTTATACCATGTCTGAAGATCATCAGCTTTTTCAGCCTCCAGAGTCGTACCCAGAGCCCCCGAAAAACATGTATTACCAAGTGCCGTCCACGAAACCGCAGCCGCAGAAAGTTGCCCAGCTGTTCCCTTGGGAAGCAAACCCACCGAAGCCGACTCGTGTATTCGCAGATGATGACCACCAAATCCGATACAATCCCGTCACCAATTCTCCGAAAGAAGAATCAGAAACATCGCGGCCTTCCCTAACGTCATCACAGAATCCAGACGCTCTCACCCTACCGAGTGAATCATGGGACACCTATTCCCGATCCAACGTATGGGATGAAGTTCCGGGGATCCAACAGTACATCCAAACCATCCAACAAGGCCGTAAGGGGAAAGTCCAGTTGCTTTCAGGTGGCCCAAATCAGCCGAAGTCCCCACCATCTACATCAACCCCGCATCTAGGCAATCTGAGCGTTGCAACCCGGATCACCGACTTTCCTAGCGAAACCGAACGCCCGAGCCTCCCAGTCACCCCGGCACCCATACACCGCTCTCCAGCAATGGGAAGTCCAGATGATTACACGGCGGACCAATTGCCCGCCGCAGAAGGCGTGCCGAATCAGGAGGACTGGGTGGGTCTCACGGTTGATGTATTTATACACCTCCTTCAAGCGACGTACTTATACTGGGAATCTACAGAATCCCTCAGTCCGCCTCGAAGAGCTGCGACGACGCCAGTCCGAGGTCTCAGACAATCCAGGCTCGCTCCTAGAGCGGTTGGCTAAAGCCCTCGGAAAGGGCGCTTACTGTGCAGATTGATGTTTACTTTTAGCACTCTCCTTGGCTGCGTCGTCGTTTCCCAGGCTATATTTTAGTTTGTGTGGACTGCACAACCGTGTATATTATTGTGTCTTGCATTGCAATTCCACCTATGTGCTTCGTGCTTGATAACGATTCAGACTGCATAAGGGAAAGCAAGGTCTATATATCATTTCGGCAGCCCAGGGACAAGAGTCAAGTCATTATTCGCATTTAGCAAACAATAACCTATTTAGGTATCCGGGTTATCATGGGAAAAGGACAGCAAGGCCCAAGAACAGAGGGCCATGCTACATCTTTAGTGTTAGTAGTAACATCAAATAGGATAGAGACCAAGTGCCGTGCATAAAAATAGCGCCAAAATTGGGAGCCACGCCCGTCAAAAGCCTGAGGTAACGATGACAAGAGGGGAAGACGGATCGACCGGGTTACAATTCTACTACGTATGCCAGGTGAGGAATGAGGTTTGTTGATCTTGAATGCGAGGGGAAGGAGAGGGAATACAAGAAATGGAGTGTAAAATCAATGAGACCGACATGAAAAGACCATGACTGTTTAGCATCGTTCGCCCCGGACGGAGTAAAAGTGCGATTGCTTTATGTGGCTTGCTTTTCCGGATTTCTCGTCGAACACGGAGAATCCATACGTAGCTGCGTTGGGTGGCGTGTAAACTACAAACGAGAAGCCGAGTGTAAGATAAAGTAGAACAAAGATATGGGCGCAGAGGATACGTACGGTGTAGAGAGACGGCCACATTGTTTGGGTCCGGGTTGTGGATCTTATGCAGGCCCAACTTCGAAAACTGTAAGCTCTGCTCTGGCTATCTCCGGGAAAGAAAAGCTCGACCAACCTGGTCAGACATGTATGTGACTTGATTCTCATTATAAGAGGTCACTTTCGTGATTTCAGGTGGCGATGGTTGACCATGCTCTACTCTGTCTTGGTCCGGCCAACTATACAGGGTTTCTTGAAGAGTGCCTTTCAGAACCTAACCAGGATAGGTTAGCAGGACTAGCCTGGTAGCTCAAGGCCTATAATTTAAGATTAGGTGGACGACAGTACCTTCATGACGCAATG